>NC_134456.1:120441937-120786437 GCF_047948215.1 Lycorma delicatula
GGAAACAAAAATGTGCAAAAACATATAAACGGTTAAACGGGACCTGTAATTCAATACTTGCTTTTTGCTCAATCCCTCTTCTAGCTTATAATCCAACATTGCTATTTCCTTCCTTCTTATTCGTGGAAAAATCCTGTTATGTTTATGGAAACTTGTCAGATGTCTGAAAAATTTAAAGCTTTTAGCCATCCTTTCTTCGTAAAATGAAATAAATATATCAGAGGAGCATATAATTATATATATATATATATATATATATATATATGTGTGTGTGTGTGTGTGTGTGTGTGTGTGTGTGTGTGTGTGTGTGTGTGTGTGTGTGTGTGTGTGTGTGTGTGTGTGTGTGTGTGTGTGTGTGTGTACCTTGCTATGAATAAATAGATGTGCCATGATAAGGTTTAAAAAAAGGAATTATTACGTGTTTATCTACAATGATCACAGAAAATTACAAGATAACTGTGATTAAATAATCATTAAATATCCTTTCTTTCTGAAACCTTTCTGAAACTGAAACCGGAAATCTATCCTTCAGACGCATACAGAATTTTTCTCGTTTTTTTCTATTTTAAGTCCTAAATAACGTTTTAGGAGAGCGGTCTCTGTAATACCATTTACTACGAGTTACGTATATAAGATCGTATACATTAAATATTATGTTTTCTGTAAACATTTTTTCTCGATACCTTCTCTGTCACCTTAAATAAATATTTTATAATTTGGTTTTAAAACTATTTTAATTTAATAACCAAAGATATTTCGTTAGTAAACTTTTTAACAGCTACGTTTTTTAATAAATTATCAAATTTACGATATAAATTAAATTAAACCAATTTTATCATCAGGTGATTTTTATATTATCTTCTTAATCAAAATTTGATCACTGAATATAAAAATAGGAAGGAAATAGATTGCGGAGGTAGAATTTTGTTATTTGGGAAGTAGAATTACTAAAGATGGATGAAGTAGGAGCGATACAAAATACCCAATAGCACAGGTGGAACGACCTTCAGTCAGAAATATAATTTTTTTAAATCAAAAATTAATTTAAACGTCAGGAAAACATTTTTGAAAGTATATGTTTGGAGCGTAGCTTTATATGAAAGTGAAACTTGGACGATCGGAGTACCTGAGAAGAAAAGATTAGAAGCGTTTGTATAATATGGTGCTATAGGAGAATGTTAAAAATCAGATGGTGGATAAAGTGACAAATGAAGAGGTGTTGCGGCAAATTGATGAAGAAAGACGCATTTTGGAAAAATATACTTAAAAGGAGAGACAGACTTATCGGCCACATATTAATGCATTCTAGAATAGTCAGTCGCTTTAATATTGGATGGACAGGTAGAAGGAAAAAATTGTGGAGGCAGGCAATTTTAATATGTAAAACAAATTGTTAGGGATGTAGGATGTAGGGGGTATACCAAAATGAAACGATTGGCACTAAATAGGGAATCTTGGAGAGCTGCATCAAACCAGTTAAATGACTGAAGACAAAAAAAAAAATTATTTATATTTGTATTAATATATATATATATATATTTAATTTATGTATTTGTATTACATGAATTCCATTGCATTCATTTACTTATATTTATTAATAAATTATCTTTGTTTACTGCTAAGTGTAAAACGTATTTATTTTGTAGAGTGACTGTTACAGCTTCATTAAGTTTATACTATTTGTAAACTTTTAAAAGTCAACGAAAGTATACTTTCAAAGTTATTTTTCCGCCAACTGGCATAAATATGTTTGTTTTTAAGTACCATGATCATATTATGTCTAACCTGAGTTTAATGTATATCCTGCGTATGTTTTATTTTGATAGGCGTACTCGGTTTCCTATTTTGTTATCTTTTATAATTAAAATATAAATAACTTTTATATTGTTCTTCTCAAATTACAGCGAGTGATACAAAATATCCCAGTGCCATTTAAAGTAGTAATTAATTTATTTAAAATATCAAAATCGTTTTATAATATTGCAGAAGTGATCAGTTATTTAACAGAACGAAAACTTACTACATGAGATAATGGAATTGAACTTTTAAATAACGTAAAATATACTGAAAACCTAAAATAAGTGAATCTCTCTCGCTCTCTCTCTCTCTGTGTGTGTGTGTGCGCGCGCGCGCACGCATGCATGTGATTGTGCTTACTAAAAAGGATGTAATTATTTTTTCGTGATATTTAATTTGAATTTCAAGTAAAAAATATCTTTCGGTGGGTTATAAATTGCTGTGGGTCCCAAATGCTTTATGCATTGAAAATATTTCGGAATACAGAATCATTATATGTGATGTAAAAAAAAATTAGGTAACATTTGCTTTGTAATGTATGTGTAATAGTACATGAAGTGTTTATGGGTTGTTAGGCAGTTACGCTCTATCAAACATCTCAGTTAACCCGAAATTTGCAGCTGCAGCGTGAAGCACGTTTCTGGCAGTCTTAAATGTATACAGAGGAATTTTTTATACTTCTGTTACAATAATATATTTACCAACGGTCTGGTTCAAAATACTGCTATTTCCGCGATTCTTTCCCCTTATTACCTCTAATACATCAATACTTAGGTAAACTGTTCATGCGATTTAAATCAGCATTAAAGATCGGTAATAATTCATATCGCAGTAAAACACACATCTACTTATGTAACACCAGAAAAATTAAACGTTTATTTATTTGTTATATATAGACCTGTAAATAAAGATCAATTAAAAACAGTTAATTCTGACAAAAAGATTAAACCGACAATTTTTCGACAGAATATTTTTAAATTAAATAATTCTGACGGGCCATGAATATTTTTTAGATTTAGTAAATTTGATTACAAAAGGAAAAATGGAGTTTAAAATAACATTAAATACGTAAAATATAGAAACTACCTTATCCAGATGTAGAACATTTGTTGGAAAATAGAAAGGAATGAAAGAAAATGTGCGACAAACTAGTTAACGACTTATGAAAAAAGCTCATTACCGATTAAGAAATAAAAATTGAAATTCGTAACCTATCATAAATTTACAGGTAAATATAGTAAATTACAATTAAATAATTAAAATAAATTGTAATATATTTGGCAATCAATATAAATTCTAATACATAATATTTTTTTAAACTGTTTAATACGAATGAATAATTATTTATTATTAGTTTATTCAGTAAAAAAAATATTTTTTTCAGTAAAAAATACTGATCTGATTTTGTTTAAAATATAAGCCTTTCTAAGTAGTTAAAAAATAGTTCAAACGTAAGAAAAAAAAATCAGTAGCTTTGATGGTATTTATTTATTACATTTAAGTAAACAAAGTACAGTGTTCTATAGTACTTGACTACTTCTCAAATTAATTTTCTAATGTTTTCTTCTTTGGTTAGCAACCCGCAGGTTGGTTTGCATTAGTTCCCGAGGTGGTTTCCAGAGTTCTCGATCTATTGCTAGTCCTTTAAGTAGTTTGTACCACTGAGAACCAAACTCTTGAATAATTTGAGCAGTATATTCCAGCCGGAAGTCTTCCTCTACAATTTTCACCCTCCATAAAACCTTCCACTATATTTAGTAACAAGACGTCGTGCCTAAACACACAATCAATCCAGTTTTTTTCTTCTCTGCCTCATGTGATCCGTCAAACATTGTGGTTCTTCGATTTTTCTCAAAAGTCTTCGTGCTTACTTTTCTGTTCATCTTAACAGTCTTCAACATTCTTCGGTAGCATCATAATTCAAAGACTTCAAGCCTCCTCCTTTCCTCCTTCCCAAGTGCCCAAGACTCAGTTCCGTATAACGCTCCACACGTAAGTTTTTATCAACTGTTTCCTTAATTTCAGGTTAATATTATTTGATATGAACAATTTCCCTTTAATATCAAAAGCTGTTTTACTTGGTTTATCCTGCTTATTACATCCTTCCTGCTACGACTATGAGTTGTAATATTCTTAACTAAGTATGTAAAATCCAAACACTGCTAGATCCCTTACATTTAATGTTACATGAGGTTTCACATCTTTGCTCTCAACTAGTATTTGCCTTATAATTAATTTTCATGTTATAAGCGGCAAAGATTTTGATCAATTTCTCGTAGATCTTCTCTCAGCTCCTCCTCCCTTTTTTTTTAAAATCTCAATATCGTCCGCACATCTAATCATATGTATTTTTTCACTTTAAATCTTAATACACCTCTTGAGTCCATTCTCTCTCGCATCTCATCTAGATCCCTTTGAATGGAAAGTACATGTCACAGCGAGCAACCTTGTATAACAAGGTTTAAACAAAGTTTAATTTTTACCTCTTGCTTACGCTCTCCGTATTGTACAACGGCCCTTTTTTCTTTATATAGATCCCAAATAATCCTCCTGTCTCTGTATTTCCCCTTAGTATTTTGAATAAAAGATTCCATTTGACCCTATCAAAAAATGTTTGTAAATCTAATGTCTATCACCGATAAAAAAAATAATAAAATTTTAACTCCAGTCAAAACTTTCAGAAAAGAGGAAGATGAGGTATCATAAATTATTTCAGGAGAGTACTCAAGAATTTTTTCAGTTCAATATTTTAAAACTAAATTTGAATGTTCGTGTGATAGAGTTATCACTTCTGATTTAGGTAAACCTAAATCAGAAATGGATGAAAAGTAGACGTGGATCCAGAAGGAGACTATGAGGCTATCACCCCATCTAAGAAAGCTGAAGAAACATATAAAATCCTAATGGGGGAAAAATAAAAGTTTAATAAAATGAGTCCAATATTTTTTGTAAAGAATTTGTTTTTATAAAACTATTATCATTCTGCTGAAATAGATATTAAAACTTACCTAATGCCTTATTTATTAAATAAAACATTCGTATAATTAATTAACTTATACACATGTATAATAGACGTACTCTCTTTGTGTATCAGATGTAAGTTGTTTTTAGTCACATGGTCATGATGTACGTTGATGTAGTTCAGATGTAGTTTAATTAGAAAATTGGAGTTGGAGATTACGCAGAGTTCATTTTCATAGGGTGTATTTTGATCTAGACTATTAATAATAGCATTAATTTTGTAATATAATGAATATATATATTTTTTAAACTTGTCTAATGTATTATTTTAATTCTCTGTAACGGAACTCTTCTGCATGTTAATTTTTCTCATTTTATAGCTATAATTCATTCAAACGCGTTTTGATAACTAGATTAACTAGATGCATAATAAAATGAATATATATTTAAATTACATTTGAAGTGCTGCTCCTTAAAATTACGATCTGGATTTATTCGTTAACAGTAACGACTATACAGCAAAGGTTAATATTTCAGTCTTTCCTCCTACCTGAATCATGTTAAGAATATTTCATCTTCTGTACAATTTAAAATCAGACTAGTATAATTTTTTTATTATAATTTTTTTTTTTTCACCTAATTTAGTAAAACATTAGATAATTATTCGATTTCATTTCCGTTCTTACTAAGCCAAGTTTACACTAATAACCTTTTGTTATATTACGGATTAGTGGTAAAAATCAATGCAATTAAAAAATTTCGATTGAAATTGCCACCAAATATACAGTTGTGAAAAGTATTATTTATAATAAGGTAAGCATTCCCGAGTGAAGCCTTTTTGTTAAAAATTATAAGAAGGATTTTTTTAAAATTCATGACAGGAAGAGATATTTGTTTTTTTTTCTTTAAAACTATTCTATCTTAGATATTTACATATCTTCATTGAATGCATTCAAAATATATGTAATATATAATAAATTATATTAAAATCTAAAAGGTAATATTTAATTTTGCAATTTGACGAAATTTGAGAATCTTATTGTACGAAATAACTAATGAAATAATAAACTAATATTAATTTTGATAAAAAAAAATTACCAATTTTTTATATATATCTTTTTAAAAGGCCTAACTAATCGTAGAATTTAACTTTACGCGAAGGAAATATGAAAGAAATTAAGAATTTCCAATTTCCAAAGAATTTGTCCAATTTCAAATTTATTTGTAAAATTATAAACGAATTATACAAAAGTTATTTATCATTAAAAGATTATATAACAGTAAAATAATATTCATTTAAAATTTATACTAATACACTTAAAACTGTGTAGAAAGATTTTAAAAGGATTTGGAAGTAAACTGGTTAAAGAATTTTACCGAAAGCGTAAAATACTCTACTTCCGCTTTCTCATCCCGTATCCTTGTAGCTGAGGAGTTTAATGCTTTTTTGCCTTTAAAAAGTGAGGATCCATTCACTTTAAACAAAGCCATTCGCTTTAAAGTGGTTTTGTTGATGAATCAATGTTTTCATTTCTCACCGATACTCAAGATGTGAATTTATTTTTGAATAGTAAAAAGTGAACAGTCGATAATAAAATTGTTCCACTATTTTATAAGAATCCATAATGGTGTTATTGTTCCTTTATCACACCTAATTGTGAAATCATTCATTAATGTAATACTTTTTCAGCTGCCTTAATCCTTCCCTTGTTATTACCATCTATAAAAATATTTTTCAATTAATTTGAAAAATTATAGGTCATCTTCATTATTGTCAGTGTTTTTTAAATACTAAAAATGATGTAAAATAAATTTCAAAATGTTTTCTCGAAAAATGTAACAATTGACAAATCTTGAGGATGATTTTAGGAGAATTTTTCTAGTGACAGACATATTCTAATCTTTCGAAAATGTTAAAATATCTTGAATGCAGTTGATTTCATTTTGTACCTTTTTCTTACATACTATAGCATCTCCGAGTTTATTCTCCATGCCTGAAGATGAAAATATATAGTTACTTTGGTATCAACTAAGCTGCTTAACTGGTGAAAATTCTACTTTATTGTAACTGTAAACAGCCAGTCTTGTTTTATCTTTAGAATAGAGCGTAGATATATATATATATATATATATAGGTCATTATATCAATGCATGAAACACGGAGTGTCACTGCAAAATTGCTTCCGTTCCTACTTTATATACTATCCATAAAGTGCCTCAAAATCTTAAAATATTTATTCATAACCCCTTCACAGATGAAACAATTATATTTAAAATTATTATTCTAAATACGGTTTTTTAATATATGATTTTTAACCTTTTAAATTCAAATATGTATAAAACTGTTACGGTTTGCTAATCGGTTAGACATCAGGTTGCTAAATATCAGGACAGTTTCCCCATAAATAATAATGTTTTTTTTTTTTGTTTTTTTTTTTATCTATACTGTCAAACTTCTGTGTCTCTTGTTACGTAATATATTCTCGGCGAACAATCAAGTTTGATTTCACCTAAAAGAGAATCACACCCACCCTTTTCCTTTGAAGCATTTTAACAAAAACACTTAATCATTGTTTAATGTGTATTATGCCTACGTCGGTTATATTTATGTATTACATTGATTTATTATATTACATCGATACTGTATTTCTCACCTATAATGTAATATTTCCCTTTGACGTCAAAAGCAGTTTTCAAGATACTGACATAGCTGTCAGGTGATTGCTGCAACTATAAATTATAATCAATTTTTATATCCACGCGTTTATATTTACTAATGTGCTGCTTTTTCTAATTAATAATAATATATACATTTTTTGTAGTTACATGAGCGACAGTGGTCATTAGCGGCTATATCATGTTGTCTTGCAATAAACCTTTCAGACTCTAGTGGGGAATCGAATCCGGGACTTTCAGTTTAACAGGCAAACATTATATTACCTGTACCGTAAAAGAGATCTATAAATAAGATATATAGAAAATAATCACGTTATTTTCTTAAAAAAATAATATTCATTTGCATGAAACCAGACAACAGAATAGTTTTGTTGTGTGTCCGTTCAATACGTTGATCAGCACACAGACAACTTTGCTTCCATGATCATTTTTTCTAATAAATTTTCTAGCCATTTAAACAAATTACTACTAATTTGTTTAAATTGAAAGATATTTTTTTTGGTCGAATGAATATCACAATAAAAATACATGTCGATGAATTTTTAAATATAGAAATTACAAAATGATAAAAAAAATTCCAGACTTTTATAAATCTTCGTAACTAAGTTATTGTTATGATTAAATTCCCTTTTTCGTAATTAATAGCTTATTTTGTAATACTGTTCTGGTTTAATCACGGTTTCCTTGATCCTTTCAGAAAAACACTAGTTAATTCCTTTTTTTGTATCCGTTTGTAGCACATTAGTGATTTGTTCTAAAATGATATTATATATTTATCTATTGATCAGAATAAAATACTTTTATTTTAAGCCTTTCTCTTGTAATATCTTCATTTTGTTTACACCTTTTTTTCAGAATAAAGGAAATCTGATAGTAAAATTTCTAACTGAATAAAAATTTAATTTTTATCTCTAACCCTTAAAAGTAAAAACAGATTTTTGTTTGTTTGTGATCTCTCTTTCTGTGTTTGTATGCCCATGTTTCTCTTAATAAGTAATTTTTTGCGTTTTTTCCTCAGTTTAATAAGAGGTATACAATTACTATTTTTGTTAGAAATTGACCATTCTGGAGATATTTAAGAGAAATTTCCTTAATATTTTTCTTTTCTGGCATCGTAGCTCTGGAGCTAAGCTGTAAGAAGAAAGTGTGATAATGTGGAGGTCAAAAAATAATTATGAACGTTTTTTCATTTCACGACGTTTCATGACCCAGAAACCCCGAAAAGAAAACGTAGTGTAGGTAATGTTCGTAGATATATATGTATGTATGTACGTGTTTGAAGCTTAATAACTTTTGGCTGTATAGACCGCTTTTGGTGAAATTTGGCTCAAGACATATATACGGGGCAATTTTCTTTAAAACTTTAGGGTCAGAACCTCCAGAAAACTATCTTTCTGGGGTCAATTATCTCAAAATTTTGCAAATATAACCCCACTTTATATTACGCTCAGTACATTCTCGCATGCTTATCTTATCATTTATAGAAACCTGTTGCCCCAAAATCCCTCTTCCCAAAAATCGAAAAAAGCTATCTTTTTATTTATTGCATATTTTTAACCGATTTTTTTTTGTCTTCCTATACATATTAATAGTGCAAGGACCCAAAAAAAATATTTCGAAAGCAATATTGGGGAAAAAACCCTATCAAAGTTTAAAATGATCGATTTTTTAATTTTTAGTAGCTTTTTTTGGTTTACTTAACCTTTTATTAAAAGTTGACAAATGGTGAAGGAAATTTTCAATACCGATCTATCGTCAGTTTATGATGCACCCGTCTTCATAATCAGCTATTTGGACCGTTCATATTTACTGGCCGCTTATATACTGACGTCTACTTGTACTTTCTTCAAGAACAATTTCCGCAGATGCTTGAAAATGATCTTTTAGCACAGAGACACAAAATATACTTCCAGCACGATGGCGCGCCTCCCCACTTCCCTTGTGCCGTTTCCAAGTCATCATTTTCCCTGAGAAATTGATCGGTCGTGGAGGTTCACAATCCTGACCTCTAAAGATCATCCGATCTAACATCTTTAGACTTTTGCGTCTGGGAATGGAAGAAAAATATTGTATACAAAACAAAAATACATTCTTTTAAGAAATTAGTAGTTTTGCCTTATGGATGCGGTTGACAGTCCCGAAGAACTAAAAAGAGCAAGAAAACCAGTACAGAAGCATACCAAGAAATGTGTTAAAAATGGCTGATTTTTGAACATTTATCATAAACTGGCACGTATAATGCAGTTTGATCTAGTGAACTATTTCTAAATAAAATAAAAATTTTTCTAACTTCTCTTTTTTTTTATTCAACTTATCTTACATCATTTTGTTCAAAATTAAATTCTCTACAAGGTTCGTTTAAAAGTTTTATATGTTTAAAATAAATAAACTAAAAGTTGAAGCTACATAAATCAACTGAAATAGGTTTGCAGGTTGAAAAGGTGGTGTAAATTATAATTGGTTCAGTTTATTTGTACTCTTGTTTATTTTACTGCTAAACTTTCCTAGAGTATCGTATTCAGCTGTTTGTATCATCTATTGTTTTACAATGTAATATATATTAAACTAAACAATTATAATAATAATAATCGCTTTGAAGGCAGAAGTAATCTCAAATTCTGCTTTACTGTAGCAAATTTCATAAAAAGTAGATCCCAAAGTCGTGTTTTGACAAAAATATCATCCTGTTATTTAACAAATGTATAGTTTGCTTAACGCTAAGTCCCCAAGCACTTGTGGTACAAGGGTGCTGCATTATGTTGTTTATTGTAGACTGACTATACAAACAATAACCTGGTTGTATTCATAACTATGTACAAATAGTTATTGTTACCGTGAGTACTGAACACACACACAAGTGAAGCAGATAGAGTATATAACCCTCACCACTTTAAACATTATTTAGTATTTGAACTTACACGTAACATAAACCTGAAAGTAAACACATGTGTTTTCTCACCTCTTAGATTAAAATGTTTTTCTGTAAAATATAATGGCTGATAATTTTTATTTAATGAGAGTATTTCGTGAAACTACATGTAACTGGACTGTATTCAGTTATAATCCAGTTTTCTATTGTTACGAAAACGTTTCTGTTTATGAAAGTTAATAATACTTGTTTTTTTTAAATTTTAAGTAGTGAATCATCTGAAAAATTGAGTATTTTTAAGATTTCCATTAATTTTTTCATCCTATCATTGTAAGAGGTGTTCGTTTCTTACTGATATATCAGATTTTTGGAAAAATTATATTCTTAACATATTAGGTTAATTGCCTTAAATTTCAATATTTTACAGTTGAATTTAAAGAAGATGGTACATGTATTTTAGACAAAATTAAATGATTTTTATCGCTAAAGTACTACTATGTTGTTACTACATTTTATAGTAACAGCGAGAGACTGTTACAAATTGATAAAAAACCTTTTAAAACAGTTTTTTGAAATGTTTTCTGCAAATCGTGTTCAGCGTTTCACTCTGTGTTACATGAATATACACTTGCTAAACAATGATTCTTTAACCGAATTAAGAAATGTAAACGTTTAATGTTAGTTCTTCCAATATAAAAAAAGTTGCAGTTGTTACGTAGTAATTTTGTCATGAACGGAGCGAAGGTTTGCACTGAACCTCCTGCGTGAGAAGTAGGCAGTTCGAATCCCAACCGGAGTAGTTGAGTTGTAACTCTTCGAAACGACTCTTCGGTACTGTTACTTAACCATCATTTATTTTTACGTTTTAATTTATAATACTTCCTGACCTGGCAGTTCAGATGTGTAACAAACTACCGTTACGCACGAATTTCTCAAATCCACAATATTGACTTGTTATATTGTAACTTCTGGAATATCATTCGAATTAACAAATCATCAAAGTTCTTAAATATTCAAAGCTTGTTCTAAAAGGCCAGTAGGTAATACCACTTTTATTTTAGTTGCTATTGGTGCAGAGCGGATCACGTGGCGTGCCGGGTGGCTGTGTGCAGCGCACGAACGATTCATTCGTTCGACGATTTTTACTTCTCGAACGATTTATACTTCCGTATACGATCAATTTATCTAAATTTTTAGTTGTGTTACGGGAATAAAAAAGGAAAACATTGGGGTTAGAGCTGTGTTAAAATATCACAACCCGAGAAACAGTTTAAAATGTTCAGTATTTTGAATCTTTTCGTTGCAAAAGTTTTTTTTGTTGTTATTAGTACGCTGATTTCATGAAGGTTATTTAGTTACAGTTGCCAAAAACATTTAACAAAGTCACGCGTAATGAAACATAAACCATGTAACATTTTTGCGGTGGGTCATAGGCTCACTTTTTTTCTATTAATAATATTATAATAAAATTTAATTTCTTGGAAGGTGATTTTAGAGGTAGGGGAGCAAAAAAATATTAAAAAATACCAATTTTTTAAATTTCTTTTTAATCTGTTTAAAAATAATAATGAAAATTTTACAATAAAATTTCATCATTAATTACCCCCATCCCAAAAAAGAAATCTTAAGTAAAATTTTTCGTGTATCATTATTTTTTCACTAAATAAGAAGAAACCAGTGTCAGCAAAATATTACAACTTTGTTGACAGTTTATAATTAATTATTTAGGTGTACCTCATGTGAGAGTAAATCAGGATCACACAATAAAAAAAATACAAATTGTTCAATGATTGGATATCAAAATTATCAATAAAAAAGATATGAATGAAGAATAACACTATGCAGAACTATTCGTACAATGGTTTCGACTATAGGTTATTATTCTCGCTTTGATGATAATTTCAGTTAAATAATTTTCTTAAGTTTTTTTAACAATTCGTAAACACTTCTCAAAACTGTATCGAGATATATTTTCGAGTATTAAATACAATTTTTTGATTTTATTTCACGTTCTTTAATTGATATTCCACCTATTGAATGTAAAAATATTTTAGATTAGAAAAATTAACTTTTCATAATTTTGTGCTTTTTTCAGTTTATCTAAAGCTTGATATCACTTGTGGCCGAGATGAACCGTCTGATATTTATTTCACAAAGATAAACTGTGATTTTAGAGTTTATACGTAAACTTTTCACTAAATTTTATTATAATTTTGATATTTATATTATATTTATTAATATGTAACTCACACTGTAATTTACTTACCTTCTCCAGTGGTATATAAAATGTGAAATAAAGTTTACGTTCTGTGGTAGTGGCTATTGAGGATTATTTTATAATCCTTTTCATTTTATGATTATAATATTCACATTAAGCACTGTATAAACTACATCTCTTTTATTTACAGAACGAAGTCTGGGTATTATTTATTAATAATTAACTTTTGTTAAACGTATACTGTTTCATTAATAATTATGAAACCGTTGATAAAACTCATGTTGTAGTACATCCTTTTTTATTTATAAATATTTTATCTACATTTTGTTAGTATTTATCTCATCTATTACATGTTTGTCACGATTAAGTTGCCGTTGAATTAATATTTGATGATTTTTAATAATTGTCGATGGATAATTGTTTAATGAGTATTTTTATCACAAATAATTCGGGTTAAGGTATTGGAGGGGGGGGGGGGTAAAATTATTTTCGATTGTTTGTTTGGGTGGTGGGTGGGGATTAACCAGTATTACCCTCAACGTTATATATATATGTTTTAGCTTTTTAGTGTTTTAATAAACCTGTCTCTTTTCTCGTAAGATAAAACTGTAGAATTTCCGTATTCGAGTAATGTTTCTTTTTTTTATTTCTAACTTTGTAAACACGTACACTAGATCGGTAGATTTTTAGTCGTGTTTTTTTACCTCTTACCGGTATTCTGGATCGGACGAAGAATCGAAGTGCTCCATTTTGTTATATCCCTCTTCTACTTTTCCTATGTTACCTTTTCTACTTTCTCTACCCTACTTTTAATATTATTAAGTTAAATTCCGCCATTTTTTCCTCGGTCTACATTTTTGTCTTCCTATTTGCCTCTTAATTCAATATTTTCAATACTGTTCTCCCTTCTCATTGTTTATGTAAATAATTTCAGCCTATCTCTTGTCATCCTATACAATAAACGTACTGAATTTGTGAGAATCCTTACTTTTTCATACTCCCACTGTGCCTTGACCTACCATGCTTCCGGTAAATTTCAGTTGCAAAACTTGTAGTTTTCAGTCACATCTTTTTTAATATTTAAAAGATTCTAATATACTCAAAATATATGTCTGTATTCAAAAAGTTAGTGTTTCCTTCATAAAGCCTATTAAGTAACACTTAAGATTCGACTATCTATCTCTTTCTCTCTCTCCAAATACAGAAAGATTATAAAATGGTTATTAGTTTTTGTTTATGGTCATAATCTTTTAAATATTTTTGTAAATAACAAATTACATAAACAGATAAAGAATTAAGAAGGGTAAAGTATTTATTTTACAAATTTTTCTCTAAACATACGAGTGGTCTCTTGATGCCCATAGCCTTATTTTACAAATTAATGATATATATTTAAAAAATAAACATCTATTCCCTCTTACAACACGTTTCATCCCAACCCTCTTGTTTTTCTCTTTCCTTTGCAATCACTGGTAAAATGCGTGCTCAAAACCTATTTTCATTCCGTCCAGATTCTACTGGACGAATCGGGCTGATTTTCTTTTATTAACCTCGGAGTGGTTCCCAAATATCATCAAGCATCGAAACATCTTCAGAGTGATTTTCCTGTGAGTAATAACCTTGGAATGTCCCCAATTAATTGATAAATGTGGATTTTTTGAGAAAGTTTCAGAGGAGACTCAAGTTAGGGGCCCGTCATTATATGTGAGTCATTCCAAACGGATTAAAAATAAATCACACCGATCCGTTTAGTAGAACTCCCACACGGACTGGAAATAGGTTTTCAGTCCAATTTTTTTTAACGTATAATATTGGTTAAGGATCACTTGAATACGTTAATAATACAGTATGTAGTTATTATAACTGATGGAAAAAATGTATTATCATATTTTTAAATAAATTTAGAAAATTTATATTTCATAATTTAGAAAGAAAACCTATTTCCATAAAATCTTTCAAATAGTATTCTGAATTCATAGCAACTGTATTGAAAAAAAAAGACTATTGAACTTTTTTGTTCCTTTGGTTTGTTTTTAAAAAAGTATTTAAAATGCTTATTTTTTTAAATACGAAGCTTTAATATATTTTAGTGTAAAATCTTTGGTTCTCTGTAATGACCTGACGCCTGTTAGTGTTTTTGTGTGAATAAAAAATAAAATAATTTTATATAAGAAAGATCGGTAAAAAGTTAAATATAAACAGATATTGCAACAGGACCTATTTCGTTTTACCAATTCAAATTATTAAGTGGTTATCTGATAATTTAAGTAATAAATACGTGTAGAATTAACCTGAATCCCGTTTAATTAAAAATATCCTAATCTTACTATTTAAATTATTTTTAATTTAATTAACATTTTTTAAACTTTTTGTATGATAATAACTCTGAAGCTAAAAAAATAATTTAATTATTGATATATTAATTATTTTAAAAGTTGGATTAAAATTGTTATTGCTAAAATCAAAATTCTAATTGTCTCAGTTATGATGGAAATGATTTCAGCTGAAATTTGTTCACCATAATGTTTCATGCAGGGAATTTTTTAGTTCAGTAAGAAGAAAGGAAAGACCGAATTAATCATGTTGATAATATAAATAATATGTCGATTGGTGGGTAATTCTCTACTTGTGACCAAAAATGTTGTTAGAAATATTTTTAAAATAAAATTTTAAGCAATCTACACCTTTCTTGCTTGGCATATGGAAATGATTGGATGTAATGAATGTTAATGTTAAACTTTTCAGATAACTAAAACTCGTTTTTTAAATTCAGTAAATTAACGTTAGATTACATGACCTGAAAATATATAGGATCCTTCAAATAATAGAACTTCCTGTTTATAAGCTAGGTAAGGAACAGATGGCTAAGCACTCTCCTTACTTGATGTTCTTATATAATTTATAATGTTTGGTTAATGTAGAAATATATCATATTTATATTTTTTTCTCAATGTATTTATTTGTTAGTCTCTAGAAGTTATTAATTACGTGTTTAATGATTTTCTTTAAACTAAAACATTTTTTAAATCTACACCTGCAATTATAGCTTGTTTTCGACAATATCGTTGTCATAAATTAGAAAAAAAAATGAAAATGTTTAACTATCCTACTTTTTCTCATGTATGATATTTTTTAATGAAAATTTTTAAAACTGCTAACGATTTAATAAAACATTCATTAAGTATGAAATAATATAACAAAGAATAAAACATATATATTACATACTAGAAACGTTATCTTAATATTTTTTATTTAATGTATTTTATACACACCATCTAAATATTGAAAAGAACATTAAATATTTTAATGATTATTTTCTCTGATCGTGTGATTAATCTCAGTCACGCTGATTTTAAAAATAACTGAATTCGTCAGTTTTTCTTTTTTTAACCAGAGGTGAAAATTTGAATCGAAAAAACAATTATCACAAAGATTGATTCAATTAGATTTACATTCATCTTTCTTTTTATTAGTTTCTAAATTGTATCTTATCCCAAAAATCTTGTTATACTACAGAAAGGTTTTCTTAATTTAAAAAAAAATTCCAATTTTTATTTTTATTCTAGCTTTAATTTTTATCGGTTGAAATTTTCCATTAAAGTTCATTCCCAATTGTCAACAATTAAAAAACAATTTTTCCTAGAAGAGTATTGAGTTGTTACGTAACATTTGAAATGTTATGAATTTTTACCGTGTAGCTAGAGTTAAAAAAAATAATAATTTTTGTTCAATGAAATTCTTTGTTCTAAATTCAACTTGAACTCACAGATTATAAAAAAATTATATTTTCATCAAAAATAAAAATAAAATTTCAAAATGTGTTTTTAAAAAAGTTGTTTTAAATTTAATTTTTTCCAAATGGTTCCTTGGAAATAGTTCGGAGAAATTTATTCTCACGGGCAATAAGTAAAAAAGGTTTCTATCAAAAGGTTACGGAAGATATTCATGTAAAATGTTTTTTAAAAATTTTATGCGGTTTAACATTTTTTTCGTTTATTCTTTTTAAAGTGAATTCTAAATGAGTAAATCTAAAAAAAAAACATTCCATGAAAAGAAGCAGAATAACTCTATTTAAATTTAAAATATAATATATATTTTTTTTGTTAAATTAATCTAAGTATAAATAAATGTCATTAAAATTTGTTTGGTCCTTCTGTTATATTGCCTGCATAGACACAAATAAAAAAAATGAGAAACTTATTTCTTCAATATATATGAAACGTGCAGATGTCATGAAATAACTGTCGTAAGCGCTACGAAAAAACTTTCTGTGTCGATGCGTACAAAACACACGCAATTGATCATTTGTTATATATTTTTACTCCTTGTACGAAGTAAAGGAAGTATTGTGATCAAGAAAGATTTCGATTTTCAGATTTTAATGGAAATATCCATTTTGACTAGTTTTTACGTGACGTCTGCCTATGTGTACGTATGCATCTCGCATAACTCAAAAACGATTAGCTGTAGGTTACCGAAATTTTGGATTTAGCACTGTTGTAAAATCTAATTGTTCACTTTCCCTTTTGATTGCAATATTCTGAACGAAAAGTGTCCAAAAAAGCACAAAATCCAAACAAATTTGCTTAACTGCAGTAATAAGCCCTCATTGAGAGCTTTTCAACGATATTAAGTGGTACTTATTTTCATTGGTTTCAGTTATAGCCAAATAAAATTTTAATTGATAAAATATTTGAATCTTACAGGGAAAGGGACATCGGTTCGAATCAGACTTCATTTCTCTTTTTTAACTTTTTTTCTTTTTTAATGTAAATATATTGATTTATTAATAATTATTACCCTCTGATTGTAAAAAAAGTTTTACAATAAATAATAATTCAATAATTAATTTAAAAAACTAAGAATATGAAAAGATATCAGAAGTGATTAATGAAAAAACTCGATATAAAATAAATTATAATATAAATGTCAGTATATAATAAATTATAAGATGAAAAATAGATGTAATTAAAGGCCATATTAATTATTTAAATACGAACACATGAAATAATGTTAAGGTAAATACATAAAATGTTAAAAAAATA
Source organism: Lycorma delicatula (assembly GCF_047948215.1). Taxonomy (NCBI): domain Eukaryota; kingdom Metazoa; phylum Arthropoda; class Insecta; order Hemiptera; family Fulgoridae; genus Lycorma; species Lycorma delicatula. The sequence continues at coordinate 120,459,504 of NC_134456.1, forward strand.
CTACAAAATAATTCATACTTCAGAAGCCGCTATTAAAAATTATTTTGAGGACATATGTATGTACACGTTGAACGGGTTGCTGTTAAAGAGAGTTTATGTTTTTGTTTTTAATTACTATTATTTAGAAATTTATCAACAGAGTAATATTGTTTCGGTAAAAGAGATTCATTTAACAATATATGAAACAAATTGTAGGGAAGATTTTTCAAATGTTTTGACAATTTATTAAAAATGACAGTCGAAGCATAAGACCTTTTTTTCGTAAGTCGACGTATTGGGTTAAATTATATAGAAAGTATTCCTTTGTTTGGTTTGGTAAAGATGGATATAGTTTATAGTTGTTTTTCTTTAGTAATAAGTGGTTATTTTTTATTTTTTTATTTTTTTTAGCAATGATTGCATTTTCATAAATATAAACACAAGGATAAATTAAAGTATTTAATTTTCTATATATACATCTACACGATTCCTACGTACGGGCGCCAGATAAAGATCTGCCTATTTTTGAAACTTCAAAACTCGTTCTCTCTTTTTGAGACAGTCCAAGAGATGGCATTATACTTTTTATATGTAGGCATAGTAATATTTAATAATGATGACAAGCTTAGAGCTTTAATTAAGGCGCTTCACAGAAAAACAGTTTGGTTTGATTTCACTGTAACAAAATTATTTTATTTGTCTAATAAAATATCCAGAAATTTTGCTTTGTGGGCAACAGAAATACTATTTATTTATTAAGGGACTATTTAGACTTTAGCAATGTTACGTCTATCTGAGAAGAACGATAGAACGGTTTACTCCATATCTAATGTTAGTTTTCATCCAATGAATAATCTTTTATACTAATATTGTACAATTATCAATTCATTTTTAAATAATTATCATCAGATGTAGATACAATATGTAGTTTGATTGAGTGTGTGTGTGTGTGTGTGTGTGTGTGTGTGTGTGTGTGTGTGTATCTGTGTAGTTTCGTACAATAAAGTGCTTTATTAAAATACATCATAGTTAAGTATAAAAAAATTGTTTTATATTTACTGAGAATATAAACAGTAATTTCTTCATTTTTTTATTGTATTTAACCATCTGTCAAAAAAGAAAATATACGACATATAAGACTTAATTTCAGATTATACAGGAACAGAATTATTTTTAAAATATAATTTTTTATGCAATAATGGAACGTTAATATTGTATTTTCATAAAAATTGGTTACAAAGAGGTACTTCTCCTTAATTCCTACATATTTTCTGAAATAAATAAACGAATCAGAAAAAACCAAAAATGTTTAAAGTGATATATCGGTCAATTTTTTCTACTAGTAAATTTTTAATGGCAAAATTTCCTTACGTGATGAATAATTTAGAAAATTAAAACGTAGTAAAGCAATGTTAATGGAAGTCTTTTTTTTATTAATGTTAAAATAAATTGGTTAAAAATGGGGGGGGGGGGGGTGCACATTTCTATTGTAGTTATTTTTGAACGTATAAATATTTCACAGTTTTCTTATTATTTATAGAATTTTCATTTTAAATGATAATTAAACTAATAAAAATTTACCTAATAATAATTTAACTAATGATAATTTTAAATTAATTAGAATTAAAGATTTCTTTTTTTCTTTATATCGAGAGGGTATACGGAGCCAATTTTGTTCGATTTATATGCTCCAGTTATATCTAATATTGAATATTGGCCGATAGTTTTCATTAAATTTACCATTTGAATGTCTTTAAAAGGATTCACACTTCTAAAGGATTGTATTATTTTTTTCTGTTTAATTTGTTCCGCCCTGTCTTCTCTGACTGTTTCTTTCCTTTTTCGTTGATTAAACTGATCAATTATAGAAGCAGAAGCAGTGCACTCGCATTCAATTCTGATTACTTATTTAATTTTTAACCGATTCTATTTGGAAAAAAATACTACAAGTGTACATTTGTAGTTTTGCAATTTGCAAGTTATATCCTTTCAATTAATACTAATTATATATTAACAAGAAACAGTAAAGTAAAATGTGTAGATGGGATTTATTTATTTTTACAGAATACTTTTTAAGTATTTTCTATCGGTTTAAAACAGAACTAAGTTCTTGCCGTACGCGTTAGAAAGTCGGAAATATTTTTGGGTGTTATATTGCTGGTGTTCTCACTTTTAACATTAGAAAACCTATACCGATTTTCATTGAAAAAATGATTAAACTAATTGTCACAATTTTTCGACTGACTATAATTACAGACCATAATATAATGATCATAAAAATAAATGTAATATTCAATAATTATGAAACCTTTATAGTTATTTTCAAGGCTGTGAACTCCCTCACTTTTTTCTTATTTTTTTTATTCAATGGTGTATTTATTTTAGATATATGTATTCTAAGCTGTCAAAACGTATTCACCGTATTTCAGATAATGAAATTAGGATTACCAGAAAAAATGTAATTTTTATATAAAAGAGGTTTTTACGAATGGTTAAAATTTGATAATCGTATATTGCAATTTATTGTCATTTGAATCAAGATTTAAAAATATCAGATTTTAGGTTCATTAATTTTGTGCAATGTGACGTCATTACTTCTGTCATTTGACCGAAGTCAATTTTTATTTATTTTATTGTAATAAAAGTATTTAATAGAAATTAATCATTTTAAGAAATTTCTGTTTTTACACTAATGTTTTCTGAAAGCTTCTCTTTTTATAGGTTGTTCTTTTTATGAATTAAAATAAATACTTCCTACAAAGTTGTAGAAATCTTTAAAACAGCAAAACCAGACTTGGGTGTGCATGACCTGATATAAAATTTAATAACGTTCGAAAATTGAGTCAAGATTTTAATCAGATGCGAGGTTCATTAATCTTGTTCTTTGTGAATTCATTATCTCTGTCAATTGACCGAAGTACATCTAATATTCAGTACCCGAAAGTCAGAGTTAAATAATTTTAATACTACTAGTTTATGCCGTGTATTGTTATATCATTTTTATTTTTATGGAACGTACTTGTATAAATATTATGTTATATTTTATTGTTAAAACATTATGTTAAATTAGTTTAGATATAAATTAACATACTTAATAATTAATAATAATAAAGATCGATACACATATAAATTTAACAAAATCACTTCTAATAAAGTATTTTAATATCCTACAGCGGTCATTATCTGACAGTTTTAAACTTATTTTATTGCTCAGTTCGTAACGAATTTTGCAGTTTATAACTGCACTCGTGTGTAACATGTTTAATGAAGTGGTATTTTAAGAAAATAATTATTTTCACGGATAAAATATACTGCAGTGAACTCATTTTTTGGTATTGTTTTACAAAGATAAAATTGTTTACTTTTAGAGTTTATTTAAGAATTATATTCTTAATTAAATTAAAAGCTTGCTTAATTGTAAGGAGAAAGTATAGAAGTAAATTAATATTTCCCCCTGTTTTGTTGTTAATCCGGTTTTGTTGTTACGACAGTAAAATTATTAAAAACACATTACGTATTTCATTTCGATATAAATTCATCGATTACATTAATGATATTATAAAATTTAATCTTTAGAATTTATGTTCTAATTTAATTATAATCAATCATTTATGTATGTAACCTTCATCCAAGAATTAATTGGATGAAAGCTTGTGTATAGGTTTTTAATTAAAAACAAACTTAATAAAGTTATTATATATATCTTATATACGCGTGCTCGTACGTGTTCTACATAACTATAAATAATTTTTTTTTTTATTTCAGGTAATAATATTGTTATATAAATCGAGGAAATCGAGTAACATCCATTTGTCGCTAGGTAAGATAAAAAATTTCATTTATAATATTTTTTATTCATTTATTTATTTTATAGATACAGTAAAATATGCCCTTATGAGTTTTCCCTTTCAACGTCGGTACAGCATACGTCGAATAACCGAGTGACACGTTCTGCTCAGTTGATGCTCGAATATACTGGCCCTTCCAATCCGTGGTACAATTCTGAGTGAGATGAATTTTTAACAGGGGTGGACTTGGTTTATGTTTCATCAAAGGTCTCATGAACGACTAATATTATTGCGGTGCAGACCGTAGGAGAAGTCGTTTAACGCTGTAAACTACACAGTTCAACCAAGAGATATCAAAAAATGAACCCAGTCAGCTGAGAACATCTATCTTGTGGCGTAGATACCCTGATCATATTTAATATAGCTTCCAAATCACCCTATAATGATACTGATTAATACAAGCTACTGATTTACAACTCAAGCTGTTGTAGATAATACAAATCAAACTCTACTAATAAAAAAGAGTTCACTATGGGTTTTTAATTTTAAATTTCCTGCTTGGCTTAAGCGATATAGGTCACCTTTACCATTTAAATTATCATTTTTTCATCAGGGGTCATGAACGACTAATATTATTGCGGTGCAGACCGTAGGAGAAGTCGTTTAACGCTGTAAACTACACAGTTCAACCAAGAGATATCAAAAAATCAACCCAGTCAGCTGAGAACATCTATCTTGTGGCGTAGATACCCTGATCATATTTAATATAGCTTCCAAATCACCCTATAATGATACTGATTAATACAAGCTACTGATTTACAACTCAAGCTGTTGTAGATAATACAAATCAAACTCTACTAATAAAAAAGAGTTCACTATGGGTTTTTAATTTTAAATTTCCTGCTTGGCTTAAGCGATATAGGTCACCTTTACCATTTAAATTATCATTTTTTTATAAACATGTAAATTAATAATATGAAAAATTATTATTATTTCATCGTTGCTATAATTAATAATACATAAGTCACATAATATTCTAAACAAAATGTGTTTACAATATTTATAATAAATTTTCTTTTATATTTTGTAACTATTGTAATTTTTATTTGTAGTAGAGGATAGAGTTATAACAATCTATCTTTCGAAACATAAAAAAAAAATATTTTTAAAATCAAAACCACATGATTTTTTGATGGACAGATTATCAGTATTGATTATAGTATATTATGAATATAAAAAACATTTTCCAAATTTTAGATAAACCTGAAGGATATAAAATTTGATGACAGGTAATGCAGGGCTGTGTCAGTTCCTTGTGTTTGTTCGGTCAACGTCGGATTGGCTTCAGCTTGCACGCTAAGTCGTTGTAATAAGATGATTGCACCGGTTAGGTTTGGTCTAAACTTTTCCCTGGGGTATTTTTTTTTTTATTCGAGGTCGGATATGGTTTGAGGCACGCTGTGGTTACTGTTTTGGACCAACCAGGTCCAACCTCGAAAAAATCCATTGCCCTTGGAAATGAGTCTCAGTTGAAGCAGATAAGTTGATTCACGTTTCTTCTATATAGTCATATTCAGTTTTCGGTAGAGTTTGATTTACAAAGTGGATTAACAGCCTCATATCTAGTTCCGCGATCCAAAGTAAACTGTAAATAGATGAATACCCTGCAGTATACCTAAATGACAGCTGACAATGCATTCGTCAGATTTGTATTGTAGAAGTGTGTGGGTGACCACTTTAATATGGTGACCTCTTGTGAGATTCCTACACACAACAAAAACGGAAGCTGTTTAGAACTTCCGTAAGCACACAATAACCCTACGCTTAACCCTAAGCAGGATAGAGCTGTTATGAAAGTTATCCATTCCCCAAAAGTCTGAAATTTGGCCCTTTTGTCAATTATTTGTCAGATACATTGTCTGTTTTATACCTAGCATGCTCCTCAACTGTGAACGACTAGGTGAATAAAATTGTTCTAACATGATTATTCCTAATGGAAGACCCATAAGTCTTCACGTTATAGATCCGATGAGATGAACACGGTTGTAATGTGTAATGCTAGTTTATTTTAAATATTGCAGCAGGGGTGTAAGCAGGCAAAATTCGATTTTTCGAACGTAACATTTCGTTCATATTTATTGTATGTTGTTTAGGTATTATACTGTTTTAAAGTTATATTTTGACCAATATTCCAGTTACAGTTAATGATAAGGCTTTACTGCATATTAGGCTTGAAAAATTCAGGTTTTCATGTATTTGTAATACACTCACGAGAAAGTTACAAAGTTAATTTTTTCATCTAGAAAAGTAGCGGCTAAAAGTTTAACCATATTTTTACTTACCTTTTTCTTTGCCATACACCATAAAACCTTTGAACTGCATTTGCTTAACATAAGAGATGGGTGGTTGTGAGGGTAGCAGTTTTGTAATTAAGCCCCTCGTACTTGTAGAGGACGGCCAGTTGAAAAGAATATTGAAATGTTAAAAAAATATATTAATTTACCAATATTATCACCATTATTTGCTGTTTATTTTAAACAATTTATCTTTTTTTATAATTTCAACGTTTATTTACAATCTGTTAAACTTATATTAACCTTGAATAAATTGGATCACACTTGCAATCACATGATAAGGAGTTCCCCGAGAAACTTCAAATTTAAGCATTAATATCACAAAGAAATTTTATGGCAAGTAGGGTATACATTAAGTAATTACGAACATTTAACATCTATAACTAATATTAGAACAAAAGAAAGAGAAATAAAAGAAGTCATAAGTAGAAAAAAAAATCGATGAAACAATGAGAAGAAAAAGTTATTAATACGCAATAAATTTGAAAATAAAAATCGAAGAGATAATACACAGAACTCACTGGCTGAAGGTACACTTATGACATTATAGAGTCACCAAGATCCAGAACGTGTAGCTGTTTTAATTTATTAACAGCATCCCCGTTGCCTAGGAGGTTCACGACTAAGTTATTTATGTAGTTAAGTCGCAGTTCGTACTTTAAACTGAAACGTTGTATTTCCTCTCGGACTTATCGTAAACCTAAATTTTCGTGTATTTCACTTTTTTTTTCAAACCAGGGTGTCTGTGTTATACACAACGCTAGTTTATTTTGAAACCGCTGTAAGATTTTGAAATTGGACGTGCTCGCAGTACCCCAACAAAGTTTGGATCCCAAAATCCCAGATCGGTTTTTAAATTATTGAGAATACCCCAGCATATATTAAATAAAAATAATTGAGAACGTTTGCCTAATAACCAGAAAATTTCCTTAGACTTTATCTCTGGTTCCTGTATGAATTTTCCACGTTAGTCGACGGTCTAGGTGTAGTTCTAGGTAATTTTGTGGAATTACAACGCTATCAAAGTGGACTCGAAAATAAAGCAAATATTATATTTATGTAAATATAAGTATCTGTAACGTCAAAAATTTTACAATGGTTAGACGTTCTTGTAAACAAACCTAACTTTGATATGAATAAATATTTCCCAATAAATATTTGTCTGGGAATAAACAAAGACTGATTTCCTACGGGACAGAACTCTATACTCTCAACCACATTACGTGTATGTCTTCATATCCTTCTGTGAAGGATATGGAAAACTTGTTTTAGGTAGTAGTAATAGATTTTCTACAGTATATTATGCTTTAAGATATCGAAATGTTTCATTTTTTTCTTAATACTTGTTTACAATTTTTTTTTACTACTGACTTTGTTTACTAATTTTTATCTGGTATTTAGAAAATTCGTTTAAAACAAGGTTATGGTGTTAAATATTTTGTTAAAGTAATAATATTCTAGGGTGTAAATGGTTAAATAAAAATTTATGGTTATATGAAGTCAGTATTATCGATTTATGAATTTCCAAAAAGGATATTAATCTTCTAAAAGTAATTAAATGAAATTACAAGTTGTAAATGGTACTTTGATAAATAATTTTGATGTCGTTTTCAGCAAAACCATTAAATAAGATACGATATTTTTAATTTAGCTCGGCATTTGACAGTTCTTCCTTTTTCACTCATTAGGAACGCCTACCGTCTCTTGGAAAGCATTTCATAAAGCGTTTCCTTTTGGTTCATGCAGGAAATTACGTTAATTTCCGATCCAATTAGATTAATAAATGTTTTGATTATTTAATCTTTACATCATATACAATTTTTTTTCTAAATCGCATGGTTTTAATTATCATCGTTCCTTAATATGTACACAACTTATAACTATTTTTTATTAAATGATTGATAAACTTTTTTAAACAATTAACGTTTGTTTTTATACCTATCTTAAAATGAATTTATTTCAAAATTAATTTTTATTATTGTAAGTAGTGTAATTTACCTTCGACTAGAAATAATTGTATTAACTATACGGTACATAAATTGATCTTGCTTAACTGAGATGTAATAATTTATCTGTCCACTACGTTGTCATAAATATGTTAGTTTTGTACCTTTTTTCACAACATTAAACCATAAAATTCTTCATAAACAATTTTTTTATCTTTTCTTGTATTATTTTTTGGTAAGGGGATTTTCTTTATTAACAAAAAAAATCAGAAAAAAGCTAAAAAAAAAAAATGTACTACTGTAAACTCTTTTACTGCTGACCTATGTTATCAATGTTTTATAACAGTTTTACGTAGTTCTCGCTTTCTTGGTAAGGAAACATGAAATTTTTAATAACAATTCCGTTTTCACCCCTTTTTCTAGTACCTAAAAAAAAATCGTTCTTATTTGAATTATAAATAGGGGTGGGCCCTTTCTTGCTTATCAGAGGCTTTGTTAACTACTGTTACGTATCTCGCAATGTTTTTATCTTTGGTCAGGTAAAATTATTCTGTTAATGTTTGAGAATGTAATTTGAGTTAGATTCATATAAGAATAAAATAAAACGCAATAAAAATGTAATGCTCTTCAATTAACAGACATTTAATTTTTTTAAAGCCGACGCCTAATTAGAAAGTAGCACTTATATAACATATTAATCCCTAATTTGGTAGCGATTTCAAAAAAATCAAAATTTGTCGAATATTTGAAGTAATATTATTTTTTAGCATTTTTGTTGAAATTTGTTTTATTTTTTATTTAATTTCACTGGAGTTAAGCACCATATTAGCTCCAGTGTCAGGTATTCTTCCTTTCTTGCTCAACGGATGTAAAAATTTAACTGCTATCATATAAGGTTTTATTTAACATCTCAAAAATCGTACAATATATTTTTTAAAGTAATTTTGTTTTGGTATTGCTGCAGCTTTAACTATCGTGAAAGCCAAACTAGATTATCCATCATTAACAAGCTTTCTCAACATGAATATTGTACGCTGTTTGTAGTTGGCTTTCAATAAAACGAAAATATAGTTAAAAATGATATGACATTTAAACCTCGCACGGGACGAATGATGCAAATTTCTACCAGCAAAAATAGTCAAATTAAGAAGATAAGTTAGTGTTGGTTTATTATATATCCTATTTTTTTTAACTATTTGAAATGAGAATTTAATGCTGCTTTTTTCATCAAAATTAAAATAATAACCTTTAAGGATAGTTCATTATGTTCAGATACTAATTTAAAAATAATAAAACCTAAATAAAAGTTGTTATTAACAAAGTAGTTCGATATAAAATAAAATAAATTAAATAGTAACTAAAGTAGACTAATTGAGCTACATTTATACTATTCCTTACATTTATTAATATTAAAGGGATACGAAAAATATCAACATTAAAATATGTTTTTTGGTACTATATTAATGTAAGTGTATAACATAAAATCTATTTAAATTATTACATACACCTTACACGCGAAACTTAATGAATAAACATTTGAACTGTTATGGTATTCCATTGTGTACACAACACTGGTGGTTACGTTAGAAAACGGTGGTTAGACTCCTCTGAGATTATCTTAAGATTTATCTTAATCAAACCAAATTATTGAGATTAATAATAATTTTTAAAAAGAGACAAAGAAAATAATCTCAATAAAAAAAAAAACATCGAAGTTGCCAGACAATTTATTGATGACAATTTAAATTTTATGTTTAGGCACTTGAATATTAGTTTTGACGAATTTTTTACTATTTTTTTCCACCAGTAGTTAAAGCTTTCAAGCATGATATAATAATTTTGGATAATTTATGTAGTATTGAGAAAATCTCCGAATATAATCAGTGTAATAGCGTTTTATACCAAGACCCTTGATAATAGTGCCACTCAACCAATCGGCGACGATAATCTTATCTTGGGAAATAAAAATATTGAAGCCTCAAATCAAGACTTCATAATATTAATTAATTACAAAATATAAATAACTTAATAATACTAGTAGTCTTGTTCATAATAAAAATCTCAGTGATTGTGACATTAAATTGGAGCCTGTTAATAAAAACCCTACTTTTGGAAAACATTTCTAATGTAAATGAAAAAAACATTTGAGAAAGATGGAATTGGTTTTGAAGTAAAATCACGTAAAAGAAAAAAACAATTCAGAGAGTTACAGGCAGTCCACAAAATTCTGGTGAAGAGTATAATTTCATCAAATAGCAGATCTGTTACAGATAAGGAATTTCGATTTTATGTATGTAAATACAGTTTTGGCTCCAACAAAATTTTTCCTTGAGAAAGAAGTCATGAAATTCATTATAGTTAAAAAAGACTGAAACCTCCAGACGGTGCATATAATTTATGAAGTTATTATGAAGCGAAATTGTAAGCTTCAAACTGTTTAGTCAACCCAGTGATTCCCAAACTGTGCGCCATGGCCTCTTCACAGGGGCGCCGCGAAATATTGTAAAAGCTTCGTAATTAATTGAACGAAGACATTTATAATTATTAATTTAATGTTAATAAAGTAAAAAAAAAAAAATGAATATACACGAGTTTATTTATTTCTATCTCTTATTTACGAGTAGTCATACTTTTATTTAGGGTAGGGCGCTATGGAAAAAATTTAACTGAAAAAGGGCGGGTGACTCGGAAGGTTTGGGAACCACTGGGTTAACCTATATCATGACCTAGTATAATATTATGTTTCGAATTAAATTGCTGATGAGAATTAATGGTTGGTACTTTTTAAATTTTTTTAAATACTTTTAAATTTGATCCGAAAATTTTTTTTGAATGATCAGATGTTTTCATCTACTGGTCAAGATAAAGTATGTCAATTTACAAAATAACAGCACACTCGTAGTGAGTTAAGTTGAATTCATTTGTTTGTTTATTTACGGTCGGTTAAGGACTTAGTAGTCTATTCACAATGTAGAAAGAGAAAAAAGGTTTGAGGCGGTTATTTCCTTGCAGGATATCATGCGGAAGGATGCACTTCATATTATTCTAGACGATACGATAACAATATGAAATTTAACTCGGTCACCGGCCAACTGCCCTTTCAACTGGCGATATCCGCTATATCATTTCATGCTTGTAATCTTCTTTTGAAAACAGTTACGATGAGGTGAATATTCTTGTCTTCGTGGTGATTTTGATAAGTAAACAGTATAGTTCTTTCAATTTAGGGTTCGGTTGTGTATTACATACTTTTGTCAAAATAATCTCTAGTTAAATATACAATTTTTTTCCCAGGAATACCAAATGAGTAATCATAACGTTGTTGTGTGAATGTTTCATTGGTTATTAACGATTATAGTTTTGTTAACTGTAGACCTGTTAACTACTAGCTTCTTTCTAAATAATCCGTATGTTAAAAAAAGAAAGAGAATAGAAGAATAATTCTTAAAAGCAATTTTAGTTCCTTTTTCTATTAAAATAAAATAAAAAAATAAAATTAGATTTTCCGAAATATTCATTCATTTTCAGTAACTTGTAAGAGGTAATAAGAGTTGTTAAGACGTAGCGTGTGAATTTTCCTAATGGCCGTCAAATTCTAAGATTTATTTTGCGACTTATTTCTAAATTAATTAGTTTCTTTTTAAGCGAAAAATGACTGAAATTTTATTTTATTTATAATTTATATTTTTTTAGAAAAACTTTTTTCTACTTTAAGGTTGATTTTAATTTGATCTCCCTGCTATGCAGGGTAAAGAAGATTTTTGAGGAGGACATCGCAAGAGGTCTGAGTAAAAAAGATAAGGTAGAAAATGTAGAAGAAGAATGGGAGAATGTTAAAAAGGAAATTCTTAAATCAGCAGAAGCAAACTTAGGCGGAATAAAGAGAACTGGTAGAAAACCTGGGGTTTCAGACGATATATTGCAGCTGATGGATGAACGTAGAAAATATAAGAATGATAGTGATGAAGAAAGTAAAAGGAACTATCGGCAATTAAGAAATGCTATAAATAGGAACTGCAAAATGGTGAAAGAAGAGTGGATTAAAGAAAAGTGTTCAGCAATGGAAAGAGAAATGAACATTGGTAAAATAGACGGAGCATACAGGAAAGTTAAGGAAAATTTTGGGGCACATAAATTAAAATCTAATAATGTGTTAAACAAAGGTGGTACACCAATATATAATACGAAAGGTAAAGTCGATAGATGGGTGAAATATATTGAAGAGTTATACGGAGGAAATGAATTACAAAATGGTGTTATAGAGGAAGAAGAGAAAGTTGAGGAGGATGAAATGGGAGAAACAATACTGAGATCTGAATTTAAGAGAGCATTAAAAGATTTAAATGGCAGAAAGGCTCCTTGATTAGACGGAATACCTGTAGAATTACTGCGCAGTGCAGGTGAGGAAGCGATTGGTAGATTATACAAACTGGTGTGTAATATTTATGAAAAAGGGGAATTTCCGCCAGACTTCAAAAAAAGGGTTATAGTAATGATACCAAAGAAAGCAGGGGCAGATAAATGTGAAGAATACAGAACAATTAGTTTAACTAGTCATGCATCAAAAATCTTAACTAGAATTCTATACAGAAGTATTGAGAGGAGAGTGGAGGAAGTGTTAGGAGAAGACCAGTTTGGTTTCAGGAAAAGTATAGGGACAAGGGAAGCAATTTTAGGCCTCAGATTAATAGTAGAAGGAAGATTAAAGAAAAACAAACCAACATACTTGGCGTTTATAGACCTAGAAAAGGCATTCGATAACGCAGACTCGAATAAAATGTTCAGCATTTTAAAAAAATTAGGGTTCAAATATAGAGATAGAATAACAATTGCTAACATGTACAGCAACCAAACAGCAACAGTAACAATTGAAGAACATAAGAAAGAAGCCGTAATAAGAAAGGGAAGCCGACAAAGATGTTCCCTATCTCCGTTACTTTTTAATCTTTACATGGAATTAGCAGTTAATGATGTTAAAGAACAATTTAGATTCGGAGTAACAGTACAAGGTGAAAAGATAAACATGCTACGATTTGCTGATGATATAGTAATTCTAGCCGAGAGTAAAAAGGATTTAGAAGAAACAGTGAACGGCATAGATGAAGTCCTACGCAAGAACTATCGCATGAAAATAAACAAGAACAAAACAAAAGTAATGAAATGTAGTAGAAATAACAAAGATGGACCACTGAATGTGAAAATAGGAGGAGAAAAGATTATGGAGGCAGAAGAATTTTGTTATTTAGGAAGTAGAATTACTAAAGATGGACGAAGCAGGAGCGATATAAAATGCCGAATAGCACAAGCTAAACGAGCCTTCAGTAATTATAAATATAATTTGTTTACATCAAAAATTAATTTAAATGTCAGGAAAAGATTTTTGAAAGTGTATGTTTTGGAGTGTCGCTTTATATGGAAGTGAAACTTGGACAATCGGAGTATCTGAGAAGAAAAGATTAGAAGCTTTTGAAATGTGGTGCTATAGGAGAATGTTAAAAATCAGATGGGTGGATAAAGTGACAAACGAAGAGGTATTGGGGCAAATAGATGAAGAAAGAAGCATTTGGAAAAATATAGTTAAAAGAAGAGACAGACTTATAGGCCACATCCTGGAATAGTCGCTTAAATATTGGAAGGACAGGTAGAAGAGAAAAATTGTGTAGGCAGGCCACGTTTGCAATATGTAAAACAAATTGTTAGGGATGTAGGATGTAGAAGGTATACTGAAATGAAACGACTAGCACTAGATAGGGAATCTTGGAGAGCTGCATCAAACCAGTCAAGTGATTGAAGACAAAAAAAAACTCCCTGCTATTGTCCATTACGTACAGCAAATAGAAACTGCTTAATAAGAAAATCAATTTCATGATGTTTTAAAGACTGCTACGCCCAGTTATACCAAGTTAATAATAATACGTAAGACATAATCACATTATATTTAGAAAATGAGTATCGTAAGGAAAGATAATACGCGTACTTGAAAAAAAAAGTAAATAAATAATTCGAAGTTTTAATTCAATGGATAATGAGTTCTAATCTGTTTTTTTTTTTCAGAAGTAAACTTATTTTAATTTATGAATTTAGGTTCCAATGAGCCTTTCAACTGTTTGTACTCTTATTCGTCAGTTCATTTTCTTTTGGGAATTCCAAGGTTTGGTGTGGTTTTAACCACATAATCTTGTACTACAAAATTGGATTAATTGGTCGGCTAGAAGCTTTATTTAACTTGACCGTTAGTTACTTGCTGTAATGTAAAGTTACATTTCTGTACTAATGAATAATATGCCTCTGTAATTGTTTAACACAAAATTTGCAACCGATAACTGAAGTTTGAACTTAGTTTAACCGGGATGCTTTATCTTACTGGAATCCATGACCATTTAGATTTCATTACTGTGATTAATTTATTTTAAATTTCACGAAGTTAAACTTCCGAGAAAAATTACTTATTAATTCTGAGAAAAAATAAAGAAAACTGTTTAAATAAGCGCAAGGATTAACGCTTGTACATAAGCGCTTGTTACTTTTACACTACGTAAATTCGTCGCCATCCTAGAAATAAAAAAGGATTAGGATTATAAAATAAGTTTCAATAACATTTTAATGTATATGACTAGCATTAATTATGGATTTATATTTCATTTTAAACACTTCAAACGTTAGATAATAAACAATTACGTCCCAACCCTGTAGTTCTTTTAATGTGAAATTGTTATTCGTGTAGTTGGAAATTAAGAAGGCTGTCATTTCGAAAATAAAAAACATAAAATTTCTGTATTCATTTACTTTGTAGAGTCATAAGTTTTAAATTGCATGAAAAACGTCATTAAAATAGCTTAATCGTCTATGAAAATTTAAATTTTTATTTAAAAACCAAACAATGGTAAAAAAACTGATATAGAGGCGTTTTTGAACCTATTTTTATAGGAATCTTTTACTTGTACTGATAGGACCACCCTTTCGAAATATCGGATACCTTTTTAAAAATATGAATTGCCAAGCGTTTTTTATTGATATTATGTGCTGCTCATGCAATTGTAGGTGGTGTTGATTATGCTTTCTCATAATATGAACTGTTTTATTTTGAAGATTAATGGATGTAATCGTTTATTTAAATTAAATATGTTGATTTAGGCACCGCAGTCTAAGAGGAATTTAACTTTAGTATAACAGTATTAGTAATTTGAATGACTGGTAGATCCTAAATACAAACTAATTTATATTTTATAAATCGGTGGTTTAACTGAATACTACGCTTATATTCTAGTGAATAATAGAGTTCAAAATGTACGATAACATTAAAACTATTGCAAAAATGTCTAAGTTGAAATTACTGTTGCTTCTCGCAATCAATGAGTATTTTGCTCATGATATTGTTATGATGTGAGAGGTTTGAAGGTTTCCTTAAAATACAGTAGACGTTTGGAAATTTCTATTTAGTTTCTTCGTTTTATCCATATTTTCCCAAATTAGTCGTCTATCAAGATGAATTTTGAGATATTTCTAAATTTAAAGGAACACTACGAATTCGAACACTTTTAGCGTGGCAAAGAAATGTTGGTAAATATGTTTTTCGTCTAAGAATGACTAGAAAGGAGATCTTATTTTCAGTGATATCGCTGTAAAACAAAATCTAAAGTCTGCATGAAGTCATATTTTCATTCCTATCTCTTTTGCCGATCTAAATAAAGTTTAAATGTTTTTGTAAAAATTGCGACATCATAATTTGGTTATAGTGTGTAAATTGTGTTCTGGTATCTTCTGCAATTGTTGCTGTGATACTTTTAATTTAGAAAACGGTGATAAAAAAAAAAACGGTATTAGCCGTTATTCCACACTTTTGTAATGTGTAATAAACAAAATTATTTGCTGCTTAATTAGGGCATGGTACACAATTTAAAGACAATACTGTTTCATTAATTTTTTGAATTTTTTTTTTTAGTTACTGCTTTAATATCTATATTTATTTTTGTAAATGAAATATGATAAACTTGTCATAAAAGTAGATATAATAATAAGAAAAATGTGATTCCTTTGCGTTTCCTTTAACAATATTCCACAGAAAATTCAAAATGGTGTATATATTATTATTTAACCAGTAAACTGGTGAAATTACTTCCAAAGTTATTTTTCATATAATATAAAGAAATAAATTAAACAACTAAATGATATATTCGAATTTTAATAGAATCTTAATTAAATATTTTCTTATCAAAAGTATGCCGGTTACATCATTTTGAATTTCCACTAATTTAAGATATATTTCCATCTTACTTGTTTAGTTTAAGATAATAGTTCACAATTCGTTAAGTTTGTAAAGTTTTTTTTTTATTTCATCCGATGAGTCCATTTATTTTTATTTTCCTTTCCTATCTATCTCATTAATCTTCATTTTTGTCAGTCTTACTTATTTATCTTGATCTTATTTTCTGTAAAATTGTTTCGGTATTTTTCAGATTTACTTGCAGTGATTTATTATTATTAATTTTTTCTGCAAATCTTGTGTATTCTTTATTAATAGCATGTCAAAAATATGTCTTTTAGTATATTTTCATCTACTTTTTCTCCCCGAAAATAGTGAGATTTCTGTGAGAATATAATAGTATTTTTAATTATATTTTTTATGCCTGTAGTATAATAATAGTCTTACAATTTTGAACATAATCCATAGAAATTTTGTACTATATTTCTTTGGTTTTCCGGTAACGTGGGGATTTGTATATTTCTCTATTTATTTAATCTAACCTTTATATATTTCTTTAATTAATTTATTAAGGTTATAATTTAGATTCCAGGAATATTATGTTTTTTTATCGATATGGACTGAATTTTTTTAAGTATAGTAATTTTTAAAATATCGTTTTTGTTTTTGGATATTTATACAATAAAAATTTTATTCATTTATGTTTTTAATTAAAAGGATAGATGATATTAGTGTACCAGTATGGAAGTTTTTTTTTATAACCTCCGGGACCACCGTTAGGTATTGCTTCAGAGTTCAGAGGATGAGATGAATGATTTGTAGCGTGTATGAAAATGCCTCCGGATGAAAGACCGAAACCCTACCTCTCGCGCTACGGAGCCCGCCAGTATGGGATATATTGACTATACGAGTATTATTCTTAACTGGTAGATATTTTTTATTATTATTATTATTATTTATATTATTTTATTTTTCCAATAAAATTGTAATTATAACATTTTCCTTGTATGTAACAGCTCAGTCTTAAACTTCTGTAATTACTATATCAATCAATTTATATTATTTTATTTTTTCAATAAAATTGTAATTATAACAGTTTCCTTGTATGTAACAGCTCAGTCTTAAACTTCTGTAATTACTATATCAATCTGTTATTACTATAGTGAATCTGCCATTAAAAATACTCTGTTAATTACATTGTTTAGTGAGGAAGAGTGACGAGGATTTTTTATAAATTGGTGCAATTCGAATTTTAATTCTGAAAGTTAATCTCATTAACGTCCATCTTAAATTTTATTTATTACTTTATATATATATATATAATAATAATAATAATAATAATAAAATTCATTATTATATTTCATTTTTCATTTATAACTCATTACAAATTTTTAGTATGTATGTATGTATGTATGTATATATATATATATATATATATATGTGTGTGTGTGTGTGTGTGTGTGTACGTTTATAGATTAATAAAGCTGATCGGGAAGTCACCGTACCCAATAAAGCTAGAACTAAATATTTGTTAAGAGTTGTAAATGGAAAATGCTATATAATAATGAATTATTTTATTTACTCATTTGATATATAGTATTAATTTTAATGTCCAGTGGGTGTGTGTGTTCGCCCTTATGTTGCACGCCCAATTTTATATGTTGCCACGTCCTCTGTGATATGCGACGAGCATTTCTGTTTTGTTACGGAAGGTGTCCCTTACAGCGTCATGCAATTCTTCATTTGGGAATGTAGCGACTTGCAAATACGTGTTACAAATAAGCCTTGATAATTTCCCATAATAAATTGTATTGTGTGGTGAGATCAAGACTTCATGATGACCGTGATAACGGAGCTGGTACCGTGGCTGGAGTACCGGTGAAGGACTCCAACCTCAGAACTTTCGACTTGGAAAATCAGCTGTTTTTTTTTTCGATGACGTGTTTTAACCACTAGAAAAACCTGACGGGTTACGGATCATCAAAGTAATTAAACAAAAACGACAAGTCATGTTTTTGAATAATCTTAACTGAAATATTTTCTTTAAATTATTATAAATATATTTCGCAAAAAGTGTCATAACTTATGATTAGCATTAAAATGATCATGGACATAGATATCCTTAACATTTATTAGCTAATTAAAATTTATTATTTTTTATTCCAGTATTATTCAGAATTATGCCTGTAATAATTGGCTATAGAAATATTATAAAAAAATTTTTATCTCTGTGTTTCCTGGTAGGTAAATCTTTTTTTACGAAATCGAAATCCATTCTGTACTGCGTTAATTCGTAATTAGATACTGTTTTATTATGTGAAATTATACAGCTTAATACATAAAGAAAACGTTTTATATATAGAAAAAAATAAAGAAAATTGGGAAATATCAGAATATGAGATTTATTTTTTCTTCTTCTTCTCAATTTTTTATTGCGTTTATTTTTCAGCGGCTTATTTATTTTTCAGGTACTCTAGAATTAAAAACTACAAATAACCTAAAAATACCTATGTTAATATATAAAATAAATTACTAATAAATCGTATATAATACATAGTATTCTGTGAGAGTTAAAAAAAGTATAAACTCGGAATCTGAAATTAAATTTCTTCTCATGATTTTCAATGATTTGACTGATTTAATTCTTTAATTGTTTAAATACAATTTTTAACCAACATTTGAAAGTTATTATATACATTTTCTTTTTAATTTACTGCAATGCAGAAGATATGTAAATAAATTTTATTTTGTGATAAAAATGAAGTCAACATATACCATCTGTCACCACCGCGATAAAAGTGACGTAGCATGACGAAGCCTGGACCATAACTCAAGGATATTAACTTATACAGCAAAGTATAACATAGTATTTCACGTGTTGCCCTAGTTTTTTGCTTCTAAATAGCAAGTTATATAGGTCACAGCCGAAAATATGTCATATGTTAATATCTGCAATAATGTGAAATTTTTCTTATGAAATTAGATACGTAAATCCATCAGACCACCAGTATTACCCTGTAAAAACTAACATTCAGTGAATTACTTTACATCTAACTTTAAAGATATTTTCAATGAAGCAGGTTGTATTGAAATAGCAGAGATGTTTTATTTAATAAGTTTTGCCAATACAATGAAATAAATTTTTATTTTTGTAGAAGAAGATGAAAGTTGCAACTTTCAATTTATAGACGGATATTATTATTATTATTATTATTATTATTATTATTATTATTATTATTATTTAATTTATTATAATAGCCTTCATTTTTCTTTATAATTCATTTTCATTTTTGGTACATTTAATTTCATTTATACTTCCTTGTACGAAGTAAAGGAAGTATTGTAATCGCGAAAAATGTCGGTTTTCAGATTTCAACGGAAATATCCGTTTTGACCATTCCTGAATCCATTTTGACTAATTTAAGCGCGACATTTGTACATACGATGTATCTCGCATAACTTAAAAACGAATAACCGTAGGATGTTGAAATTTCGGATTAGGATTGTTGTAACATATAGTTATGCACCTCCCCTTTTGATTGCAATCGACTGAACCAAAAGTGTCCAAACAGGCCCAAAATCCATTTTTTTTGGATTTTGGAATTTTTCTTAACTGCAGTAATAAGCCCGCATTGAGAGTCTTTCAATGATGTATCATAAGTGGTACTTATTTTCAATGATTCTAGAGTTATAGCTAAATAAAATTTAGCTATTTTATATTTTCATTTTAATTAATGAAATATTTGGATATTACAAGGGAAGGCACATCGGTTTGAGACTTCATCTCCTATTTTTACTTTTTTTTTTATTTTAATATATTGATTTATTAATAACTTTAATCCGTGATTGTAAAAAAAATTACAATAACTAATAATTCTATGATAACAAAAGAAAATATGAAAAAAAATCAGTAAAATAAAATTTTATGTATTTTAATATAATTTATGTAATTTAATAGGCATTATTACGTATGTGTATACATAATAGATTTCGTGAAATATCTGATTACGTAATATTAATTGAAGATTATAATTTAGAATCGTACTATTTTTGGATTCTCTAGTTTAATTAATGTTTAATTTTATTGTATTATTATGGAATTCTGTTTAATTTTATCTTCATTAGAGTTAACTACAAAGTGACTGAAAAATAGGCTCTTACAAGAACAATGTGTACACCGACCCAATCTTTAATAAATTGCAAAAAAATCTTATCTTTTAGTTCATTACTCCTCTGATATTTTCCGACAATATTCTGTTGATCATCATTTCGTTAATTTGGTTTTTGTTGCCAATCATTTAATCGTTCTTTGGCTTGATATAATTCTTCTAATCTTAACTTGTGTACACGTTCTCTAGTTTCAGCAATTGTGTAACTGTCCACTTTATTAAAGAACTGGAGGATCGCATCTCACTTTCAAACGAAATAAGTTTAAATGAAGTGCAGCAAAAAATGTGTATATGTAATTTAATAGGCGTACAAGAAAGTCATGTGATGTCCACATCAGATTTTTTAAATGATTCTTTACTTTTTATAAAAAAAATATGCTATATTTTATGGTAGATGATTATGTTTATACTGAAATAATCTTTTCTTTTAACTTTAACAACCCACTAGTATTCGGTTTTGTATACCGATAGTTCGTTATTCTTTACTTTGAAAATTTAAATATATTATGCCCTCTCCCATAATATACATTATTAACGTATATTCCAATCATTTTTTCTCATCGTAAGGAATATTATTTTTCTTTGAAAAGGTGGATCTAAAATTACGCAGAAAGAAAATTCTTTCACTTGTTTGCAATCTTAAAGAATCTCATTATTAAGGTACTTTTTCCAGTTGTACCGTTCGTTTATGATTCCATAAGAAATATAATTTTCCTTTACAAGAAGTAAATATAAACACACACAAACACACACATGCGCGTGCGCAAGCAGAAGATTCTTTTACTTGTATTTTTTTTTTTAATTATTAAGGTTTCGAAAGTAATTTTATTTTTTTAGCATGACAAGTATACTTCTTTGGATCCAATAAAAAGTGTGTATGTTTAAATTATTTTTTATTTTTTAAGTATAATATTTATCTTCATTATAAAATCTGAATACTTAAATTATTTCTAAGTTAGTAGGTTAAAATGATTCCATATTCTCTTTTTTCTTAGAAATAATAGGTCATATTGTAAAATGCATTTTATCATAGGGTTTAAACTTTTATAGTGCCTTTATTTTACAATTAAAAATAATGAACATAAGTTGCCAGTAATAAAACATTGCTTACCCTCTGTGTACGGCTGTTTTTTGTGTTTTTTTTTCTTACTTAGTACAATATCATTATTCTCACAACTTTTAAAATCATTTTAAAATATAGAAAATAATTAAAAAGAAACTTGACAACAGGTAAGCTTATATTATAACCTCTATACTGATGATATACAATTTATTGAAGAAAGCAACTTATAAGAAGCCTTCTTTTTGTTCTGTAACTTGTTTCATTCAGATATCTGCTGCTAAGGTCATCGGCAGCCGCCATCACATTATCGAGAAAATTGTTTACAATATTATTTACTCATATTCAACTCCTGTTTCATTTATATGGATAAAATATTAAATTCGATGTCTTCATTGGATGTCTATTAGTTATTTAGTACAGTTCAATGAGAAATTAACTTCATGTTGAAGGAATGAGACTGAGAATCTTCGGTTAGTATTCCGTTTTCCTGGATTAAGTGAGACAAAAACGTTTTTAAGTAAAAATATATGAAATCTATTAAGGAGTCAACTAAAAAATCATTTATTAATCATTTTTAAATTGTCTTTGCCATTCCAAAAAAAGAAAAATAAGTTGAAACAGTGTGTGGCACATTTTTAATAAGGATAATACGAAGGTTTTTTTTTCAAGGTCCGATGGGTTGCAAAATAAAAACCCGCGCAAAAATCGGATGAATCTTTGCGTATATGTGTTGCTCAGCGTCTCTAGTATGTCCTTCAATCACGCCGCGTTACGTCGTTTAGTTCTGAACACGCAGCTAGCACGTAAACACGTCTACAACAATAGCATCTCCCGCCAAGTGTGAAGTGCGTGCGGTAATTCGATTTCTTCAGAGTGAGGAGTGTAATGCAGCTGAAATTTATCGGCGAATAAGTAATGTGTACGGTGAAACAATGAGTGACAGCAAAGCGCGACAATAGTGCAGGAACTTTAAAGCAGGACGTACAGATGTTCGTGATGCAGACATGTTCATGACGCACACTGCAGCTGTAACAAAGAAGCTCCTGCAGCGTTTTCGTTGGGAAGTGTTTGATCACCCACCATACAGCCCGGACTTGGCTCCATATCCGATTTTCACTTCTTTGCTCACATGAAACGGTGGCCAGGAGTACAACATTTTGGCACAGACTTCGAGCTGCAAGCCAGCGTAGAAACATGGCTGAAAACACAGGCGGCTCCGTTCTATGATGAGGGTATTGGAAAGTTGGTACCACGCTATAACAAATGTCTAAATTGGAGTGGCGACTATGTAGATAAATAACACCTAACTATGTAAGTACTTGTTACAAATAAAAAATTTGTTATTTTCACTGTGGTTTTAATTTACTGACCGATCGGACCTTAAAAAACCCTCGTACATTAAAAGAAAAGAAAAAAAATAGGAACAAATACCCAAATACAAAATTCCATAGTGTTAAAAAAAATCAGTTTTAACTAGTGCACTTATCCACGCGTATTCTTAAAAAATGTAATTGCTTTCGATAGGTTAAACGACATTGAATAAATCAAACTTTACAGCTAATTACCTCCAATGAATTAGCTGAAAAGAGTTTCGCTCGTCACTGACACCTTTCATTGTAATTTATTTTTATCACAGCACATATTTGCATCAAAAATTGCAAAATTAATATGTACATATTTTGGAATTGTTAATAAACACTGCAATAAAACTTATTAATGTAGCACCGTAGCAGGTTTTACAGATGAGAGGAATATTTTGTCTGCTTCAACATGCAGCTAATATTTTAAAAGCTTACTTTTCTCTGTCAAAAGTGTAATTTTAGTCTATCTTATGATAGTGCAGAAATATTACATCAAAGTAATTTTCAGTTTGGAATAAAGCTTAAAATGTTTATATTCTAATGGTGTATTTGTAGTATTTTCAAACACCGTTTAATTAATGTATTGTTTTGAAAGGAAAGAGGGAAAATGTTTTATAGTATTAGCATACTTAGGGAATTTTCAAACTGTGAGAATCTAAAAATATTAAAATAAGAAGAATTTCATTACCCGGACGTGTGAAGTTTAAATCCGACTATGCATTTTATACCAATTTTTTTTAGAGAACAAAATTATATGAAAAAATGAAAAATGATAAACTCGGATGTGTAACTTATGGTTTCGTCTTTAATATGTGTTTCAAGTATAAACAAATAATTTAAATTTTTTTAAATGAACATCGAAATTTTATGCATATTTTATTACATTACGATATCAAAACCTCGGAATTCAGGTATTTTAACGAGGAAATAAATAAAATACTGGAACCTTGGAAGGAATCGAACCTTAACTGGTCAAAATATCAGTATGCTAATCTTACACAAATTGGACAGCCAAGATCTTCTAATATATTTTTACAGTATTCAAAAAGTGTAACATTTTACTCATAAATTACGTGAAAATCAGTGGTCTGCCACTAATATTGAAGTGTACGAAGAACGAAGCTTCCGAATTCTGTAGCGATAAAATTTATTTTAAAGAGCGTAAAGATGGTTGAAGACCAAAACAATTCTAAAATTTGTATTTATTATAATATAATAAGGTGTATTATATAGTATTATAAAGAAATTAATGCATCTTTACTTAACGAGTTAATTTTTTTTTTCGGGGTAATCACAGGTACTAATTAACCAATCTCAAAAAATCCTTCATGTTTAAAAAAAAATTCTTTGTATGTAATTATACTCGGATAGTGATTCGGTTACCTTTTCTGTATGTCTACATTTACTCTCTTTGAAATTTTTCCATGATAACATAAATAAAAATACATTTTTTTTATCATAAAATGTTTTATCATACAACCACTAAATTCTAGGATATGATTTTCAGGTTCCAGAAAGAGAATAGTTACTATATTTTCATAGTGTTTCAACTCTGATAAAAACTCAGAGCTTTCAGAGCATCTTTAATTACGAGCAGAAAACTTTAAATATTTCATTATTTTAAAATTATTTTTCACAACATTCAGAGACGAGTAAAAAAAACTTAAAGGTGTGAAAGATATTTAGACCTTCTTGACTACCGATTTCCCATTGAACAGTACTTGAAATATAAAGATTTTCAAACCGTTATTTTAAAAAAAAATGTTGTGCTACCATTTATATGTACTTTGCTTAGTATTATAACGTGAAGAGTTTCGGTCTCGTTGTACCCCTACATATTCTGCCCTTTTAAATTAACAATGATAGAAAATTTTCTCTGTTACTGTTTCGTTAAAGTACTGAAAAGAAGAAATTAGATTAGAAAGTAAAAAATTTTTTTTAAATAAATTAGATCCGCATTCTATTTGATGAGCTAGATATGGGAAAAAATCCAAAACGATTGAACTAGTCCAATCTTACATTATCGATGTAATCTCGCCAAATTTAAATTTCTTTATACTGGCCTCCAGTTTAAGTTTTGCTTGATTTTCACAAACAACATATATATTATATTCTAAGTTTTGGTCGGGTATTGTTGTCCTGCTCTTTTTAAATTCATTGTTTTGAAATTTAAGATTAACTCATATTCTTTCTATACTAGCGACCTAAATATTACATTTAATTCCGCACATTATTGAAATTCTACACATGGAAAATCAGACCTTTTTTTTACTTTTATATTAAATTAATCTAATATTATTTAATTTTTTTTTTCAATTTAAATTATTAAAATTAAATTCAATCAATCAATTAAAACAATGTATGATTTTTTGTTTAGAATTTATACATTGCGTATTTTTGAAGTTTTTAAAACTACTTTCAGCAAAACCAGTTTTATGAGATTGAAAAAATAAAGATATTTTGTTTTGCACTCTTTATTTCGGTCCAATGGATAAAATAGTTTAGTCTGTTGAAAAAAATGATGGAAGAGGTTTCAACAAAATCGGATCTCATCTGCAATATTCCAGACAGGCAAAACTAAAAAAAAATAAATTCACTTCAGCTTTCTCTTTCTCTCTTTTTCCTGTTTAGCCTCCGGTAACTACCGTTTAGATTATTCTTCAGAGGATGAATGAGGATGATATGTATGAGTAAAAATGACGTGTAGTCTTATACATTCTCAGTTCTACCATTCCTGAGATGTGTGGTTAATTGAAAACCCAACCACCAAAGAACACCGGTATCCACGATCTAGTATTCAAATCCGTGTAAAAATAACTGGCTTTACTAGGACTTGAACGCTATAATTCTCGACTTCCAAATCAGCTGATTTGGGAAGACGCGTTAACCACTAGACCAACCCGGTGGGTAAATTCACTTCAGCTAGACAGAAAATAGTTCACTATTTAATTTTATGAATTTTTTAAGCGTTAATTCACTGTATGTATTGTAAATTTGTGCATTGGTGTATGGAATAAATATTTCTTGCTGTATGAAACTGCCACGTTCAATAGAAAATCCAACGTGGGACTTTCCGGAAGGAAAGTTTGAGATGTCACCGTCTGCCACGGAGGTTAAAAGTATTAATTTTTAATAATATTGTTGAATTGTTTCATCTATTATTTTAATGTTATTTTAACTTCATAAGACACTGAACACATTTAAAAAAAAAAACAATTTAAATATTGATCACCGCAAATTTTTTTAATACTGGATATTTGTTTTAAACGCAGCCCCAGCAAATTATTTTTTAGAAAAGTTAATAAAATAATTTTGGATGAAGAGGTTGGTACCACGTTATTTTATAATCAGCTGATATAATTTTTTATTTCTTTTTTGTAGACAATTTTCTTTATTGTTATTTGTGATTTTTTTTATTAAGAAGAAGTGGTTTAGAACACGGATGAATGGATTTTTATTATAGAAAATTATTTAACAACTAAATCTTTTGTTTTGTGCCAAGAAGCTTTTCTATTCCCGAGTTAAAATGTACCAAATAAATCTTCTCGGGCGATGATAACGCCGAAGCGTTTTTCGTTCAGAAAAAGAACTCCAAAAAAATAAATCTTCAATTCGTCGTTTCATAAAGAAATATAGAGGGACTGGTTCTGCTTGCAATCAAAAACATAGCCGGAAATGTTCAGTACTTAAAGATGAAACATTGCATTATGTTATGGTAAGCTTTTTAAACTCGCCTAACAAATTATTACGAAACGTTGCGCAGCAAAAAATAATATTTCTGTACAGTGCCTTTAAAGCTATCCGGCTACTTAATTTAAAGCCATACCGAATTCATGTATTAAATGAATTACACCCGGTTGATTATGTAGCTGGGTTCCACTACTGTCAATGGTTTATCAGTTTGTTCGTGAGAGCATTAAAGTGTTGAATATTATATTTCTTAAGGTAAGATTTGGTTTTATTTAAGTGGCTACGTTAACAGTCGGAATGATCAATAATGGGAAGTCCAACATCCTCATATTATCCATTCACAACCTCTACACCCACAGAAAATTGGTGTGTAGTGCAATTTCCAGGTGAAGAATTGATTTGAACAGGCGTTGATTTATTGCAATTTATTGTAAATTTAGAAATTAATCAGTGATAGAGATTAGTGGTTTCAGAAAGGCGGGACCACCTGCCACACAGCAAGAGCAACAATAGATCTTTTGAGAAATTTCTTGGTGTAAGAACAATATCGACCGACTTATAGGCAACTAGGTCACCTGATCATTCTTCAGCAAATTTGTTTTTTCAGGGGATTTCTAAAAGGTTGTCCATATCCACATTCCATTGAAGAACTGAAAGGGGAACGTAACTCAAGAATTACGAGAAATTGGAAGAAGTACAATTCGAAAGGTTGCATGGAAAATGAAAAAGAGAGTAAAGACTAGAATTGATGAAAATGATGGACGCTTTCAATATTTGATGTAAAAAAAAATTTAAGCTCAGTATTGTTTTGCATAAATAATTGTAATATTTATAACTGATCGCATTAAATATACCACAATATTTTTCTTTAAATTGGGATGCGTTTTAAAACACTGTATAGTCATAAATAAGTTTCAAATTGTGTCCGATTTATATCTATTATATAATAATAGATAATATATAAATAATATATAGATAAGATATAAATAATAGATATAATCTTTATTTATATAATAATTTATATCCGATTCAGAGCACGTTGAATAAGATAACGCAAGAATAATTTTTACTTGTCTAGTACAATTAAGCCGTTCAAAGCTTTTAAGTTTCTTTTTTGGAAAAAATTAAGAATAAGACGATTTAAAAAAAATCCAAATACTTTTCTTTCACGGTCAAATAATTATCAAAGATTATTTTTTTTTTTTGTTAAGGGTGCAAATATCTCTTAGCATTAACAGTGGTTTTTTCACTGTTAATTGAAGTATTAATAGTGAAAAAGACATTAAAAATTGAAGAAACAATCTTTTTCTTTTGTACTCTATCTTAACTCTTTTTATGTAAGAGCGGGCATCAACAGCTATGTTCATTAGCTCGGTTTCTTTCTCATTAGAAATTGTATGGTATCCAAATTGACGTCTTTAATTATTGTAGCATTCTTTAGGCTTTATATAGTTTAACACTCATTTAATAGTAGTGGGATTAAATAACTAATTTTTTTGAAACTATACAATCACCTCTTCCTTGGATCGGTTAAAATAACTATAGTTGTGTATTAGTTTGTTATTTTTCTATTCATAAAACCATACAAACCTTTTGCTGTGATCTCTATTTTTGTGCTTTTAAATGTTGGAGTATTAATAACCATCAAATGCGTTTAACAATGAATTGAAGTTCTTGTAAACATGTATTTTTATAAAAAAGATTCTTTTTTAAAAATCTCTGTTTAATTAAATAGGGTTGTTTTAATTAAATTATTCACCGGTGTTAAATTTAGGTTAATATTTTCGGTGCTTACGTTTTAGTAGAAATCATTAGTACTCCTTGTCTGATTGTCCATACATGTAAGGATTTATAGAATTATTCCCAATTCGCTCAAGTAAGAACCGTGAAATTGAACATGATGGTAGAACTATATGTCATTCCTACAAATAGAATATTTGAATTTTAAAACGATAAGTGATTAAAATAAATAAATTGTAGTCTTTTAGTAAAGAAATGCATTCTGACCAAGAAAAGCTTTTCTTAGTTCACCGTAGGGAACTTATTATTAATGAACACCACTATTTTTATAGAAAGCAGTTCTTAGTTATTCCACTTGTATCTAAGATGTTTTAAATGTGTCAAAACCATAAGGAAATCTCTGCGATAGAGATTTATGATAGAGAAGTGTGGAGATACTTTCAAAATTCAGGAGACACAGATGACAGTATTAATACATGAGTTCTGTTAAAAAAAAATGAAAATCTTTAATTTTGAGAAAATTTTTTTTTTTTTGTATTATTAACAAAATCAATTATTGTATGACCTTCCTCCATCATCCTTCACCGATGATTTCTCCTTTTCTTTCTTTTTCCTGTTTAGCCTCCGGTAACTACCGTTTAGATAATACTTCAGAGGATGAATGAGGATGATATGTATGAGTGTGAATGAAGTGTAGTCTTGTACATTCTCAGTTCGACCATACCTGAGATGTGTGGTTAATTGAAACCCAACCACCAAAGAACACCGATATCCAAGATATAGTATTCAAGTCCGTGTAAAAATAGCTGGCTTTACTAGGACTTGAACGCTGGAACTCTTGGCTACCAAATCAGCTGATTTGGGAAGACGCGTTCACCACTAGACCAACCCGGTGGGTCGATGATGTCTCCTAACCTAGATATTTTTTTCCTCATAATTTTTCTACTTATCTTCAAAATGTAGTTATCTACTAATCTCAGTACTTCATTTCTCATTTAGTTTTTCTGTTTTACTAGAAAACAAATATAGAAACACATTTCTCCATAACCACATTTCCAAATTATTCAAGAAATTATTTTCCTTCTTTTCCACCGCCTATGATTTCAGAGCCATATAATAATTTATTCCACAGAAAAATATTTGAAAAACGTATTCTTCCATTGAAATCTTTCAGGCTGCTAGAAGTATAATTATAAGAATATTTCCCGTCCTTTATTTTTATATTTACTGATTTTTTAAAGTCCCTTGATCCAAAAATGTAAATTCTTAAAAACTTCTATAAGCATGGATAAGTGTCCATATAAGCATTTAGTGTTAGCCACCATTAGACATAACTTCAGGGCCACTTAAGATAAACATTTGAAAATTGTTGGGTTATTCCTGAATCTGGGTGAATTTATGATTTTCAATTTTAGGCTAGATCAAACCAAGTTATTGGTATGTTACGAACTTGTAGGTTACTAATATAGAGCCGGCTTTCATGGCGCGAATGGTAGCGTCTCTTCCTTTCATCCGGAGGTCCAGGGTTCGAATCCCGTTCAGGCATACAGGCATGGCATTTTCACACACGCTACAAATCATTCATCTCAAATCATAGCATCTTTATTGCTTCCTCTGAAGCAATAAAGCAATACCTATGGTGGCCCCAGAGGTTAAGAAAAAAAGGTTTCTAGTAAAGAAAAGGATCCATCTTATAAAGCGTTACTAATTAACAAAATTATAGAAAATATTCGAAAATTAGTTTTGTAAAATATCTTATTCCAACTTTTTATAAAATCCAACTAACATTTTTTATAGAAAAATTGATATTTAAATTTCTAGGAAATAAAATTTTACAAAACCTTTTTCCTGATTAAAAGTTGTAACCAAATAAAAGAAATTAAAGGGGGTTAATTTAATGAAAATTATTATTTCAGAAATATTAGAAAATTTTTAAAACATTAAAATTACGGAATATTTTCTTTTTAATCCCTGACCCTAAGCAACAAAACAGTCGAGAATGTTTAGCTACTTTTTAGTTTTTTTTTAAAGTAGATTATTTTTTATAATATTCTTAGATTATAAACATTAATTTTAAAAAGGGTTATTGAACTGATTAATTTATTTTCGTAAACATTCGGCTCTGTTATATTTTGCAAAAAGAAATTTTTTTCTGAAAACTGTATTGAATTATTTTTCTTTTCTAATCACTATATCAGTATTTTTTAACAAAATATTTCCTTGTGTACGAAAATTAACCCTCAGGTTTTTCTTTAAGTTGTAATTTAAACTTTAAATTTTTTATCTTTACAATTGTTATTTCTAAAAAGCATCATTCATTCCAGAAATTTTATTTTTCTTTTGTAAAAGGACACAAAATTACTCTTCATATTACTCTTAATATTAATATGGGCATATTTAGACTTAAAAGTCTAAATATGCCCGTAGTTACTTGGTTACACAATTTTGTTTTTCTAGTTTCGAAACCTTGTAATATTTACACTTATTTATACGTCTATTCTAATATACTGTAATTAATTAACATAAGAGTAATTAATTAATAAGTAAGAGATATTACTTAGTCTAATCATGTCAGTACCTGACCTTATCAACCAAACTTCGGAATATAATTGCGGTTATTCGTAACGATACATTCAGTTCTACTTAAGCGTAGGTTTATCCCCCACTACAGAAGATCTGTTGAAAAAAAAAAATGGTTTGTATTTTTCTAGAATATGGCATAACAGTTTTTATTTTTTCAAGTCTGCTTGAAATGAACAGCAAAATAAGAATAAGTTCCATTTTTACTTTATTTAGTAACATTTTTTAACGTAAAATAAAACAATAATTCGTAAATAGTTTCTGAGGAATATCTAATAAAGTGGAAAAATTTTTCCCACGTGAAATAGGAAAAAGCATTACTCTACTGGGATATAAAAACCAACGAATGGTCTTCCAACGTTTAAAATATAAACGTATATATCTTACATTTGGCAGTATCTTTTATATTATGTATTCATAATAAAAAATATTACAGGAATATGAAAAAAGTATATAAAAAAAAATATATAAACAAGATATACTTATTAAACTTTAAAAGGAGGTGGAAATAAGTCTACATTTATATATTTTATTTATCTGAAAGGAAGTTGTGTACGAGTATGAAATATCGAGTGTGTGTGTATGTGCGTATGCGCGTATTTGTATACAGTTTATATATATATATATATATATAAAAAACAATTTTCCATGTCATTATTTAGCGTATGTACTTGCATGACTACTACCAATAATTATTTTCACTGTTATTCATGACATATGACCCTAAAAGAAATAAAATAACTCTTTGAACAAATAAATTTGTTTTTTCTAAATGTTAATTTGTTATGTTATAATATAACATCTTTTAGTTCTTATTATATCACGCTTCAATATATACGTATATAATGTAAATAAATTCACACGTGCCTTGTAAATGAATCCATAAAAAATATAAACAAAAGTTAAATACATAATGCCTTACGAACGAAAGCGAACAAACCTACACACTAATAAAGATAAATTAATTAATTAAGAAAGAGTTCGAATTGATTTTAAAACTATAATAAATTATCTATATTAGTCGGGTTAAAGTTTTCCTCATAGATTGGAGATTCAACCTAATGGTAAAGAAAAAAAAAAACTAAAACTAACTTTATTCCTTAATCTTCTTATTCCACTCTATTTTTCTCTGAAAATACAAAATTTTATTTCATTTCTCCAATTTGTCTTTAATAAATTTAAGACAAAAAAAATGAAGAATTTAAAAATGAAGAAAAGTACTTTTTTTTTACTTAAATTAAACACGAGTTTATGCCCTAGTAAAAGCGTAAAATCAGTTTGTTTGAATTAGTTTAAATTTGTCTGGACTAGTTGGGGCATTGTTTTACAGTTATTGGACATCTTTCGACTAACAGCTTTTTATCTAGAATAGTTTCAAAACAAAATAACGTAAATAAATTGACAAAATAATAATTTTAATTAGAGGACGGTTCTGATTAAGAATAATTTTAATTAATATATACAGATTCAAAATAACTATTATCTGACAGATGAAATTGTATTATAAAAAAGTTTTGGAAAAAGTTCCTTACTAACTCTACGGTGAAGAATGAAGTGTGATAGCCATAAAACAACGTGCACTATATTATTGGCTTCTATTGAAGCCAAGGCACCGACTAATCATTTACTTCGGAAATTTAAATTAGTGCATTTCTCATACTGATGTGAAATATTTAATCGGTTTTTTATTTACAAATATAATTTCACCTGTAATCTAATAATTCTTTCCATTATTGCATTTTCATACTCATCTTATTCAGACTAACAGACTTAACTATTTAAATTTTTTATTTTTTATTTTTTTAAACTCCCCCAAGACGCGGGGTCCCCGTGCCTCCTCGAAAACATACTAATCACCTCTTCCGGTGAATTGCGGAATTTTTCTCCGCAGGAGAGCACCCTTCCAGCCCCTATTGTACCTGATCAAGACACACATTTCGTTTGCCCTTCACACAGTGACGCGTCCCCCCATACACACCTCGAGGGTCCCCCATGCCATCATCGGGGAGCTCCGACCAACCCACTCTTGCGCGTGAGTAGGCCCGAACACCCTAGGCATAGAGGCTGCCTCCCTGGCCCCTACACGCATCAAGATAGACTTGTACCTGTCCTCGATCCCCCACGCATTTCCATGACCCCTCATTACTTGTTGCGCCATGTCTTCCACGGCGTCAGCGATAGAGCACCGCACACAATATCCCCCCACTCCATGTCCATCGGTATATCCGGCAGCATAATCCAACTATAACTTGAGCAGAGACACATAATACAATCATAAATTCCTAACCTAGCAAAGTACATTAACCAGTACAAAAATAAAACACATTTCCACGCCTCTTTTGACATCGAGGGTCGTGTGCACGTCAAGGGGATTCCTCCTCCCTCTTCGCTGTTAGTACGAGACGAGCCACTCTCTCTACCTCCTTTCATCCATTCTCACTCTGGAGCATGTGTCTGACGATGTTATCTGGTGTTACGGCCACCGGAATCTGACGTCTCTCGTTCTCCCACCTGACACTGTCGAACCAGGTGTGTTCGGCTGTGTCAGGTGGGAGAACGATAGTTTAAATTTAATAGTTTAAATTTAAACTATTTAAATTTAGCATAAAGTTTCATATAGATCTAATGTAGGTATTGCTTGAAAATTAATTTATAAACGGAAGAGGAAAACCGTCTGCAACTGTTCAGTTTGAGCTAGAACAATTATTAAAGGTTTGTCAAGTACTCGCATTAAACACTATTAATTAATATTAGCATCTTTATCAGTATTAGATAGCTATTAAGATAGATTTAGAAATTTGTTTGAAAAAAATATTAATTTATGGGAATAAATTCAAAATAAAATTTGGCTAAAATGAGGTAGTTTTATTCAGGTTTCTGAAGAAAGTAAAGAAATATTGCATTTATTAAGAGAGAAAAGAATTGAATTGGAATATAGTAAGACCATTCCCATTTATTTATCTTTTATGAAGCGAATTACTAATATTGAGTTAACGAGCGTGATGTAATGCGACTAGAAAACTACAATCCGAATTTTATAATAGAATTTCATAAAATGAATTTTCCGTTAACACTGGATTATACTTTTTTACAGTAGTGAAACATAGATACTAAGTAAAATAAAAATGAAGGCATTTGAAATGTGAATACGAAGGAGATAAAAGAAAATTAAATGGACAGACAAATTAAAAATGAAGTAATAAGGAGAATGAACAAGGAGAGTACAACCTTAATAAAAACAACTCAGAATGGGAAAGCTAACTGGAAGATGTAAGAGAAAAAGGATTGATTAACAATTCAGTCGGAGTACTAGAAATATTAGTGAAATTTGTAAAGAAACAGAGGTATCAGAAATTCAATATTTTAGCTGAGAATAAAGAACTAAAAGGGCAGAAGTAGTGCAAAGACATATAAAGTTATAATAACTCACTTTAATTGTAAAACAGTAGGAATAAAATTGTACAAATAATTAAATTAAAAACATATATTAATCCAAATTGAATAACAGTAAAAAAAAAAAAAAAAAAATACAAATTATAACGTGTTAATTATTATAAATAATAATAATAATAAGAATGCAAAAAAAATTCACGCCCTAATAAATCTTTTTAATTTAATTAACAGACGTAATATTCTTAAAAATTATTGAAAGTTTTTTAAACGGTAATCTATTAATTAGAAAGAACCGAACATTTAGATTTATAAATTAGCTTCATATAAAACTCTTTTCTTTTTATAGTTATTTTAATATCGAAAACTATTAAAATGAAGTGTTCATTTAATGGGTTTAGGATATCAATTTAATCATTGGTGTGGAAATATTAACTAGTCTGCCTTGTGTTAATGTGTCGGTGTTCAGCGTTTTGGAAACTGGAAACTTAACCAAAGATCTTTTATTTTTATAACGGGAAGGTTTATTATCAGCTCGTTTAATAAGCTTCGCTATTATTATTATTTTTATTATATTAATAACGAAAAATATATATATAAAATCTAATATACTCGATCCTACTGGCACTTACTCTTTGATAAAAAAATAAAACCCATCCTTAATTTAAATAAAAGTATACATTTTATATACCAATTTATTTTCTAAGTATGTACGCTTATTTTAAAATATAAATATTTTTTATAATATTTTTTCACAGTTTTTAATCTACATTATACTGCTTCGTTTGTTTAGTTTTTATTTTTCATCGGTTTGAACAACTGGAAAGATTTATTTTTAACGAAAAATGTCCAATTCGACATAACATTATTTTTTTTTTTAAATCATATAATCAAATAAAAAATATAATTTGAATTCATAAATTGTATTTATAACTTAGAAGTTCTAATGCAGATTGAATCGCTGTATATAATGGTTATATCCAATCTTTTCAAATTGGTATTTATCTTTCGTGATAAGAATACTGCAGGAGTTAAGTCATGGTGTTATTCATACCGGTTGCAAAATAAATTACTTAAATTAATCCCTCTGTGGGTAAGTTTTACGGCTAAGAAAGTGTAAATGCATGTACGTTGTTATAATATCTATGCAAAAAGCAGTTTAAGTTACGAAAAGAATCAAGGTAACTCGGAATTCGCTTTTGTGTAAGTATTCTATCTATAAGGTTAATCTAGAGATACGTATTACATTATTTTTAGAGAAAAGGCTAAGAAAATTTTACGGCTCTAAAAATTTCAATTTTATCGTTAGTAAAGATTATTCATTTCTTCAATGGTTTTAAAACTTTCTCCTGTTAATTATATGGATGCAAATGAGGTTGCTTTTGAGATAATTAACTCCTCGCTTATTTTTAGGAATTTTTTACAGTTTTTAACATAATTGTTGTTAAATTATTTATTATTAAGTAACCAATATTTATTATTTATAGAAATTAATTCTTATACTTATTGTTTTTTTCTTCTATGTTAACACATTTTTTGTAGATATCTCATTTCATCAGAAACGGTTTGTGGAGATTTAAAAATAAAAATATTAGATCATCCCAAGGGCCATGCACTCCAATGATCATCCATTCCCTGAAAAATGAGTGAGGTTCAGTATATGTAGCCTTCTCAGTCAACCCACCGGGTTGGTCTAGTGGTGAACGCGTCTTCCCAAATCAGCTGATTTGGAAGCCGAGAGTTCCAGCGTTCAAGTCCTAGTAAAGCCAGTTATTTTTACACGGATTTGAATACTACATTGTGGATTGTTCTTTGATAGTTGGGTTTCAATTAACCACACATCTAGGAATGGTCGAACTGAGAATGTACAAAGACTACACTTCATTTACACTCATACATATCATCCTCATTCATCCTCTGAAGAATTATCTAAACGGTAGTTACCGGACGCTAAACAGGAAAAAGAAAGCCTTCTCAGTCGTCGTACTTCGTCACTATTGTCAAGTAAATTCAGCACCAGATGATTCACGTGCTTCTCCGGCTTAGATATTTAGTCCCTACTGGTCCTCCTCACGACCACGTGACACCACAAGATACCCGTGCACCGCCTCAATCCTACCAAACCATGAAGCCCTGATACCATCCTGAGCAAATCCTGAAATCTTTGGTTGTTTTAAACGTTACTATTACAAGTATTCCCCCGTACTTATACCGTAGCTCTATATTGGTTTCAGGTAAACCTTATACAGCAACAATTTATTCGTCAAGAACAAATGAGATCGTTTACCAAGGAGCCAGTAAATTCGTGTAAGTTTAGCATTCAGTTGTCTGCTCTTCACTCCGACGTGATTCTTCCAGGTCAATCGACAATCAAGATATAATCCTAGGTACCGTATCCGCACCAGGAATGAGAGTATTATCCAATTGAACCGGAGGGAAATTATTTTTTCTCATTGTAAATGTCATATGATTTGTAATCATAATTAATTAATTATATCATAATTAATTTAAATAATTTTCCTAACCGTCATCGTATACCAATTTTCTTGTTTATTAATAATTTTTTAAATCAATTTTTTTTTTTTCATTTTAAACCACTTCAAATTCCATTTTAAAACTATTGTTCTAAAGAAAATATTATCGATAAAATTTCAAATTCGTGTTATCACAATTCATTAAAACATTTGATAATATATAATGTTCATAAAGTTTTTTGATGAAAATACAGTTTCCTATGAAATTCAATGTGGTGGTGATTACATCAAAATTCATTTGTATTACTTCGTCTTGATATAATTCAAATAAATTTTTTGGAAAACTTTTTTTATTTATATCTTCGTTTTTCTGTAGTCTTTTTTTTTACACATGACATTCATTCCCAGAACACGTTACGGAGTTTTACAAAAAAATAATCTTAATTTCTTTTTATTCAGTTTCTAAATCAACCTTCACTTTTACGTATTTCACTGTATTTCTACGTTTCTATCGGGTACGTAATTTTTAAAATATTTAATTTACTGGGAAGCTTTTTTTATGCATATATGTTTTTAATTAAGTTTAATGAAAATTACCATTTCTGCAAATAGAATAATTTTTAATAATTTTAATAAAATAATTTTGGAGTTTTAATAATTTAAACGAATTTTATGGTAACAACGTTCTTATAGGTTTAGTAAAATATACCTGTTTTAATAGAAATATTTTACATAATTACCTTTTAATTTTATGTCAGAATTAAACTGCAGTATTAGTTGAAATTCTCATTTAATTTATTTTCACTGTAATTAAAAGCAAATAATAATCGCAAATTCAAATTTATTAGTAGGACATATTACATTTAGAGCAAATACAATCAATGGATGTTTGAAATGTGTATTTTATGTAATAATAATTAGAAATTTCTGTATATTTATATTAAAGAATATTAATTTTAATTCAAAAAAGACAATATTCTCTTATTTATTAAAGGAATTCAGAGAAAAATCTTTTTAAAAAAACACAATCACCAGAAAAAAAAGAATGTTTTACCTTTTTAAGAGTTTATTTATTTTGAATTAAGTTTTTAAATTATGCGAGAGTAAATAAGCTGCACAAAAGAAATATTTCGATTGATTTTTTACGATAATACTGAATTTTTGTAACTATATCTGAAATGCTACTTTCCTAACTGATAAGAGAGATATATTCCCTGATGTTCTTGAGCTATATTTGAATATACATAGACTACAAAAGTAAAAACAAAAATTTGTTCACGCGCTAACTAGAATATACCTTTTAGGTATCTTGCAATCGTTCATTGAGAATTATGTTATAAATCATTTTATTTATTACTTTTGAAACAACGATCATTTAATTGGTGTGACATTCTCCATTCTTTCTGTTTTATTCTAATATTTTTACTTTAATATACTTACTACAGGTTAGATCCTAGGTTACAGTTTTATGTATTCGAATGTTTTTTCCTATTTATGTTTTGTTGCTTTCACAACCCACTACTAGCAAACTAAAATCG
The DNA here is from genome assembly GCF_047948215.1 of Lycorma delicatula. NCBI lineage: Eukaryota > Metazoa > Arthropoda > Insecta > Hemiptera > Fulgoridae > Lycorma > Lycorma delicatula. The sequence goes on from NC_134456.1 coordinate 120,497,779, forward strand.
AATTTCAAACATATGGCCAACTGATCTAGTTTCTCTCTTTATATGGTTCTATTATCAAATTTCATCTTCTCAACTATTTATTTTAAGATTTCGTACTTACTCAACCACCCACTTTTATCAAAATCTCCATTCAACAACATATCTGAGGGTTTTTCATTTTCGTTTCTTTATAAATTTTTTCCTGCATTTCCTATTCTTCGCGTTATAATAAACTCAAATATCGTTCTGTTAACGTTATATTAAATTTGATAATGAATTTTTGTATTACGAATATATTATCATCAAACTTTATTTGTCGACTGCAGAAGAAAACTCTTTCTTTTTAATAGTGATCCACTGATTGGCATTTCATTGTCATTTACTGATTAAAATATTACTATAATTTAAATTTACTATTAAAGGTAGGTAAAAAAATGTTTAAATTATCAAAAAATAAAATACATAAAAAATGCATTACAAACAGTTGCAAACATAATATAATCGTAAAAAAGAAACAATGTGTTCGGTATGTACAAACTAAACTTTCCTGCCTTTACACCCAGCTAAGTGAGGCAAACATGATGAAGTTTCAAACTAATATACAAGCAATACTGAAAATCAATTCATATCAAAACAAAAGGTAATGCCAATCATTTCAAGCAAAGAATCATATTTCCATTATCTTAATAATAGTGCAGAAATTTCGAATATCAACCAAAAAATAATCATCTCACACACAAGAACAAACACAAACACAAATAGCCATGTAGACCTAATATATAAATATCGGCATAAATTTAAATCTCTTATCATTTTTAATTAGATTTTAAATTTAACTTTTTGAGTTTTGAAAACCTTTAAATTGGAACGCTCTGAAATGTTAGTCCAAATTTCCTTCACATGAAAAATATTTTCGGAAGTCTAAACTTTAATTATGTCAAAAACTTGCTTTGTTTTGTTCATAATAATATTTTTATGTTGTTACCAACTCTTATAGGCAAGGTAATTTTTAAAAAAATCAGAAAAATTTAGTTCATTAATGTCATTCCAACCCTTTTAATAACAATTGTCAACATACATTATGTATATAATTGTAATATGTAAAGTACGAACCTATAGGGAGGGATTAAGAGGCCGAAAAGACATTAACTCGAAAAGACTACAGCCGCAGGTTAGATTTTGTGCAGCATCTAGATAAGAAATATGCTCTTAGTCCCCAAATAGATTTATTGTCTTCCTTCAGACTACAAAAATACCAAATAAACAGTATCTTTAAAGGCCCAAGTCCTCAATTCGTATTCATAAATCGTTTTGTTCTAATGAATACTGTCAGAGAAGAAAAGCTCAGTGAAAAGGGGAATATAGTTGTCTGAGAGACAATCTAAAAATTAAGGACGTGATATAATTTAAGAACGTGAATTAAACAAAATTCTCATCGCCAAGAGGTTTTTTAAGGCCCCATTAAGGTAGTGTAGGTATTAGAAATGTCCACAATCCATGAGGAGATGAGTACTTTTTATCAAGTATAAAAGAACAAGAGTTTTACGTTGACTAACTCGAATACACACTGCATTAATTGTGTATCCTTTACGTATGAAAGAGTCTTATAAGAATGAATTCAAGCTTCCTTAACGATAATCTTCTCCCATCCTCTTTAATTTTCTGGTACATGAAAATAAGAGAGAAGAGGATAGAAGAGAAAGAAAGTGTGAGTGTGTGTGCGCGCGCGCACGCGTGATAGACTGAATATTTTTGTTAGTTTTCCTTGGGGAATTATGATTTAACTTACAGAGATATTCTGATTCATTAACAACGTTATGCATTGTACCCGAAAACATTCATATTGATAACTGTAGTAAAATTTGGGGCTTATGTATGTGTATAAGCTTAATATATTTTGCATTTCTTATTTTAAAAAGAGATTGGTACTTATATATTGTATATATAACATAACGTATTATTTAATTTCCATTGGGATATTTACTATTTACATTAATCTAAAAAATCTTTTAATTTTGTGAATTCACATTTTCCTTCTTTAAACTAATTTTATCGCATTTAAAACGAATTTACTGTATTCTGGCTCCCCACACTTTCTCGTGAAGAGAGTTAAACCATATCCATTGGGTATTCTTGTTAGACGTACCCAGCAAATGAACAGATGTTTCTTCAGTTTTCATTATCAACAAATTCTCCAGTCTACACTAACTTAATTTATTTCCGTATCAAGAAGTATTAGAAAACAATTACGCCACTTCAAAACTCATTTCCATCTACTACACTCTTTTCGTTATTTGCCTATCTAAATCTTATACTTATTTAACTACCGTTTAATGAACTTCTTTTAATGAATTATGTAAAGTTTCGGAACTTGTATCCAAACAATATTCTTAGTCCGTGGAAAAGAATGAAATATTCTAGTTACTAGTTTTACATCGTCAATCTTATTCTACATTACCTAATGCTTGTGAGATTCAAATCCCATTTCACTTCACTCCAGTCAGTTTATATTTTCCTTCACCAGTAACAACACTATATCTTTATTATTACTACCAACTGTGTTACATGTACCAGGTTTTTAGTTTGAAAAAAGGAGTTACAAATAGAAGTAATTTATGTACTATAATTGTAATTGTAAAGTTAATTTATTTTCATATGTATGTGCATACACATTTTTTAATAATGTTTGTGTTCATCATTAATGTTAACCGTTTAAGAGAAACAGTAAACACCTTAAGAAAATATTTTCAGCAAACTTATTTTATTCTCCGCGTAATTTCTTAAATTTTCAAGTTCTAAATTGCTAGATCTATTTACTAAATTGTTGGAAAATAGTATATTCTTTATCCGTTGATATTTTACTAATCGAAAATCATATTAAAACCGTATTAGAAACATCCCGTATGGAAGAAGACAACTTTAAATACTGTTAATTTTTTTTAATATTTGAAATCTAATGGTAAAATCGTATAATTTACCAAGTAATATATCGGGCGTAATTTACTTTTATAATGAATTTGACAACATAAAATTTAATTTGGCTTTTTGAAATTAATACTGCCCAAAAAGAAGTGTAATATATTTTGGGTATATGCAATTATGTATATATGTTTGTTACACCGTAGTAGCACAACGGCTGAACTGATTTAGGTGTATAAATTTAAAAAAAATTATGCTATATACAAATAGCGCTGCAAAATCAATACGTCGAACGAAATGAACAATGTTATTTCCAAGATAGGCAACGGGAAGTTTATATTACGTAGGCATTTTAACCAAGTTAAATATTGGCATAAAGCCTTCATGGATCTAATGACAATGGTCCAAAATTTAGGGCCTTCTCACTTCTACATTTCACTTTCGTCTAGTGATCTGTACTGGCCGGATATCATATTTTTTAAAGTTTTTTTGGCAGTCTTGCTTTGTAATTTTTAAAAAATTTATAACTCTTTTATAATTTATTACAGTTTTTAAACCCACTTAATGTAATACCGTTAGAAAGTTTATTTTTTTATTTTTCTGTTTCAATTCTATTTACAATCGGTTCTAATTACTGGAACCATGACAAAATTAGTGTACTACAAAAAATGACAGGCAGAAAGTAGTTTCCATTGAAATCCCTCAAAAAACTGTATATGTTTATCATACATATGCATAGGTATACATAGATATCTTATAAATTTTACATAAATATATAATACACATAAATAAGTACACATCAAGAAACATTGATAAAGTTCACAACATAAAAAGCAAAAATACACCAAAAATTAGTATTATCAATTACATAAAATGTAACTATTCAAACAAAGAAACAGTGAAACAAATCAAGGAACCAACAAAAGTGCCGGAACGAAATAAAAGATTTGAAGATATACAATACCCTAGGGTAGCAGATTCACTTCAAATCTCGGAGAACTTAAATCTTATATATATATATATATATATATAGTAGTTTTGGGCGCTTTATTTCTCGCTGTTATACAGAAGGTTAACCGCGAGCCAATTAACATGTTTGTTATTGTTAACTCTCATTTTACATCTTGAACTGAATCGCCGAATCTCCTCTATAATAATTTAAATTAAAAAAAAGGTTTTAAATAATATAAATGACTGACTATTTATTTAACAAATATTTCATTAGATTATTGCCACTTTAACTGCAAGGGTCTGATTGGTAATATTTTTAAATATGCATAAGTCTACTTTTATAGTTTTGTTTTCATTTAAACAATTCGGAAAGAAAATAAATGTAGTAAATGTAGCTATAAATTTGATTTAAGAAGTTTTTTGAAAAGCAGATTTTAACGTAATAAATAAAAGCAAACCAAGTGTTTACTACTGAGAAAAATAAATTTCTATTTTTGATTATTCAGTTTAATATTCGACGATGAATGAATGGGACATTGCAGTTGTGACTACAAAAGATACAAGTTTCAATAAATATTTTTGCTGTTGGCTGTAAACGAAACATCAACGAGTGAATTGGATTTCCTTGATTTTCGTTGGAAATTTAGATCAACATTTTACTTTGAAAAAAGTAACTTTAATCTTTTTAATTTCATAATTTCTTTTTTTAAGACTTATTTAAATAAATAATTTAAATCATAAATATAAAAGTTCACTTTTACAAACCAGCGTTATGCTTTAAAATATTTTTAAACCCTCGATTCAATTGACTCTAAAAAATCTGAAGTTGAAACTAAGTAATATAATCGTATAATCAACGATTTTTTTAAGTTTCTCTTTTTATTTCGAAAGAAAAAAATTCTTGCGCAGTTTGCAAGAAACCGACTTTTTGTTATTTTATTTTGTGTAATATTTTCTGTGTAATTATTTTGTATAAGTGTTTGCGCAAGAAGTATACAAAACATTAATTTGATGAGAAAAATAAAAGATATGATTCCTTTAATTAAATAGTAAAATATATTTTCTGTTCGTAAGAAAATTAAACTGTTATAATCATAATTTGAAGAAATTATTAAAAATAACGAATAAACCTTACAGACAAGCATTACGTTTAAACTCCCTCACCATTGTGACTCATGTCATAGGTGCGTATGAAAATATACCAGTATACAGTAAACATAACCTCAATTTGAGGTTTTTATCTCTTGTTGATCTGAAATTGAGTGTAACTCAACCAAGCTTCATAAAAAAATTCATGCACAACTTCAGATACACTAGTGCATTATATCTAAATTTCAAAGAAATTGATGTACTAGTTTTGGTGATATTCGAGCCATCGAGCCACATATTTTGTATTTTATACATAGCCATAAGGAAATTACAGGAGTGAATGGTATTTTTTTACTTCACATATTTCAAAACGTAAAGAAAATTCGCTTTACTCCCCATTTCAATTGTGCGACTGAAAGTAATAAGTCTGTAAAAAGGAAGTAAGTAAGATATTTCCTAATAAATGATTAACATTTATAAAAGAAGTCCTCTAGAAGTCATCTACTCAAGCAGTTAATCCTTCAAAACTTTATTATTTTCATTAACTAATGATAAAAGAGAAAGAGGCTGAATTTTTTTTAATAGTACATGCATATTGTTTACCTGCTGCAGTACTATTTATGATGATTTTCTGAAAATTCAGCTAGATATGAATATAAAGTAGTGTCATATAATAAATTAAACTTTGAAAATAATTATATGTTTTTAATATAACAACATTGTTCATAAAGAATAAATTGATTGATTGATTCAAAACCCGTTTGTTTCATTTACTTATTAAAATATATTTTAAAATCCGTTACTTGAGTAAACAGCATTTTCATCGATCATGTTTTACGTAATGCTGTTGATTCCCAGTTCAAAACTAATCGATAAAAATAAAGAATGATAATTATTATCTGAAATATCATTCGTGGTTAAAGTTGTACTTCAATTATATGCAAAAAAAAAGAAAATACTTTCAAATGAATAAACTGAGTTAAGTCCCTGGTCAACCTTTTAAATAAGTTGACCAACAAAAGAAAAGGGATTTGCTTGCGATCCACGTCCGAGTTGATTTCCAATAGAATTATGAGTACGCTACAAAGCAGATATTGTGTGTTCTTAGACGTACATTTGGCAATGGCCCAGAAACACAAATCCTAATGGAAATCCATAGTAATTGAATATGTATTGAATTTCTTCAGTCTCAGTGATAATATTTTTATGTTGGGATTTGATTTTAAAAGTAAACTACCTATATTATTGGTTTTGAACTCTTATACAGAATACCAATTGATGTTTAATCCTTCCCTCTTTTAAAATGTTCAGATTAGCACTTAATGTTTTACTATTAATGAAGAATCTTGAAAGATACTTGAACTTTTCTGAAATTTATTTTTATTCTTATAGCAGCGTTAGTAGCCTAGAGAAAAAGTTACTTTTTAATAAAATTTACACATAATAATCTAAATTAAAAGGGTATCTTTCCTGACAGATGAAAGCTTATTTTACATCTACGATATCATTTTAATTCAAGTTGATTTTTCTATTCAAAATTAAAAGATTTATTTCTCATATTTTTCCTAAAATAAAAACTTAAGTATAAGTTTCATTGCGAAAAGATTTCAGAATTAATACTATCAAAATGTATTGAATTAATCCAATTAATGTATTTGAAATTAATGGTACCTATTAATTAAATTAATGTACAATTTTGCTGAAATAAAGTTGCAAATCTTTAAATTTAAATCTCGCTCTTAATCATTGAGATGTAGGTAGTCCATCCCACGTACAAGGGGGAACGATTCTGAAAAAGAATAGTTCATTCTTTTTCAGTAGTCAAACATTTTCCTTATGGATTATCTTTTGTCTTCACTTTTGGTTAAGCAGTTGTATTTTGGTCTTAGTAGCTATGGTGATGCTGGATCTCCTAATCCCTCCCAAAATACAAGTGCTACAGTCTATAAATTTCGATATTAATACGTTTACCTCAAAAAATAAAATAATTGTGTACTTCGTCAACCCTTGAGATCTTGATTGAACCATATTCAGTTCATGTGATTGGCGCAAGTAGTTACAATAAAACCTTCGAATATACGGAATGGAAAGTTTATTATTTACACGCTAATGCCTAATATTTAAAGTACATATTTCCTCGGAATTAATTAAATAAAATCGGCTGTAATCAAATAATTTTTCAGTTGCCAAGTTTATTTGAGTTTTTATTTTTTCAACTAAAGACAAACTATTTTTATTACATCTCAAGAACCCAATGACTATTTAGTAATATGCCAATGGATATAACATACTGAATAATTGTTTGTCCTAGTACGGCTGCTAAAACCACAGTTAATTTAAATATGTAATTTATATGACCACATTAATTTAAATTCTCTTAACCCTTGTAATTATTTTTAAAACGAATTTAAAAATTCTGTTTTAAGTTTATCCCAAGGGCTTCAATCTATTTAAAAATATTTCATTTTAACTTAATGAAGACTTAGATGTGTCGGTCGACTCTTTCATAGGTTTTCCTTTTGCAATTTCACTGTTAAAGTGTAATTTATTAAATTAGAATCTCCATAAATTTTATTTAATTCTTTTTTACCAAACACACCATAACCTGCGTTTGAGTTTAATTAAAAAATAAAACATTTATTATAATTTACAACAGTTTATTGAAATAGAAGGATTTTTTAAATCCTATTTCTCTTTAATGTTATTCGTGCAAATAACAGCTTGCTTATTTCATTTCAGTTGTACATTATTTATTTCGTTTTTCATAAAAAGAAATTTATGAGTGAAATACCTTTGAAAAAAAAAAATATATATATTAAAAAAATTTGAAAAGTAATGATATTAGTGCTTTTTTTCCAAAGATTAAAACCTTCCAATCTTAACATCATTGAAATAATTTTAAATAGTGTTTTATTGTTATCTTTGTTATTTGCAATCATTCAAGCAGTCTTACAAGCACTGCTTGTAACAAATCAGTCTGATCTTTGTTATCTTGGATATTTTCCGAGTTTTTCTTAAGGATTATAATCGTGTGAAGGCCATCATTTCTCATTTCTTGCCCGAAGGAATGAAGCTATGGGTCTTATCTTGTAATATCGAATTCAAAAGTAAAGTAGTCAAAGATTACCCGCAGCTCTCTATGTTCGTAAAGTTGTACGATATAATGCGTGAAATATTAAATACAATATTTGATAAAAATAAAGAAATTTTACTACGTTTATTCGAGTGCATGAGAGAGGCCACTTTATATGGGAATCTTTCTCTGAATAAGTCAAATTTATCAGCAAAGGTTGAGGAATTCTGTTTACATTCCATTATTAGTGCAAGTGCAACTCACCTCTATTAAAGCAGGTACTTTTGGTAGCATCTGCCATTAATTATTTTATTTGTTAAATATTTATCATTTTAATTAGTAAATTAATATTGTAGCATATTTTTTTCTTTGCAAGAAATTGTGTGTGGTAAACCGAAATTCGGTACAGAACGTCAAAGTTATCGTAACGCAGTTCTTGCGTATGTTGGCCTGAATCTGGGGATTTGTTATGTATGATTGGTTGGTTGTTGAATGGATACTTCTCTTCTATAATTGGATGATTGTGGTGCAATCTCTGCATTAAGTTAGTATAGGAATCCTACTTTTTATCTTTATATTTCTATCTACATCTTTATATTTTTTCTTTTAATATACTGCTGTATATTAAAAGAAATACTAAAGATCCAATTATAAAGATACATGTAATTCAAAAAGTAGCTATCACAAATTGAAATAGAGGGATGACTTTGAAGCAAGGAATTTAAACACTTCTGATACTCTCTGAAGTGAAACATAAAGAAAAAATTAAATATTTTGCCGGTAAAGAAATTTTATAATAACAATAAAATATATTAATGCAGACTTAAAATAAATAAACTGAAAATGTGGTCTAAAAATTAATTGAAATGTGTTTTGTTTTTTTTGCCTACATTAGTTTGTGTTTTATATTAATTATCTAGCCTAAATTTTAAAACTGTTGTGTTAAATATTTTTGGGAAAGAATTTGAACAAGTAAATTCGTAAACAAAAATCAACAATAATTTTTTTTTTCAAATCAACCATCAGTTATATTTTATTGCATGCATTTAGAATATTCGCATTTATTTTTATTTACATGCGGCAAAATAAACAAAATTTACGCTTGTAAAAATATTATTATTAACATTATATTCAATTGAAAAATTGTTTGTAAAAAGAAATCGTTCAGATAAAAATATTTGGCGTTTAAATAACCTCAATGACATCCTAAAATTGTAATTTCTTTGCTAATAATATTTATTAGCGGGAATTTCTTAATCGCTATTTTCCTTTTATTATAAAATATAATCTGTAATCTACAAGAACTGCCTCATTTAGATGTCTTTCAATTAATTTTTGTCTTATTTTCTGACGTCACATTAATTAAGTATTTGATAATATTTTAAGTTTTATCTAAGAAGATAAGTAAGTATATCTTTTATTGTATATTTTTTGTGTTGTACAGTGCGATTAACTTGTATTCAAATTATGTAGATGCGGGAATCTGCTGATAAGACTTGTGTCTTAGCGGGACCCACTATTGGACAATTTATGGAAAAAAGTAAATAATACTTTTATACTGTACGATTTCATGTGGATAATAAAATTGTTTTTGAAGATTGTTTTTGTTTGCAGTAAAAACATTTTGTAATTCATACCTTACACAAAAACTACATCCCTTTCGAATAAACGGCGGTCGTTCTCGTGTTAGTATATTTAATATTACAGGAATATATATTTTTTTAATTAGAAATTTAATTTTAATAAATTTTATTACGAATTTTAAGATATTAACTAGAAAGAAAACAGATGAAGTATTTTATAGAATTAAAAGGCTTTCTACATCAATTAAAAGGTATTGAAATAACAGCCTAATTACGTTAAAGAGGCTGTTAGACGTGATAATAAAATATTAGTGATCAGTGAGGTTGTCTGAATGAAGATAAGGTATGCGCTTTACGCCAAATTGCTCAATGAACTTTGTGGGAGGAGGCTTTCAAATACGCCTATCGTAAAATGTACTTCAACACGGGTGATCAGCATTCTAACCCCCTCCTAACGAAATAAGGAAGGAAATGTAAGTTAGTGGTGTGATACGGCGTGGTAAAATTCCCTCCCGCTACATCTTTTGTGACGCTGTGTTAATTAAGTACAGCAGGTGGTAGCTAGTAACATGAAGTATAATTTTCTGCAGACTTACTTTGTCTTATTTTGCCGTATCTTCTTAGAATTTATCTTCCCAATAATCTTTTTGTTTGTAGAAAATTATTATATGTTAACACAACATGTATTGTCATTTTTTTAAAAAAATAATAAGATAACAAGGCATAGAAATTGTTTCATGATATTACCGGAAATTAGTAGGCTTGTGATGCATTTACTTTAATACTGATGACTCTTTTTTTTTTCAGCCGATTTTAAAAAAAGAATAATTTTCTTTAAAAGAAATTATAACACTTAAAATATACTATTGTAAAAGATCTTTTTTATTCTATTCAATGTCCGACGAACATAAGCTAATGTCTCTAAAATAAAGTCTAATGAGTATTTCAAAATAGCCAGGCGGTAAGACTTGTGTTAGAACGATTCAATCTTTTAAATGTTGTTACTTTGGGCAGTCTTATTTAACGTAAACTTATACTTTGTTTAGTATTAAACAAAAAAAAAAAATTAAAAATTTTATCTATAGTATGAAGCAAAACTGAATAGTACTGAACATTAAATTAATGTTAATTTATTGAACAGTAAATTAATAATTTATCTAACTTTGATGTGTAGCATAAACAAACACATTTGACTAGTTTACTTAATCTTATTTTAATTAATTTTTGTTATGGTTGTGTATGTGTTGCGTGTTATATTTTGATATGTTTACACGAATATGTGTTCCAATGATAGGCCAATGAATATGTATTGTGGAAAGGAATCGTCGAATATTTTAACTCGAAAATCAAATCATATCACGTAAGATTAATGAAAGTTGCAGTGAGTTTTTATAATAAGTATATAATTTTTTTATGTACTCTGCAATTTTATAATAAGTAAAAATTGTTTATCAAAACTCAATTAAATTACATAAAACATTTTTAATATGAAAAGTTGCTGTGTAATTTGAAATCTCTTATTCGTTTAATATCAGTTAAATTGAGGTCAGTACATTGTCCAGTTATGAATGAATATTTTTGTAAATAACATGACACGTAAACCTTTTTTTTATGCAGAAGGTTCTCTCGGAACATTAATCTTGCTACAATTTTATCGTTACTGCTGTGCCAGCTGTTGACACGTATAGCTTGATGATTTACAAGTTAGTGCATTCTGTAAAGCTTTCTCTATTCACCAGTAAAAATATCATCATTTTAACAAAAATAACATAAAAGATAACACAGTTTCTTTTAATTATCAGTTGCTAATATCTTCATAATTATTAAACAACGAGATACAAGCTATCAAGCACAGATAATAAATGACATTTATATATTTTTGTTAAAAGTAGATCAATAATAATAAATTTTGTAAAAAAAATAACTTCCGAGAAATGTTTCAAAACGAGGTAAATAATTATCACTACTTAATTATCCATACATTCTTCCACGAGTAAGTAGCCTAATTATTACTGTTTAGCAACTGAAGGAACAAAAAGAAAATTATTATTTACAGCATAATCCGTTCACAGGGATTCTCAAACTGGCTTAAAAAGAAAAATAAAGAAAATGTTCCTATCACAAAATGTAAAGGATATTTTATTTTGGTAATTGTAAATTCCATTTGTAGATCACTGATAAGCTGGAAACAAGGTCAGTTCATTTTTACACTAGTAAATGTAAGTGGAAAACATTTACCTCAGCGTAAAATTTAGGACAAATACGACAAAAGTGTAAAGCGAATTCATCTAGATTTACAGTTATAATACATAACCGTCTTACTTAGGATTAGATAAAATGTATTTCGGATCGGATGCGTGAAGCATCATTTCTCCTTATGCCAAATATGTTGTGTTGATTAAGAACAGTTTTTGGAATCGACGTAGTGAAAATTAACTGTTTTAAACCGTTAAAAAATTACCTCTTCAGGGAATGAGACCAGTTCTTCAGCCACTTTACGCAGATACAAATAAACTGTTTAAAATCCGGATTTTTGAATGGCAGAAAAAAGGGTGAAATAATACTTTCAGATTAAAAAAAATAATTCTCGTAGTCTGTGGGAGTATTACAGAATTGGATGGTAAAATTCTAAAGCCATTATTAAAATAGCTTCAAAAGGTGTTATATTTCCTTAATGCATTATGCAGTAGTAAGGAAATTATATTACGGTAAAGTAAATGTTATATACTCTCGTGCAGGTACTCCAAAATACAGGTAGCGTTGTACACTGCAAGTGCAATCTTCATTTTGTTCACCACAGGTGCTGCATGTATAATGAACATCATTTGTCTTAAAGAAAACAACTCTGACTTGTGTATTTTACACTGTTTCCAAGGTATCTTACATTTTGAGTTACTTGAATAAATTGTGTAAAACAAAAATAATAATGGATCCTTACCGACATAACAGAGCATCGGTTAGAGAAAATATTTTCCTAAATTGTGTGAATATATTTTTATTGTATGTTATGTATAGAATAATAATGAGAGTATTATGCATTTCCAAACAATATTACTTATTAGAAAGTATTATTATCAAGACGCATTTAAAATGTTTAATTCTTACTCAATTTTCCAGTTGGAAAATCAGTTCTGTTCTAGGATACTGATTTTCAAAAATAGATATAACTAAATATGTGTTGCCTTTCACTAAGAATTAAATCTAATTTTTTTATCATGATATATTTTCATAGGATTTTCAAAAAGAATATAAATCTTAACACATTTCTAAAGAAAAAAATTTCAGATCAAAAATTTCTAAATTAAATAAACTATTTTTCCTAAGCTCTTTTTACAAAATATTTTTTATTGTAATATTTTTTTGTTGATCTAAACTTAAAATTAATAAAAACACAATCGATGGAATGTAAAATTTATTAAGAAACTTTTAAAGAAATTAAAACCGATTAAATTATAAACATATTTTTTGTATCGATGCTGAGAGCAGTTTATTAAAAAATCTACTTTCCATTCTAATTAAAATAAAAAATCATTCGTTTGAATAGAAAATTTTAAAAGTGATGAAAATTCATACAGTATTTTTTATCAGGATTAATAGTAAAATTTGTTATCAGGAAAAGAATGAAATAAATCAGTTTCAACAATGATGACAAGAGAAAACGGATATAACAACGAGGCTAACTCTGAAAAATTAATCAGATAAGACTGTTTTTAGAAAATATCATCAAAAGTGATGATAACTATAAAAATGTTTAAAAACTATAAAAATTTTATTTATGAATGGTGGTTCATTTAATTATTAACTCATTTATTTTTAATGATAACGGTGATATTTAGTGGAAAACATAAAAATAAAGTCCTGATAAAAATCATAATTTACTGACGTTGGAATTTATAGTCTTTACAAGGAACGATTTGGACAGAACCGCGAAGTATACAGTAAGGTTTAATAGTTTACCGTTCAATTGGGAAATCATTTTATCAGCCGAAAAAATTATGTGTGATACTTAGTATACACTAAATAATACTTAAAAAAAGGCTAATAAATTGTTACAAAAATATATATGTTTTATAAGAACATAAAAAAAATAATGATAATATTTTTAATTCACACTAATTTTCAAGCTAAAACGGAAGTTTAGAAGTTGAAATTCGCTTGGCTAGCTAAGAGGCACTCCTCAAGATAAATCTGGCCGTTGGGTGCTCCTGGCTTATTTTTTTTTCTTAGGTAGCTAATAAAATCTGAAATAATATTCAATTAAATTATTCTTTGTATGTCGGTAGAAAATTATAGATGGCGTTGTCACAACTAATCTAGGATCTCACGAAACTAGTAACTATGTTACAGTCCCTTTCTTGATCTACAAGTTAATCGGAAAACAAAAAGGAATGGGACATAATTGCTGGATTCCTGATATTCTTAGTCCTGCGGAGGATGACTGAGGGGATGTTGTTATAGATGTATAGATAGAATAGCAACTTTGTGGCTTGGGGGCTCGATTGCGTGCTTACTTCACCAAGATAGGTGTTTTGATATCAAACCTCGATTAGATGAGATATTCGCTGTTACGATGAGAATGAATGTTTTAAGAACTTTATGATGGGGCCTCGGTGCGGGAGGGTGCAAACATTGACCTCGCTCACGAAAGCGGACCAGAACAGAAAGAGATTGGGTATATTTTCTGTTAAATTTGTGAATCTGTTTTTGATTAAATCAAGAGGGCTTTGATTAAATTGAATTATCGGACAAAATTGTCGTTGTTCCGATCAACACTTGTTTTGTAGGTATGAGAATAGTATTTTTTGGTGTTTAAATGACTCAGTCTAGTAATGATCTAAGTGGGTAGTCTAAGTTAGGTGTGGGAAGAATTTTTATGTGAAACCTTTGGTAGTAGAGGAAGGCGTGGGGATTGCGCTTCCGCGAATTGGCTGATTTGATATTTGAAGGTTGTTAAGTTATGGTAGGTGGTTGTGGTTGGATAAGTTGTGTAAACATACTGATGGAAATGTCTGCCGAGGCATTTGCATCGGTGGCTTCCCGATAGAGGCCAAACTAATAACTGTGATGTTTTATTAGGTTTAGAGGTCTAATAGACGACCTCCGGAAAACCCCATCAACACTAGGAACGGAGGAGGCGGTGTAGTTACCGAGATTGACACAAGTCAGATGTTTTCTCCTACGGGGGTCAGGATTTTGCCTAAATCATTGTGTATATCGGTGTTAGTATTTTATAACCAAAATAATAACATTTAGGTAGCCAAACTTTCTATCTACACGTAAATATTATGATGCACTGGCTGAGACATAGAAAGCGGATTAAATATTTTGTATGTTCAAAACAACTATGACTACCCTGTACGGTTTAATTACTACTATCTCAAAAATTTTCGGTGTTTTGCATTTAGTCCCGTGTGTGATCCCAGCCTATAAATGTACAAAAATTTGAGTTTAAATATATACTTAATATCATTAATATTTCGAGAATTAAAAGTTACGGCTGACATCAAATTTTTTCTTAGAGTTTTTTTCTCCGATGCCGCTTTTTTACTGAAAGATTCTAAGGACTAATAAACCCTACGGAAAGCTCATAACCTGTATTAGAGAATTCTATCATAGGAAAGAAAATAATTCTTTAACTTTTTTCTTTGCCAGTCTTCCTTATTTTGTTAGAATTTTATATCTATTTTATAAAGCAGAACACTTAAGAAATACTTTGGGATTACGTCTACTGGGTAAGGAAGATTCTCAATATCATAAATGTATCCATTTATCTTTCATCAAGTCTTACGAATCGATTTGCGACCAATTTTGTTCCCTCTCCTTTTTAGTGAACGGATTATGCGAGTTGCGCTTTAAAGTTTTAACTGTGGAATTTTATTTTTCCTTTTCATTCTGTGATATCAACGAAGCTTTATTATCACATTTTCGTTAGGTTTATCCTCCTTAGAAAACATTTTGTAGGCTAGGGTCTCTCTATGGTGAGACGGTGATCAGCTTAAGTTAAAACACGTGTGAATCTTTCAGTTCTTTGGTTACTGCTTTCTATGTTCCAAGAAAATATATGCGAGACATCTTTTCATCCGGGAGAGATAGTACTCTTTACTTCGTAATTTCCTCTTCATTTTTTGGATAAAGTTGAATAAAACAGGTTATTATGACGCTTCGTTTGCAAAATCTCCTACATGTTATAAACTTACATCTATTTTCATTTTCAAACTTTTTTGGGGAATTTACCCTTCTTCCCAATATAATTGTTTTTTATTTTTTTTATTGATTTAGATTCTAGCTTGATTGCAAAAATAAAATTTCTACGACAATTTTGTGAATTAATACTATATATTTTTTTTTCTTCAAAAAATTCAATTTGAAGACAAAAATCCAAAATATTTTCACCCCAATTATGTAATTAGATCCCTTCGTTTTTACCCAGGGTTTATTGTGGGCTCTTTAGAGATAGTCAGAGTCTCATCTCATTACATTTTTGATTTTCAGCCGTACATTTCCGTTTTCAAATTACATTTATATATCTGCTTGGATAAACGTAACTTAATATAATATTTAATGTATAAGTATCAATGATTTTATTTATTTTTATGAGATTATGAGGGGTCATCTGCTATGGTCATAGCAGAAATGGAAATTTTTAGCGTATTAAAAATGCCATCTCTAACCGGGATTCGAACCCGGGACGAAAGGCCGAGACGCTACCGCTGCGCCATGGAAATAAATTGTTGATGTAAATGTTTTGTGGGTATTATCTATTACCATACTTATGTATTTAGTAATATTTCACCTGTATATTATGACAAAGAAATAAAGATTCTTTCATTCATTAATTTTCAAATAGTCCATTATATTCAGTATCAGGAATATACGATAGTGTATGTAGCTCCTTATACTACCTTATTCTGCTTTATTTATAATGCAAATAATAGAAATTGTAAATGTGATTTATAGTGCTGGTTAAACAGTCCCTTCCAGCGTATTTAACAAGAGGTGATTTTATTTAGCATTTAAAGATTTATTAGAGATGATTTTATTTTACGCTGAATTAAACTTTAGTAGTTCTTGAGATAAATGCGTTGTTTTTTGTAATATTAGAATTAAATTAAATATATCGAAAAATTTTGTAATAGATTTCATTGTCTACGTAAAATATTGAAATTAAAATGATTCTATATTCCAGGGTATTCAGGATAATTTGAGATGGGCTGAAATTATCACATTTGTTGAAAGGATCAAAAAACTTTAAACTCTATATTCATTTTATATACGTAATAAGACGAAGATTTTTTTAATTATGAAAAAGAAAAAAGTACCAAAAATTTAGTGTAATATGTTAATATTACTCTTTTACAGTAAAGTCTTTCTACAAAATCATCGTATTATTTAATTAGAAAATTCGTTAAATTATAATGATCTTTGCAGTAGTATTCATTTCCCAACATGTATTAACATTTTTCTTTACTTTGTAATACTATCTTGAAATATAATCAACAAATAAAGATCTTTAAAACTTCTGGTCAGTTAGTGTTATTATTATTGATTTGTTTATTTGCTGGACGTGAATGCCAGTGAAAAATAATAATTAACTGAAATCAAATCAACAGTTATGGATTTTTTATATCTGAGCATGTTATGACTGAATTTGTATATATTATTTACATAAATAAGTTAATATAAGTAATATTTAGATTGAATTAATTTTATCCTTTGAAATAATTGACTTTTGAAACTGCGGTATAAAAAACAGAAAAATTAAGATAAACAGTTCGCATATATTGTTAATAAGCAAACTGCCGCAACACGACTCTTAACATTAGCTTTTAATACTTTTCAGTTTGCGATCCACCCGCATGGGGAATGTGCTTTTCCAACAAAAACTTAAATATTTCTAATATGAGTTATTGTCTCTAAAGAGAAATTCCTAGATATGAGTAGTTTTCTGCTACAAAATAATCTAAAATGAATAGAAATTAAAAAAAAAAGAATACAGAGTGTATCACAAACTTTTACCGGGGCTTTCACAACTATTTTACTCGTTAAAATAATGAAAAAAGTTCATATAAATATATATCCTAACATATTTCGTTTGCGAGTTACGGCTAGTGAAAGATTTCGTTCGGATTTCAGCTACCCCGGTGAAATGAGGTCTTACTGAAATTTTAGGATGTTAATTAAGGGGCAGAATTAATGATTTCTTATGGTATTTGACCTGAAAAAACGAATAAATAGATCTCAGATCCGTATCTGCAGTAGTTTTTTGAGAAATCTAGGGTGAACATCAATAAATTGGGGTAAAAAATCCTGTATTTTATGTTTAACATACAATAATTATGTTTAATAGGTGAAAAACACATAATACTTTTTAAGAAAACTTGTAGAAAATTTTTTTCTGAAGAAAGTGGTTTAAGATAAGTTGAATAAATAAAAAAAAATTAGAAAAATACAAATTTTATTTCGACTGTTTGCCGTCAGATAGTAATTGTACAAAACACTCCATAAAAGTATTTTCATTCGCTTTCATTTATTCCTAAATATCTGAAAATTTAAAGAGTTGTACTGGTGATTGCAGTTCTTTTGTTAAGTTGAAAATTTACCTTAGGTGAAAGTTTTACTAATTAACTTAAGTTTAAATGGGATTTTGGATAGCCATATTTTCGAATAAGATTTATTTAATGTGTGTTCTTGATTCTTATAAATCGTTAATTTAATTTAAAAAACTTTTATTTTTGTTGTTTTTTTTTGTTTTTTTTTAATTTAACATTTATTAGAATTTTCTTGCGTTTATTTTTTTATTTCAACAGTTAACAAAGATATATTTATTGTTTCTGCTAAGAAAGATCAAGAGTGAGACAAACACCATGAGAGAGAAAAAATTGTTGAGATAAAAAATGAGTTAAACAACAGAATTTGTAATCCAACTAACAAGTGTACTTTTGAATACCTCAAGAACTTAAGAAACGTTTTTATTTCAAATTCATAGCTCTGAAATAAAACGCTTTTCATGACCTGCTGTAAATTCCTTAATGGAAAGTCTTCCTACGTGTTTTACTATTTGAATATTTTCTTTTACAGTGTAGAGAAGTAAATAAATATAACAAAAATGTATGAATTCGATTTAACCGAATATTTTTACACTTAAATCGGGATCTATTCTTTCTATGCAATATTGAATATCTCATAATGCGTGGGCGTCGAACGTGTCCTCTAATTCTTTATATAATTATACTAGGAAATGCTTTCCTTATCATTTTTACTTTCCCAGAGAATATAGCTAGAATAGCTGAATTAAAGGGGAAAGTATGGTGACCATTGCTCAGAAGTGGGGTATCGGGTTATTTAGAAATCTTTACATTTTAAGATCCGACTAATTCATCTAGACCAAAAAACCATCTGTATGTACTTTCGGACGTGAGTCGTAATGCTTTTGGCCTTGTATCTCAAGATTGATCAAACTGACTTTCTTCAAATTTTGCTCTTATATTTCTTTATATGGGGAATTTAATCGTGTTAATTTTTTTCCAAAATTCGTTGTGGGGATGGTAGGATATCGTGCAAAATCCAATTTCGATTTTCTTCAAAAGCATTTTAGAGAAAACTTTATTAAAACAAATCTGTTACCTAAAATTTTGTTTTTTTTTCTTAAATCAACTCCCACCTCTCAAAGTTGAAATATATGTATTTTTTGTTCTTTGTTGTTTCTCACTTCGGTTTAAATACGTTTCAAACATTTTTTGAACGTTTATTCTTTCTACAAGTTTTCTACATGTCTACAATTTTTTTAAATTATGTAATTCGGAGATAAAATGGAGAACATTGTTTTGATGAAAATTTCTTTATTTTATTTTATCGTCTATTGAAGGCGATGGTAGATTTAGAGAAAATTTCACTTTAGAAAATGTGTTAAGTTTAACTTATATATGAGTATTTTTTAGAATAGTTTTTCTAAAATTTATTTCACACCTCTAAAAAATATATATTCTTTTTTTTAGCTCGAATTTTTCATTATTACATTTTTTTTTTATCTTTCTTCCTCACTTAAAGGGCTATTAAAATTAAAGTAAATTTGACCTACATATATTTCAACCAAAAATAAAGTAACTTTTTTCATTACTTTCGCAAAAGTTAAACTTCTTTTTTCAATATTTTAAGATATTTTTCGTTTAAATTAGTTGGAGTAACTTCTTCATAAAAATATTTTTCTAAATTTTCCTCATAAAGGAAGTCCCTAAAATCTAAATTTTTTTTATTTGAAATCTGGCAAACTTAATGGAAATTTTTGGTAATAATAATTTGATCGGCATAGCCGGGAAAGTCATGCAATATATTTCTGGCGTTTTCCTTAATATTTTTATTATTGATAAATTATACTTAAGTTAATTTCGTGAACGTAATTTCTTTTAAATATATCTATTTTCTCATTAATGTGATTTTTTTTCTAATACTACGTTGCTATTCATTTAGATTTTTTGTAAGGAAATTTTAATATAGCTTATTGTATTTTCATTGCTTATCCTGTCACAGCAGCATCCAACCGTTATTCATGTTAATTCCTTACCGAAAATACTGTCTGTGTCTGGTCAAAGGCTTACTAATCATATTAAAAATAGTTTAATATGACTGTAATAACTTCGTATAACTCAGTAATAATATATATATATATATATATATATATATATATATATATATATATATATACTCCCCTATTTTTCAATAATTTTTTATTTAGAATGTTTTTTTAACTTTACATGTTATAAATTTAAAAAAATTATTTAATTTTTACTTCAGTTAAATTCGTTATTTAAATATGAAAAGTAAAATTATAATTGCATCCAAAAAGTGAAAATCTGCTACACAAGTAAACGTTTAGCCCACTGGGCTGTCCTAGTGGTTAACTCGTCGTCGGAAATCAATTGTTTAACAGCTGATTTTAGAAATCGAAGGTTCTGAGGTTCAAATTCTAATAAAAGTTAATTGCTTTTATACGGATTTGAATACTAACGGTGGATACAATGTAATTTTGTGGTTGGCGTTCAATTAACCACACGTCTCAGGAATGTTTGGGCTGAGTCTGTACAAGACTACACCTCATTTACATGTGTTATATATAATATTTTCATCTCATTTGGATATGGGTGGGGGGTCATTTATTGTTCATTGGTATAACATTTCGCAACGTATATGTTAGGAAAAAGTAAGAGTTTAATTCTTCTTAATTGACAGATTTACTGATTATTGTAACCTCTTTAAGTTAGTCTTATACAAGTACATTGTATATTTATACAAGTATAAGAAAATATACACCACAACAAAATTCGAAGACAGTAAGCCATCAAATTATCTTAGTTTAAGTGTTGTGAATTTAGTTAATAATTAATCTTTAGTACTCTCAAATTTTAATTAATTTAGAAATTTAACGAAGCGATTTATTTTTTACATATAAACAGTTCGATCAAACAGTCTTAATTAGAGAATGCAGTTTTAGTTTTATATGTCGTTGAAACTTGGTTTATGTGTATCTAATACCATAGTCTTATTCAGTAGAGATTCAACAACATTTGAATAAATTTTGTTTTATGCTTCGTAAAACAAAAAGGAAAATACATGATAAAGGCGGCATAATAATTCATATTATTAATTTAGTGGACAGTTAAAGTACTGCAATGGTACATGGTTGTGTACGTTTACCGCATATATAATTAAAAGCGTCGGGTAACATGTGGCGCTTCTCCTTGTGTTGTTTTGTTGCTGTAGAATTATTTTTCTGTTTGTTTAAAAAGACAATTGTTCGACAATCGACCCGTTTTATGATTTTTTTTTTTTTTACTTTCATTCTGCAGTTTTAGCAAAAATTCTTATTAAACGTGCATAAATGAAATCAAGAGCTATATGTTAGAAAATATATAATTTAATGATTATTTAGTTGTCGTGGAATACGAAGCTAGAATAGAATTTAATAAACAAGTCGGTGCAGAAGTTTTGAAGTTTTCCAACAGATCGTACGAATGCAGTAGGTCAAAATTCAGAGTCTTAGATTAAAAGATAGGAGTCAAAGGTAATTTCTTGAAAGGAAATTCACAGTAAAATTCGAAGGCTTAAAAATCAGTAGTCACAGAAAAAAAGCAAATATCAGAAGTCTTCCGAAGGTTGATATGTTAATATTCGTCGGTAATGAGAGAGCTCAATTTAGTACAGAAAAGTCATCAATTTTCGCAGAATTTAAACTAACCGTAAAAGTATTACTTCTTTTTATTTGCTTATTGCCGTTTTCATTGTTTCCCCTCTTACCGTGGTATCTTGAAATTTTTATACAGGGATAACACAGTATATTTTATACCGACAGAGGCACAAAATTAAATTTTCTTCTGGAAGTTCTCTACAGATGAGAAGTCAGTCACTACTTGCAAATTTGAATTGTTTCGTTAATTAAAAATTTTAAATTCCTTGCCCCTGTCAAGAAAGAATTTAATTTTTTTCTCACAGTGAAATCGTCGTATTTTATTTCTCATGATTTCTTGATACGCCTAATTCTCGGAAAGTTTTTGTTTATTTCCTTATTAGTTTTACAATATAATTAATTTTATTTTCGATATAATTATCATATAAATTCACCTCTTTCAAATTTAATTATTTGTTACTTGCTTACGTACAACGATTTGAACATTTTCATTTCCATAAGTTAAATCGGAATCGATTACAGATTAAAATATAATTTTAAACTTGAACTCTTTTAAACGTAAAATATTTTTTAAAAAGTCCTCCTACATGTAATAGCAGGTCAGTAGTAGTTGTTAAAATTTGATGGTATTTTGTATGATTCAATACATTAATATGAACAATTTTGAATTGGTTTTAAGGTTTCGGCAGTATTATTTTGAATGTTTGTATGTTTTGTTCTTTATAGCTAGTATTTATATTTAATAAGTCTTTACACCAGTAATAAAAATAATCTACAACAGATTTGTTTTCTGATTATTTATAATTGTTTCATTTCTTTATTTAACAGAAGTTCTCGAAAAATGGCGGAAAAGTCAAAGAGTGCATGCCCGTTAGAAATTTATCGGTATATGCTACGGTAAATTTGATTAATCGGCGATTGTGCATATTTACTGGTGAATTTGATTAATTGCCTCCAGTGTTGGAAAATAACAAATATAATTTGTATATTTAGCGTTAATTAGAAGAGGTTAGGTTAGCGAACATAGGTTATGTTTGGTTAGGTTCAGTTGATGTACGTACTATTCACAGTGCTCGGAATCAACAGTCTAACCAAACATAACCTACACTCACTTCGCTCGGTAACCTCGACTAATGAACAGTAATTTTTTGATTATTTAAATAATAAATTAAATAATAACTGCTTGTAGTCCAGGTATTTTAATAAGTAAAATATATTAATACGGAAAATATATAAAATGATCGGTATATTTAATAAATTTCATTCATTTATAAAATTCTCCAACATTGGAGGCGATTAATCAGATTCACCGGTAGTTATGGACTATCACCGGATTAATCAAATTTACCATAACATATATAAATTTGTTTTTCGCGGTAACTGAAATAAAATCGTATTGAAATCAGCGAAATTATATTCTGTTAAAAATGAATCTTTTTACTTTTAATTGTTACAACGTAATTTAACTCATTTAATAATTACAAAGATGTAAATAATTCCGCAATTTTTTAAATTGGATAAAAATAAACAATAATTATTTGCCTAAAATCTCTTAAGTATTAACTCATATGCTTGTTTATGTGTGAACCACAAGATGGGTGTAATAAAACTTGTGTATTGTATTTCGACTGAGAAGATAAAAAAATTCTGGTTTCAAAGTTTATCCACTATTTAAAAAAAAAATATCATTGAATTGTTCTAACATTCTTGATTAAGGAATGAATGCTAAAATTATAAGGTATTACTAACGAATACCAAAACGTTTTCGGATTTCAATATTCTAGTTGGTAAACTGAGTTTGGATAATCTAGTACCTATAAAATGGAACGCAACCGTGAGCAAACGTCTCCGATTATAAAATATGGTAAATGTAAACTATTATGAAATATCAATTAAAATTATTCCTATTTCATATTTGATTTATTTCAATATTTAACCGGTTTCCTAACAAAAATAAATATACGATAATTAATACCTTTGTTTAATGTGTGGTAAATATTCCAGTTAACTGGCAAACTTTTCCTTTGTGAAAAGAGATTATTACTTAAAAAATTTAACATTCACGTTATAAAATAGCGAGTCGATTTTGTTACTACTACATGTAGACTATCACAACTTAAAAAATGTCTATTTTAGAAGAGAGTTAGAAAAACTATTTGATAAATACGTGCTTTAGGTGAAAGTAAAAAAAAATTACGTCTCGCTGTCCTGTTGTGTAAACGTCACGTCACCTAGGATAAACCTGGAAACCGTACTACTTTTAGTGAGTTTTATTGAGTGTTGGTATAGTTGAGAATTTGAACTCCAAGATTATTTTAATTTTATAAAATTTTCTTGGAAGGCATGAGCTTTATTATAATTGGCATATACTTTGCTTTGTATCTCAAGGATGATTTAATTTAAATTTATTAACATGACCTATTCTGTAAAATTTCAGAAAACTGGAAAGCGAGACTGACCTTTTGAAATAATTAGACTTCTAGACTTTTAGAAATGATAAGATTTCCATGTTATCTTTTAACTTTTTTAGTTTAAATAAAATAGTTTCATTAGAAATACCCTTGAATAAATAAAAGGAATTCAGGAGATCATTGCAACACTCAAAAGTACAAGAAAACTAAACTTGCCCTAGATCATGGAGTTCGGTGATAATAACAAGTGGTCAAAGTTCAAACATAACAGAACTAGATAACGATATTTAGTTGAGCGAAACTTTATATGATGCATGCAACAAATGATGTTACCAATTGAAGGCTGGTAAATAGATCAAATGGGATGCATCGTCGTTGAAGGTTGAAAATATTACAACATTTCCAACCCACTACGATATTCTTTTTTTGTAAAGCGCTGAACCCACCGTTTTCGAGCTATTACTGTAACGCGTTTAAATAAATTTTACTATAACGCGTTTGAAAAAATCATCCCACTTTTTAAAAATATTTGTGTTTTACTGTTTTAACGTATCAGTTTGAAGTTTTATTTTTAATATTTTGGCCTAAATTAAGTGTTTTCAAAATTGAAATAGTTTTAAACTCTTACAGAGAGTACGGAGTAAAATTAGATTTCATATTTAATTGAAGTATAACTTACTGATCGAAAACCTAAATCATTAATTTTAAGAACATTTGGTGAAAATACAAAATTTGCGTAGCAAAGGAATAAATTTGTGAAATTTTCATAAATGGTTGCTGTGTAATAAATTTATTTATTTAAATTTACCGTATATTACTCACAGAACATTACTGTTGTTGAGAGATGGATCTTTAAGCGTACGAAAATTGTTAAGCCTAACCGTGATTCGAAATCAGAACCACTTAAGGAAAGGTACCTACTATTCCATTACTGACGTTGACTGAATAGGATAATAGTGTAATCTTATAAATATAAATTAGTAAGTAGAGCCAAAAGAGTAAAAGTATTTTTTCTTCTTTTATTTTAGGGAAGAAGGATTATTTTATGCTCTGTCCTAATAACGGGACAGTTCAGCAATATCTGAAAGTTCAGTTATATGTAGTTAAGATTTAAAAAAAAAATATTTATTTACTCTTGATTTAATTTCATATATTTGCGTGCTTTCAATTCGTGCTTCAATACTATAAAAAAAAAACTACTTAAAAAAGATGAAAATGTCATGATTAAATTTGCTTTATCTAATAATTTGTCACTAATGAGGTGGATATTATTTTAAAGAAAACTAAAAATATATTAATAGTTTTTTTTATTTTTCCCCGTAGATTATAGGGTTTCCTATGTAAAAAGAATTACTTCAAATTTATCTTCTCTTTCGAATTAACAGGTAATATGTTGAGTATTGCTCAAACCCTTAATAGATTATAGCATTACAATTCGGCTTGTTGTTTGGATTTTTTTTAAAAAGTTAGTTGGGTAAATAATTAGGTATAGATTCGAAGTCAGTGTTAGTGAACTTTGTTCATTGTTCATTGTTATGTTCATGAATTGATTTATAAATAAAACAATACAGTTCTAAGATATATATAATTTACATAGGAGCTCTTAACATGAACTCAATCTTCTACTTAAAGCTTTCCAAAATTAATATCAGATAAGTATTTTGATTATCTCCAAGCTCTTCTACGTGCAAGAGTCTGTATTTAGTTTAAAAGCTTTTATATAGCTTACCGCTATGTAAACTGTATGTAACGCTGTGTAACGGTATGTTAGCTTTGTCACAAACATTATTTAAAGTTTCATATTATATAAAAAATAGTAATAAAAAATAATTGAGGTTATATTACAAACGATAGCAAGTATTATTACTAATAAGAGACAATTATTTTTTGAGAGAAGTGGTGTAAATATGGCGGTTCTGTCGCATTCTTGATCTTTGACTATGTTTTCAGAGCATCTGCACAAGTCCACAATGCAACTAACAAGTCCATTGTACAATTAACAAATTCATACCCCAAAAAGCGTATGGCGATTCTGTTGAAACCTAGACCTTCAATCCCTACCAGTGAACTAACAAGGGATCAAGGAAACTAAACTCACCCTACGTCAGGAGTTCGGTGCAACACTCAAAAGTACAAGAAAACTAAACTTGCCCTAGATCATGGAGTTCGGTGAAAATAACAAGTGGTCAAAGTTCAAACATGACACAGAACTGCCTGGCAACTAACAGTGGTACAAAAAATAAACAAATTAAATTTCCCGATAACGAAATTTAGTTGATCGAAACTTAATATGATGCATGCAAAAAATGATATTACGAATTGAAGGCTGGTAAATAGATCAAATGGGATGCATCGTCGTTGAAGGTTGAAAATATTACAACATTTTCAACCCACTACGATGTTCTTTTTTTGTAAAGCGCTGAACCCACCGTTTTCGAGCTATACGTATACGAAATTTTAGATTCAAACTTTAAGCTGCCCTGATCTGTTTTGGTAAGTTTGAACCTATAATCTCGTACATGATTCTAATCCATAAATTTTCACACCACTACAATAAAAACCACAGACGCTACTTTAATAATATATTGATATTATTGTATTGTACTGTATTGATGAAATGTTGAATGTAAGGAATACAATGAACAGATGTGTAAATTATACAGTTCTTACTACTGCAACCGACGACAATAAAATATCACACGCTATTAGTTTTATAAGCAAGTCACATATATACTGGTATACTGTTCTACTACTACTACGTAATACGCTAGGCAAGTTAAATATATAAGCAGAAGCTCTTCAACTGACTGCGGCTGCAGTAGCGACGTCTGATTGTGAAAAATATTCCAAGTTGATAATCGGATCGTTTACTAAGACGATGCATTTCATCTGATTTCCTTACCGGCCATCAGTTGATAACATCGGTATGCCCCTTGGGAGCTCTTTTTTGGGGAGTGCAATGAATTGCTCTTATAATATATCCGGAACCATTCATCTGCTTTTTATGATTCAAACGGCGAATGTTTTAGTAGGTTGAAGGCTAAGAGCTTCATGTATAAGATAACTCGCAGTAAACGAGATTTCGGTTATCCGGAAATTTCGTTTAATTTTTTTTTACTCTTTATATATTTGTTACTTGCACGGCGGTTCTGTGGCAAATTTGGAGTTTGATCACTTGTTAGTTGCACCAAACACCATGACATAGGGTGATTTTAGTTTTCTTGTACCTTTGTTAGGTGCATCGACCATCCTGATTAGAGTAAGTTTCATGTTTTTGTATCCTTTTTAGTTGCACCTTGACCTTTGACTCGTCAACATAATTTGACGAGTCGAAGGTCAAGGTTGCTACAGAACTGCCATACCTTTCCTAGGCTATGGATTTTTTAATTGCACTATGGACTTGTTAGTTTGGTTGTGTACTTGACAATTCTACTGAACAGTGAGTCAAAGGCAAGGTTGCAGCAGAACCGCCATATCTGCACTACTGAGAAAAAAAAGATTTTGCGTGATTATCATACAAGTTAACTATAATGTCAATTATATAAATTAGTTTATAATTATATAAATTAGTCAATTATATAAATCGTACGGGTATGGTTACATGTTGTTGATTGATTTACTTAGGTTATTTTTCCAGCTCTTAAATAACTTCACCCAAAGGTAAAATGTCTAAAATTTTACCTATATCTATTTATAATTTTGAAAAAAATAAAATACAATCAAAACATAGCGTGCGAAAATTCGTTATTAGCATAACGAATTTCCCTCTGCGTCTTTGCTAAACTTGTGTACAATGTAAGATGAAATACTAATTATATTATTTGAATTTTAATATTTTATCTACTGTTTTGCATTACGATAATTTATGTTTAGAAATTTAATTTTTCATTGTACAAAGTGGACGTATACATTCTGTACAACGCATTTTTTGAAATTAAAATTGGTATTCACACTTTCGTACATTAAATTCGAAAAATGTCATATTACCTTATGATACATATAGAGCTATTTGAAAACTTTAACACATGTCGTGTAGTATTCTGACACATATTCGTACATTATTGAAAAAAGTATATTTCCCACTTGACTGATGATAATATTGATGGGTTTTATTACTTAAAAAATATTTTTAAGTAATTAAAAATTACTTAATTCAGAATTTTTTTGGTAGTAAATCTTTGTGACACTTTTATAAGCTTAGTAACTAAATAAAATATTTTTATTTTTTCTATAAAATAATCTAATTAGATGTAAATTTTGTATAATTTATATATAATTTTTTTATTTATTTGTAATTAATATTTTGTTCAACGCATATTTTTAAGAAAATTTAAAACTAACTACTTTTATTAACTCAATAGAAATCTTGTTTTTAATGGATAAGTTACAACTTGTTTAAGATGGAAATTTTTGATAGCTATTTAAATCGTGTAAACTATCTCATGATAGGAAGAAAATAATGATCTGTGACAAAAATAAAAATATTTTATTTATATATATATTTTTTTGTAATTAATTCAGTGATTCTAACTAAAGCGCGCGCGCATACCGCATTTCATTCACGTGGTGTCGCGGTACTAGCGGCCACTTAAAATACGTTTTTACACTTTAAATATTATTCATTTATTTAATTCTAGCGCTCACCTGTGACGTTACAATATAGCAGACGACTACAGCGATATATCTGTAAAGTTCAAATCCTAGTAAAGACAATTACTTTTATTCGGATTTGAATACTAGATCGCGGATACCGGTGTTCTTTGGTGGTTGGGTTTCAATTAATTACACATCTCAGGAATGGTCGACCTGAGACTGTACAATTCTGCACTTTATTCATACATATCATCCTCGTTCAACCTCTGAAGTAATACCTTACGGTGATTCCGAAGGCTAAACAGAAAAAGACGACTATAGCAGCTGTACGTCAGTGCTATACTAGCACTCCGTGTGGTGAGAAGGTGTATTAATAACACATTATACCCGCTTATGAATAATTAGTTTATTTAGAGAATTTTTTGGGGTTGGGTGTGATTTTACGAAAGTTTTTTTTAAAAATATTATTATTTTTTAATTGTTAACAAAATAAGACCTTAATCTCGAGGTACTGCGGGTGACCTTGCTCAACAGCCTCACCCCCTCGATCTTTTCAGTTGAAAATTTATTGGAATCAATGCCGCATATACAAAAGTAATCTGCCGAAGTTTGGTGAAAATCGATTGATTAGTTCTGGAGATATAAGGTGATTTAGGGTGCGACACCTAACATACATAAGAATATCTGGAAAAATATCCATCCGGTATTTTGGGTTCCTTAGGTGTCAAAACGTAAAGATCTGGTGAAAACTGTATATGCACAAATTGGACCTATTACCCTTCTATCTGGATACTTACCCTTCTACAGCTATAGCACTAGGCGGGAGTGAAAAAATGTAAAGAATAAGCAAATATCCTTAATAGGAAACTTTTTGACAATGAAAAGTTTAAAATCAGCTTGATGTAGAACTTGATTTATTTTACTTACTACGAAATTTGAGATCACTAATGTTACACCTTTACCTGACAATAAAAAAATTATTAATTGTAATATTATATAGTATTTATTCCTTATTTTGAAAATATTCAGTTAAAACCTACAAGAAAATTAAAATTTTTAAATCCTACGAGTTAGCGAGTTTCTTCATTATTTTTAACAAAATTTATGATAAAAAATTTCTTTGTTTTTCCAATCTCTCTTGATATTTCACTCTGAGATATATCTTCCCTTATAGTTGGTATCTTAGATGGTTGATCTGGATGGTTGCTCTAGATGGTTGATGAGATGGTATCTGGATGGTTGATTTCATCTGTTTCAAACCATGGACATTATGCGATTACGTGGAGGAGTTTTGGTTAAAACCGGAATATTACTCATCATTCATATACCAAATCTCATTCTTGAATTTATAACAATAAAAGGATTTTAATAATGCATTTATACAAAAACATCTTATTTTATAAAGGTATTTGTGAGGTTTGTTTATAAAAACTTAGTTTAATTCCTAACTGTTTATGTTATCTGCATATTTTTTGTATGTTGGTCCTCTATCAAAGCTGTACAATTATCAACTTTCTTAAATTGTGGTATTATGTTACTGTTTAATTTCGTTGTTGAACTTGTTTCTCTTTTCATTTAAAATGAAAATTATATCGTGATTTAATTCCATTTACAGGAATTTTAACCTCCTGCTGCAACATTTTTCAAGTTGTTTGATATAATTAAAACTATTTTGCTAAGGATCATATTGAATAAACGTCTAAACAAGGGTAGCTGTATCTTTCATAAAATTCGTTGTACTATTTATTATATCCTTTATTTGTAAGTTAATCATAAATAATACATATTATAATGAACTTATTTATAATGCTCCCTTGAGGAACACCGGAGATTATAGAAAATACTAATGAATGTTATAGACTTAAGTGGAAAATGTTTTTTAACTGTCTAATTTATCGCTAAAGTACGAAGATGCGTAGTGAATTAATCAAGACGCTAAAATATATATTTATACCCTCCGCTACAGAGCCGGTGGATTTCTCGAAAGAAATAAATAAAAAGTTAGTTAAAAATGTAATAATTTTTTATGAATTTTACTAGTACTCCAGGAAATCATACATTTTCAAAGTGTTAAGCTACTGTTTGATATGTACATCTCAAAAAAATGTTTAATTTCTTAACCACGTTTCTTTTCGTCAGTAATCTTCCCGCGCCTCCAGGAGCCGGATTTTCAATTACGCATAAATTCAACTCTAAGGAGTGTCTTGGCCTCAAATTATCTCGGTAGGGTGCTAGGCCCCACCCATGTAGGCAGGACTCGTTCTTGTGTTCATGTCATGCCTCTAGCGGAGGAACCCCAAGAGATTCCCCCGCCGGGACTCCGGTCTTGACGCCTTACCTCTAATGGAGAACCCCTGTAGGGATTCCCCACCAGGACAACGGTGGGGGATCCCCACCTTATCCACGTTCAGTTGTATAAACTACACTATACACCTGTTATACTGCGCAATGTTTTTCCTAAATAAAAAAATTATGTTCTAATATTGTCTACAGTTAGATATGTTTTAAGAACATAACATTTCAAACAATTTGGATTATAGGAAGCATACTTAAATTATATATATGAAAGAGAAGAAGTAGGTTACCACGCTTAATATCATAATGAAACTTGCAGTATTTTTCTTTGGGATGAAATTATTTTTCATTCTGAATTGCATTAAATTTGTTTTTTTGATCTATGTAATGCCTTTTTCACAGTATTTCTCTATGTATTTTTTTTTTTTTAATGAAATCATAACCAGATGAGTTTTAGGAATGAACTTGATATCATTTTTTTTTTTTTAGCTAGGTATAAAGATAATAATTGCAGAAAACCCTAAATGGTAACAATTTTCTTGTTCCATTATGTTGAAAAATAACGTTGTTAGATTAGAAGCGAGAGTTATTTTTAGATTCTAATGTAGTGTCTGATTTTTTATAATAGTTGATTTTTTTTCTCAACTATAATACTTTCGAAGAGAAAGTATATTCTGAAGAAGTTTCTTTAGATTCTAAGTTATCGAGTCCATTACCTTTTCTTTAGACACTTAGATTTTTCTAAAAAAAAATATTTATGAAATATAATGTAAATTTTGAAGAATATCCTATTCCAATTTTTCGTAAATTTTTTTGTTTATGATATTAAATGAAATACATCAAACAGTTTACATTTATTTTTTTCTATTTATGCTGATCATATTACTTCATAATTACGTTTACCTGACGTAATCATAACTACCCTATAATAAGATTAATCGCAGATCATGTTTCTTACAGTAGATGGTAACTTAGTAATGATTAGGAGGATGGCTAAAGCTGTCTCCTGTGGTGGATGCTTCTCCTGCTGTTTTTTTGATTGGTATAGTAAAGATTTGTACAGTAATTAACAAAAATTATCAATCCGATAAAGGGTCACAAAATGATACCTCTGGACTTTATAAATATCGACGTACTGAGGTAAACTATGTTCAAAGATATTTAAATTTGTTTGCAAATTTTGTGTGTATGGGTTAAAATTAAATACGTGTACTTATTGAAAAAATGTGAAAAGAACTTTTACCCTTTTCTCATTTCGTTTTTGTCATGAATGATTGATTCATAATTATGAAAGATTTTCGATGTTGGTATAACAGAAAATAAAAACTTTGTAAAAAAAAAACTTAAATGTATTTTATAATAAAGGTGTAGCATATAATGAAAATTTTTCTTGTGTTTTTTAGCAATTCGTTTTCTGTTTAAAATTATTATACGAGGAATATAATTTTTTAAAATAACGAAAAGCCATATTAAAAATGAAGCTTTACCCTTAAAATTTCAGTATTCATCTCTATTTCTAATTTATTGCTTGAAGAAATAAAATGAGTATATTTTTATTTTTAAAAAATGAAGTAATAAAAATTGAAACATGTTTAACTTTTCTCCCGTGGGGAGAATTAATTATGTTTCTATCGTTAAAAATAAAATATTCTAAAGTATAACTATTTCGTACACGTGAATTATTTATAATACTTTTCTCTAAACGAGACGTTATGATCGGGTGAACAAATTTTCAAACCCTTATCAAGGAGTACGCGTAATTTATAAGTTCGTTCGGAAGTGAATATTTATTATTGAATAACCTTGAATATAATTTAATTCGGTTATTATTACAACGCCATATACATTATTACTTAAGTAAATTATTAATCAAAAAGATTTTTTAAAATACTTTTTAGTTGAACAAATGTTTTAAGAAAAGATCCATTCAAAGGATAAAAAAACGTGGTACAATTTTAAAAGAGGTCAAAATACCTCCAGGTTAATACTAGGTTAAAAGAGGTCGCTTCGTTATCTCCGATACATTAGCGGCTATGCGGTTCGATCGTTCGGTGCCAGGCTGAATCTTTTCTCTTTTGGGATAAAGATCCGAACAAGTAACCAGTTCGCTGGAACCGGTTGGTGAGGACGGTAGCCGTGTGAAAGCGTATAAAAGCCGTACCGCCGCCGACGCCGCTTCAGTGTCGCATGAACTTTCCCGGACATAATTATCTGTGACCCGGAAACCCGATAGACAACGGGCCTCCGGTCGACATAGATGATCAGATCGCGCTTGAGCACGACCTACGATACGAATCGGCCTCAGAACATAGTCATATACGTGCGGCTGATTGACGCGCGATCGGTGATTTTGCTGGGGACTTCGTTAGGACTGGGAATTGGCGAGGCGAAGAGGTCAAAATACTGGAGTTTGTTCTTTTATTAGAGCTTTCAGGGATAATTAGCTGCATCTACTTCAATTAGAATTATCGAAAACAATATTAATAGTTACTAACAACAGAGCACTGGTAACTCCATTTAATAATATGTTGTAAATTAGTTTTGAAACGTTATGCGGTAAATAGAATTCCAGTATTTTGAAACGAGGGATTTAATATTTAATAGTTGAAGTATTATGTTTATTTCTATTAAAAAGCTGACAACAGAGTTGTAAAACTTACCGTCACGTGGCGTTTTTCTGATGCACGGCTTACACACACAACTTAATTAAAAATATTTATCATTTTATTTAAATGCAATAATTTTTGTTTAGCGCGCACCCATACTCTTTTTCATTCGAGTGGTGTGGCGGTACTACAGGACACTTTAAATAAATTTTTACTTTAAATATTATTCATATATTTAATTCTACCGTTCACGTGTGATGCCACAACATAGCAGTAGACTAAAGCAGTAGTCCGGCCGCTAAATGGGATGTATGCTGTGTACGGTGATGGAGGGGTGATGGCTGGGTTAAGACCCCACTTTGATCAGGAACAAATTTGTGGATCCAACGAGATGCTAATAGAAAAAACTGCAACGAATAGACATACTGTACTGCCTTCTACAACGTTTCTTCTACGACGTACACCTGCTGTAGTCGTCTTTCTTTTCTTTTCTCTTCAGTTTAGCCTCAGAAACCACCGTATGGTATTCAGAGGATGAATGAGGATGATATGTTTGAATGTAAACGAAGTGTAATGGTGTACAGTCTCAGTTCGACCATTTCTGAGATGTATGGTTATAATTGCAATCCAACCACCAAAGAACACCGGTATCCACGATCTAGTATTCAAATCCGTGTAAAAATAACTGACTTTAATAGGACTTGAACGCTGCAACTCTCGACTTCGAAATCAGCTGATTTGCGAAGGCACGTTCACCACTAGACCAT
Source organism: Lycorma delicatula (assembly GCF_047948215.1). Taxonomy (NCBI): domain Eukaryota; kingdom Metazoa; phylum Arthropoda; class Insecta; order Hemiptera; family Fulgoridae; genus Lycorma; species Lycorma delicatula. The sequence goes on from NC_134456.1 coordinate 120,532,226, forward strand.
CCCGGTGGATTAAGAGTAATAATATATGCTAGTTCATGAAATATTAACGCAAATACACAAAAAAAAAACGCTTAAAAAAGAAATGTAGAATAGTTAAACTTTCGAAAGATATTTTTGAAAATGTTTAAATGCTTCTCATTTCTTCTAGTCAGAACTGTTTATTTTTCAGTAATAAGATTATCTTAATAAAAATTACAAGCACCTTAAATTTTGTATTTAGCTATTATGCTAATTTTTTCAGAGAATTCCCTCTGCTTATGATTGATTAAAAAATTAATATTTCATCAGCTCTAGATAATTTTCTCATTATTAGTTTAAAATTATATTTATTAAACAAAAAGGAGGATGAAACCAAGAGGCTGCATTATAGATTACAACATGGGTGAAATCGATAAAGTGTTAATAGTTTGTAAAAGCTGTTCAATTGTTACCATAAATTTGACATATGTTTAATTTATACTACTTCAACGCAAAATCCTTTATTACACTCTTACCTGGATTACAATTTACAATTTTTTGGTTTTTTTTTACCTAATTTCTATTGTATTTTTCTTTGCTTACGTTTTTTTTTTATTTATTAAAAAAAAAAAATTTACAATTAGTAAATATTTTACACCCATTTATCCTTTGTTTTTTTTTTTTTTTTTTTGGGGGGGTATTCTTTTACATACCTATTTGCTTTGTTTCTACATTATTATGTCAATAGTTAAACAGTTTGCTTTACATAAGTATATAATGGTTTAAATTATTTTTTGTTGTTTGTTTTTCGAAATATTTATTAAAATTATCTAACTATTTCAGTTTCGAAGTAAGTCAACATTTTCTTTACCATTTTGGGGAATAACTACCTAACTGGTTCTTTCACTAAATTATGTAGATTTCATAAGAAAACTATCTATTATGCTGGGTACCATGATTCGACTTCAGCAAAAATTTCGACATATCTTCGCGTTTCACATCCCCCACACTCCAAACCACCGTCAGTTCAAAAGTTTACATATACATTTATATATATTATTATAAATATATAATATTATATATATATTTCACTTTCTTGTGGTCACAATTGCCGTAATTTTGCGCCAATCACTTTCAAATTAATACATAAAATATAACGCTATAAAATCTTGGTCAAATTTAGTTATGGCCAAAATCGGACCATCGGGATGGAAATGGGGGATGTTTTCGAAAAAAAATATTGCTAAATCTTTCTTATTAAGTAAAATATAGAATTCCTTTAAAGTTCCTACTATTATTTTGATAAGGGTTTAAAAGTTATATACGTAATGTTTTTTGATATCACCAACCATTGGCCCAGGGAGGTGGAAAAAATCGGGTTTCGAAGATAAAAATCATACCTTTCTTAATAGGCACAGCATTGAATAGTTTTAAAGTGGTCGTTAGTCCTCTAAATATTACCTAAAACTTTTGACTGAAACAATTTTTAATATAACGAATCCTTACGGCTAGGGATTATCAAAATGTTGCTGGAATTGTAAGAAGATGGGGGTTGTCGTATGCTAAACATGTGAAACTTTTATCACATGCAACCATTATCGTATTTCGTAAATTTGAAGGTGGAACTCTTTTTTATCCCCTACATTTATTTTAAAAAGTAACTTAAAAACATCGCCATTTTAATTCTCGTAATGTTTTGGTTGCTTATTATAAATTACTTTTATCGGAGTTAGCAATGTGGTTCCGTTAATGTAATTTCAAAAATACATTAGGTTTTATTTGGCATTCTATTACCAAAATTCTGTAAAGTATACACAAAATATGAACAATATAATATAATATTTTATTAATTCACTACTTTTTTTATAGGAAGGCGTGTTTTTGTGGCCAGTGTTATCTAAATGTTCTCTACATATAATTAAAATTTTATCTGAGAATCATTTCAATGATATTTTTTTGCATATTGCCTTTCCGTTTTATTAAAACCAAACGCAAATGTCAATTATTTCAATTTGCCTCTGTTAACATATTTACAATCAGTTTAGAATATTTTTCCGTGTGTATCGTATTACAAATGAACACTAAAATATACTTTCATAAAACTTGCTGAACGATTATATTTTGAGTAAATGTTGTAATTACACGACTGTTATCGCAGCTGACTGTTGTTACCATATCCTGAAATGTTTATTCGTTCATGAAATATACCCTTTTGACTTTTAGTAGTATTTTATTTTAATTTAAATGTTCAGGAAACATTTAAATAAACAATTATTTTTTTAAAATTATTACAATAAAATATTCAAAGTATTTATTTTTATTAATTTATGTAAATTATACATATTACATTAATTTAAAATAAATTTATTTGTTTATAATTTATTTTAATTTATTTAAAATTAATATAAATTTTTATTATTAAAAGTAATTAAATTAATTTTTTTTCTCCGCGTATAGGCCTTTTATGAAACGCAAATATCATTTCATGTAGTTTCTTTCTTTTCTTCCATAGGTTCTTTTGAACTGTTTAGCTATTCTTTCTTCAGTCCATTCCCCTCTGCTGAGTTTTCCTTTTCACTTACAGGAATCATTAATTTAAAAAAAATTATTTTGTATTCTTTTCGATCAAGACAGTTATTTTTTGTAATGTTGTACTTTATGAGCTCTTCTTTCATCTGTTTAACCTTGACCTTTATAATTCCATAGTTTATTTTAAATCTTTTTGTTTAGCCTCGATCCGTTCATGATTGTTTAGCCTCGATCGATCCGACCATGTGTACATAGAATTTTAGCCGTAGTTTTCTTGTTGTTAGTTCCAGGTCTTCAATTTTATCGTATATCTCTTTATTTGATCTCAGTCTGTGTTTTTCTTCGTCCATAAATTTTTCTTTCTATCTTCACAAAATCTAGTAGATTTTCTATTCCAGTTATATCTATAGTTTTTATGCCGTACAAGATGACTGGTCTTAACAACCTGCTATAATGCCTTAATTTTGCATTTATAGAAAGGTTCTTTTTATTGCAAACATTTTTTGTGTGATTAGTTTAGTTGTTCTAATTTGTGTTTTTTGATCTCATTCACTATTTTATCTCTCCCGTTTCTACTAAGTATTTCTTCAAGATATTTAAAATGGTTCGTGATCTTAATTTTGCCTTCTTTGTTTCTATTATCTTTTTGGAACATTTACTGGTCCTTGTCATCATCTCTGTTTCTGTAAAGAAGACCTGCAAGCCTGTTTTTTCAGCTACTTCTTTCAGTTGGTTAATTTATTTGACTGTTTCTTTTTTTGATAATGCAAGGAGTGCTAAGTCGTCAGCAAAAGTTAGACATTTAATTTTAACGTTCTGATTTTTTTGTTACTACTTTTTTTGCACTTGAGTCATTATTATCCCAGAGGGTTTTAATGTTTTAATTTTAAAAAAAGTTCTAAAGCATCCTTATCTTAGTCCTGTTGTTACCTGGAATGGTTCGTTGACTTCACCTAGAAACTTGAAGACTGTGTTGGTTAAAGTGAGTTTAATTAAATTTTTGGTTTTTTTGTCAACTTTGTATAATTTTAATGTATCAAATATGGTTTGACATAAAAGCATTAATAAAGTGGTTTTAGAAAATTCAAACGGCTTTTCCTTCTTCGGATAAGGAACCTTTACAACTCAAGATGATTTTGAAATTATTCAATGGATATGCGCTTGATTCAGGATTGAAGATTTCAAGGAATAAGAATTAAAGCGAGTAAAATATAAAACAAAGTTCTCGTGAACATATTTTTGTAATTTATGTGGGATTCTCCTTCAGTTAACAAATGATAACTGCAGCATTTCCATTAATATTGAGATATTGAGTCAGATTCAGTCTTATTTAGTTAGAACCCGATAGTATTATAAAAGTAACTACGGTAGAGTTTAGATTTGTTGGGTAACCCAGTAAGGGTTAGGATTACATTGTTTAAAGCAAATAACAAGAAGTGGTTGGAGGGTGGAGCCAAATAGCCTATAACTTAACAAAATTAATTAGCACTACTAATCTTTCTGATGGTGCACATCTATAAAGAATTTATTGTTTTCGAAATCTATTAATCAGATTCTCTCATCCTTTCATCCTAGTTTTTGCTTTGTTTTCATACAGTTACATCAGCTGCTACACTCGCAGAGGCATTGTGCTCACTACTGAAGAGACGTCCTCGTCGAATTGTTACGGGGTGCTTGATCTGGTCCTCTCCTCTTTAAAATAAATATCAGCCGTTTGTTCGTTATTTTTTCAATTCACTTTGCGTTCATAATAGCTTCACTTTGCTTTATATTCTACCATCAGCTGTTGTAAAAATCCTACGCAGGATTAGATTTTTTAAGAACGTCTGATCAGTTCCTTTCTCAAATCTTTATACATTTTGTAATGATGATGGCTACGTTAGCTGTCATAATCTTTGGACTAATATGCACAATGTTATATTTAAAAAAAAAAATGGATATGGATATTTCAAAAGTAATATATACTAGTTATTTGACTAGCCGTTACATATTTTTCTTACTTCGAATATTAAGAAATAAGAACAGACATATACAGGTTACAAATTTTAATATATTGTCCGGGTTTTTTTTTTTATAAGATTAGTTGGGTTGATAATAATCTTTTAGTTTAATATTATCTGATTTTTTTCTGTTAAATCATTAAAGGTTTTTGTGTATGTTTATATTTTGGAAGAGAGGATTTATTAACCGGTCTGGTGAAGGAAGTAAAAGAAATGTGGATGATCAAATTTATATATTTCTAAAAAAATAAAATAAAAATAATAGCACCGTGTTTTTTTTCCTCAGTTCAATTATTTATTCTATAATCCGTCGTACAAAACTAAACTGATATGTTTAGTATACTTCTTTTTTTTTAAATAACGTAATACTTATATATATATATATATATACCTTTATACATTGCTATTTTAAAGTAAAATTTAATTAATCCTCTCTTTTTGAAGAAGGTTTTATTTATATTTCATTGCAAAGCATTTTTGTCTTTGTTTCTCTTTTTTAAATTAAATTTTCTTTTATTATATCAACCATTATTTTAAAACGAATTGTATTTAATAAACTTTTTAAACATAATCTCCAAAAATCTGGTTTTAGCATATGGTTTTAAATGTAGAAACTGAATATTTCATTTTCATTTTGATCAGTGTAATATATAAAGTTGAACTCCTGATTAAAACAATCAAAATTGAAGTTGATTTTTTGTCTGGGTGAAAAACGCTGTTAATTAATTTTCAAATAATATTAATATTTTTATTTATCATGGGACACGATATATTTATTGCAGATAAATAGATGTTAGCAATTGACAATTAAAAATTAATTAAAAACCAAAAATTGGCAACGTAAAAATTTATCTTTGAACGAAAAAGGCTGTAACGTATCCTAACAGCGAAATAAAAACTACAGTGGATACAACATTAAAAAAGTAACATAAAAGAATAAATATTATACCATCCGGCATACACAAAATGGAGTATACTCAGTTGACAAGGACCTTGATATATGATTAAATTGAAGATGAGGATAGAGAATACAGCGCAAAATGTTAATTATATTTTACCTTAATAATTTTGTTTCTAATCATCTTATAATTACTGCAAAAATTACTGACTCCATATTGTTAGCGGGTAAAGTTAAAAGAGGTGATTAATTATAAATTATTTAAAAAATTAATTTCGGGACGTTCTGATTTACCGACATTAAAAAAATTTTACGGTACATTTTTCATTCATAGCTAAAATTTTGCCTAACTATTAAATTGTTTTTTTTAATCTAATATTGAATTTAAAAAAAATAAAAAAACTTTAAAAAAAAATTTTTAAAACTGAATAATAATTTTTTAAATGTATTTTTCAAGTGTTGTTTTATGTTAAGTAAAGTATTTTTTATTGAAAAACTATTTACATTTTTGTACAGATTTTGTCTGAACTATAATTTCGTTGGTATTTTTTGTTCCCTTTCATTACCATCTCATAAACAAATATATATTCCAAGCTGCCACTTCTATGTACACTTAATAATTATATTTATTTTACCTCTTTTTTAACCTCGTTTTTTGTGTTTACGCTTTTTAACTGCATGTCTTTTGTTACTTTGTGTAATGACTATTAGGTAGATTTTATAAGGAAGCTACTTATTGTAATGGGTACCATGATTCGACTTTTTGACATTTCTTCACGTTTCACATTCTACAGATCCCTAAGCACCGTCAGTTAAAAAGTTTATATATATATATATATTTATTTATACATATATACGCAGTATATCTAAAAAGTTCCCGAAATAAAATATAGATTTAAAGACAAACGGATTTACTCACATCAGTCCTATACATAGAACCCTTCTCTAGTAACACACTCGTTGCAGCTAGAGCCCGTCAAACATTCTGGAGAAATCACTTTGTGGGATCGCCTTCAAATTCGCGGTGCAAGCCTTTTGGATGGCCGGAATGTCGGCGAAAAAGTGTCCTTTCATCTTCAACTTGAGTTTCGGGAACAGAAAATAGTGTGCTGGAGCCAAGTCGGGTGAATAGGACTGGTGGGATAAGGCTGTGATTTGATTTGTGGCGTAATAACGTGTTAACGTGTTGCCATGTGTAAGGGGCATTGTCATGCAAGAGTGTCCAGCTGCCTGGATCCCGGCACTCGGGCCGGATTCGACGAATGCGACGCATCAGGCGTTTCACTCCTTCCAAATAGAATTCAGAATTCACGGTTTGACTAATAAACCACGGAATTCACGGTTGACTAGATAAATTCATGATGAATTTGTCTTTGTCCCTATGATTCGAAGAATGCTATCAACATCGTTTCCACTCTTGATTTTTGTAGCCTGACTTTCACAGGTCTTTGTGCTCCAGGACTGAACCAAGCAGCGGATTGACGCTTCGTTTGCGGATCATACATGAAGCACCTGCTTTTTCCAGTTACAATTGTTTGCAAAAAATTTGAGTCGCTGTCGGCAATTTCAAGTCTTAAGCGCAAGAAAGACGCACCTGTTTTTGTTCTTCGATCAAGAAGTGTGGAACGAAACGCGAGCACACCTTTCGGCGGTTCATTTTTTCTGTTAGAATTGTACTTTACCTATGTTTAGCTCTTCTGCTATGGCCCGAAGGGTAAGATGAGGTGGTTCGAGCAGGAGCGCACGCACTTTCGTAACGTTTTGGTGGTGAAAAGCTGTTGACGGCCTCCCGCTTCGTTCGTCATCATCCAACGACTCTCTACTGTCTTTAAACCGCTTCCACCACGTGTATGTTGTAGAACGAGATGCGACTTAAACACTGAACGCTTGCTGTATCATAGAATAAATTTCAATGAAATATTTTTGAAGTCGAACACAAAATATTTTCGCGCTTCTCTGTTCCATGTCGCGAGCTCGCAGAAGGTTACATGAACACAATGTACGCCGCCGAATATAACTATGATGAAACTATGATGAAACGTGATGACATTTTGTACACACACTTGTCATACATCGTACTACATAGTTCCTTGGGTGTCCGAGAGATGGCGCAACTTACATCGACTACAGAAATTTATTTCGGCAACTTTTCAGACCTATTGTTTGTGTGTGTGTGTGTGTGTGTGTGTGTGTGTGTGTGTGTGTGTGTGTGTGTGTGTGTGTGTGTATGTATGTATAACTTTCTTGATTACCGCCGTAATTTTGCGCCAGTCACTTTCAGATTGATACATAAAATATAACGACTTAAAATCTCAGTCGATTAGGTTAATGGGCAAAATCGGACCATAAGGGTGGAAATGGGGGTCTTTTTAAAAAAAAATAAAATCTCGCTTTATCTTTCTGATTAAGTGAAATATCGAATTCGTTTAAAGTTCTCACTATTTTTTTTGGATAAGGAAAAAACGCTAACGCTTGATCAGCTAAAACGTATCTAAGTTTTTTGTTATCACCAACCATTGGCCTAGGGGTTGGGAAAAATGGGGTTTCGAAGACAAAATATTACTCCTTTAATAGGCACAGTATCGAATTGATTTTAAGTGGTCGTTAGTTCTCTAAACAATACCTAAAACATTTGTCTGAAACAATTTTTGATATGACCAACTAATGACGGCAGGGGATGACCAAAAATGTTGCTACAATTGTAAGAAGATGGGGCTTGTCGTATGTTAAACAAGTGAAACTTTTTTCACCTGCAACGATTGTCATATTGAGTAAATTTTAAGGGTTTCTTAACTTTAAGGCGGAAATCTTTTTATCCCCTACTTAGCACCGGTGAAATCTACCTCCGCCTTCCGGCGCCGAAAGGGATTTTTTTATATCAGCTTGGTTTGTCTCTTCTTTTTAGAATCTCTATACCTCCTTTAATGGTATTGATTTTTTGTTCTTGTATGTCAGTATTCATAAATTATTATTTTGTATATATTTATGTTTTTACCTTAACATCTTCCATGCAATAATTTTATTTTTATTTTAACTACAGATCCTCACAGTTCTTTTTTATTTTTCGTATAATAATAATCTTTTGATAGTTCGTACCTTTAAAAAAAAAATAAATATTTTTTTATATTATATTTAAAAAATATAAATATATTGTGCTCTTAACAAAGTTAAAATTAATCCGCCGTCTTAGTTTGAAATGTCTCAAGTCTTACAAAAATATTAAATATGCATGACCTAAATAATTCTGTAACAATCTATATGACATTGTAAAGATTCTAACCACCTCAGTATATCTGTACTGGTTAACCTCTAACAAATTTGTTTATATTCCGTAAACTCTAATGCTTTATAATTTTATTTTAATAATGAATACTTTACGATATTAATGATAGAAAGATAATATTTATCCAGAAGCAAGATTACTTTAGAATTAGTGAAAATAATTATTAAATGAAATATTTTTTTCTAAATGTTGTATTTATAACGGCCATTTTAATTTAGGTTAAAAACTGAATGTTATATTAATCAGAAAAACAAAAAGAATTATGATAAGATGTAGCAGCTTTTTTAAACCTTAATTTTTAAGTAGAGTTAAGGATTTATATTATTGGTACATTGTATCTTGTTGGCATCATTTCATTTAAGAAATTACAATTTCACTGTTTCATTATATCCGTTACAATTAAAAAAAAAATCTAAAATTTTTTTAACAATAAATTTGGTATTTTAGGTATTTCCATGACATAATGAAACTAAGACGAGCTAACCCATTTTCTTTTTGTTTTGATTGGTACAGTGCGGTGTATAGATCGAAGTAATTCTAGATATTGCAAATGCACTTAATTGTAATATCCAATCTCTGTACCACTTGGATGGAGTACACAATATTGTAGCGTAGAACTACTTGTGCCTGTTTAGCTGTACGTGTTCCTTTATAGGTACCAACATGCAGGGCCTGTTCAATAACCCATTACTAAACATAAGTACAATTATTATCAATTGAGTAGTAGTTTTAAGATTTATAGCCTTTTTCAGCTCTTCTTTTCTTCTGTGAAAAGATATTTAGAATGAGCAAAATTTATATATTTCAAAGACAAAAGTATAAAAACCGTTTACCACCAAGAATATCGACAAATACAGTAACAAAAGAATTGTTTTTGCTAATTTAATTTAGATATTTATATATCACAAAAATTTATTATTCAGTGTATAATTAAATATGTTTGTCATAGTTCTAATAAAATTTTAACGTAATACAATTATTATAGTTACTGTACATAAAGCTTGAGATAAACAACTTTTTTGTCTTGCAGAGAATTTGCAAATCAGATTAGATAATAATTTTAATTTACAAAAAAATGTTCAAAGGAGGTCTTTCCCCGATGAGTTAAGAATTATTTTTCAAAATATTAATAATTTTAACATTATTTTCTTGATTTAACAATATATTTTTGTGATATATTAAAATTTCTAATTTATTTGAAAGACAGAGTTATGTTTAGTTTAAAACTGAACCTCTACAAGATTCGAATGTGATGAAATTGTTTCGTTCAAATTTTATTTTTTATAAAATACTGTTGGAAATTTAGACACGCTCAACCGATTTGGACAGAAAGATGAGTGTCTTTATAAAGATTGAGTAAATGGATATCAAATAAAAAATTAGATTGTACTAATACAAAGAAACATGTTTTTTTTAAAATTAAATAGATTACGATACAACGGTTTGTATAGCTATATAAAAAGAAAGCTGTTATCTTTTTTCTTATTTATTTATTTTACATTTCCATTACTCTTTAAAAATGCTCTAAACAATATTCCGTTCAATTATTAACCGTATCGTTTCCAAAGAATTACTTCATTTACGGAATCAATTTCTGTCACATTTTGCTGTTTGTATTTTTAAATTCTCGTTCCATAAGTATATTTTGATACTGGCCAGGATTGTCATTCCTCCCTTAGGATATTTTGCATTTTAAAACGTGTAACTGAATTTACTTTTAGAGAATGTGTAATCAAAATGTTCTAAGATATTTAAAGGATTATTTATACAGATCATAGAACAACATCGATAATGAACAAAAATGATATAAAATGAGGGAGATTAAAATTTACTTTAATATTGGAATTTTGTTCGACAAATGATATCTAATCTATTACGTTATTTATAATTTTACGATTTGAAATTTTACAATTAATATAGCAGAAAATAACTAACTATTCTCAAGTGATTTGTTACTTAAATTCATTGATTAGTATGATAATCTGAAATTGTTAAGTTTTAAAATACATTTTAATTTTTTTGAATACCTGCATTCCTGGTTGAAGTACCTATTATAGTTTGTTGTGTTTTTGGATCACGAAGTCAGGATGCATTTTTACCTACAATGTAATAGCAGAAACTATACTGCCTCAGTAAAAAAAAAAATTGCAATAATATTGTTATACTCTAAAAATAAATGTATTAATGTTCATGCTTTTTATATTACGGTAATTATTTCTTATTATTGTTGTGAATTTAATTTGCGATACCAAATATTAAAGATATGCTGATCAATTTTTCCCAACATAAATTACGAACGCAATAAAAGTTATTTAACATTAATTAACCAAACGCCAAAAAAGTTTTTTGTAGCGAAATAAGTTTAAACGATTCAGCAATGGACTCATGATTCAAGAAAGAGATGAACATGAATACTCTGGAGCAATATCTAAGTCTCGCGACAATATGTAAAATTACTTGTTCGATACAAATCTGTCTCGTACATTGTTAATATTCTACCTAATAATTAATGGCGTTGAGGAGACCAAGCCGAAGAATAACTTATTTTTAACTGAACGATTTTATATCGACTTAGTTTTAGAATTCTGTGTATTCTTTAGATTCGAATTTCTAGTCTAAATCTGTAGAAAAAGGATTCATCCAGTTTGAATCCCAAGATTGCATGACATAAATGTTGATACATTCAACAAACATTTTGATTTGTCGGTTAAACATAATCTGTCAAATTAATTTTAAAAAGCGGTTTTGGAAGCAAAACATTACATAATTACAGACATGTTTTCAAATTTTCAATAAAACGCTATGAAGCAGAATCTTCCATTATTTCAACTTACTTTCAATTTTTTCTCAAATAAATACGAGTACATTTATTTGGTTTATGTCTTTGAGTCTCACTAGAAATAAATTCCTGGATCTCATAGTATCTGAGTTACAGGACTTAGCTACGGGTTCCTGTCGCTGGGTTATATGTAAATTTCAGTCCTGTCTGTTTTTATCTGTCACCTCTGATAGTTTCCGAATTGGTTCAATTACTAAATCGATAAGTTAGTCTCACCCTAAGGTGAGACTAATTTATCGCTCTAAAGATATAGCTTCTGTATTTTATTTTTTACTGTAGTGTATGTAAAATCTAAAGGCCTTTCCTCCTGTTCTTCCTTATTCCTGTTTAGCCTCCGGGAATCACCGTCAGGTATTAGTTCAGAGGATAAATGAGGATGATATGTATTAATGTAAGTGAAGTGTTGTCTTCTACTGTCTCAGGTCGACCATTTCTGAGATGTGTGGTTAATTGAAATCCAACCACCAAAGAACACCGGTATCCGTGATCTAGTATTCAAATCCGCATAAAAGTTACTAACTGCCTTTACTAGGACTTGAACGCTAGAACTCTCGACTTCGAAATCAGCTGATTTGCGAAGACGCGTTCACTATTAGACTAAGCGGGTGGGTTTAGATCCTTCCTCCAAGCTGCCTTTACTTGCCTTCTTTATCCCATTTCTATAACCTGGCATGTGTTACACATGCTACTGGTTGCAACATATAATGCGTACGCTACTAAAAAATAATTTTCGTAAATAACTATGCAACATCTCAAAGAAAATCATACCATTATAGCCTACAATAAATAAAAATATAACTCATTTCATATACTTTGTATTACGTCATTGTTACTATTTATTTATAGCAAAACCTTAGTTTAGCATATTGCTTCATATATATTCTATAACAAAATATTAGGCATAAATAATTTTATTTGTAATAATAAATTACTAGAACATATTTCGTTATTATAATAGTGTCATAATTAGATACGTGGCAAGTCATTGCAAATTAATTGACTTTTGGGACACATTGACTTCTGGGATACACTACTATTATGGTTGCTGGTGTGAGGAGAAGTCGCTGAGTGATGTAGAAGGGATGCCATAGCTTACTACGGACGGACCCTTCTTCAAATATTATATAGACCAGTTTTTTCAACCTTTTTTTTTATGGCGGGTCGGTAAAATTATAGAAAAATATATAGGCACCGGTAGACCCTCAGCTTAGATTTTTTGATGAGAAAAAACTTATCATAGTTTTATTTTATTAGTAATTAAATTTACATATACATAATATTAAGTAATATCATTTCTATCTATAAACAACAAAATAATATATAAATGAAAATCAGAAAATAAATGTAGGTTGTTTTATTTAAAAATAAGAACTACAAACAAATCATATTACAAACGAATTGTAAATAATGAAAGTTGTGAGAAATTTGTTGTTCATTTTGCACAATTTTTTCAATTTCGGGTTGTAAATTACTTAAACCTAATCGAAGAGAAGAATTTATTGATAAACAATTTCTTGGTTCGATTTTAATAAATGTCATAGCTAAAATCCAGCTTCACACAAATATGTGGTTATAAAGGGAAGTAGCATTTTATTAAATTTTTTTATGTGGGCCAATTTTTATAGGAAGCATTATCTTTTTTTTTTTCCTGTTTAGCCTCCGGTAACTGCCGTTTAGATAATTCTTCAGAGGATGAATGAGGATGATATCTATGAGTGTAAATGAAGTGTAGTCTTGTACATTCTCAGTTCGACCATTCCTGAGATGTGTGGTTAGGAAGCATTATCTTGTGGCTCGGCACCGGTCCTATGGACCGGTATTTAAGAAACACTGATATAGACTATAGTCATTATTTATTACCAAAAACCAACAGATTGTTATATAAACAACATGCATGAAAAAATTCTTCGACGTACAAATTTATAGAATATTAAACTTAGGATTTAATTTGAAAAAAAATTTAATCAGAACACAAACAGAAGTTTCAATAAAACTTTTAAAAATATTCCTTAACTTTAATTTAGGATATGGCCTATTGCAAAGCTGAAAACAACGAAACAAGTATTTGTCATAAAATCAACTAAAAAGTGTACTTTAAAAATTTCATATTGGGATCTATTTTTTAACGATTTAAAAATATGAATATTTTGACTATTTATTATATATTTTTTAACTTAAATCGATTGACACAAATGTATTTAAGTAATATATTTTTTAGCATTAAAATTGGTGTATTATTAAATATACTGCATCTTTGTAATATTGTTATCTGCTTTGAGTTAGCTTTCTTGCACCATGTCAAGAGAAGGTCTCTGTTCTCTTGTATTTTCAGTTACACTTGTAAGTTCTTGACAGCTACCTTTTTTCCTATTATATTATACATATTTCTAGAACTTTCTTCATCGAACCTTAAGTGATCTTTCTAGCGCTGTTTTAGTCACTCCTTCTCTTCATGTTATGTCCCGCCTAATCAGCTTTCTACTGTTAATTTTTGTGATTATACTTCTATTCTAATTGATTCTCCTCATTACTTCTTCATTTTGGGCTCGGTCTATCCATTTATCCTTCTTTGATATCTTTCATACATACATTTTAAATACCGTTAATCTTTTTTTTTTCACTTTTTCTTAGTATAGGTTTTTATTTTATGATTGATTTTCTCTTTTGAAGGTTTTTGTTAAGATGGCTAAATACTTGTGCCGTTTTACTAGTTCAAATTTTCCTTCTTTTCGTGGGAATTCAGTAGCTTACCTTCTCCTATTCTCATTACTTTTTTCGTGACATTTATTTTCATTTCATACTCTGTCATAATATTTTCTTATTTTGAAGTTATCTTTTCAACGACCTGTGTTTCATCTCCTAAAAATAGCTTATCAGTGGCTAATTTATGAAAATGATAAATACTAATTTATCATTGATCTTTTTACTTTATCCTTGTAATATTGCTTATCATGATCTTATAATACTTTCTAACTGTACAGTATGCCTACTGTTCAATATGTTATGTGCGTTGATGTTGTTTCTTTGAACCCTCGTCCTTTAAAGATAAGCACAGGCTATAAATTAATCACAATTCGATAATGACGTAGAATCTTAACAACGGTTTTACGGCTTAACATATTTGACAACATCGCCTTGATTTTAGTTAAGCAAAAGATCTCGTAATATTAAAAAAAATATACAAATCTTTCAATAAGAATTACAGATATTTTCTTTATTATTTTAATTTTTTTTCTCTTATCTATCTTGTTATACAAAAAAGGCTTTTAAAATCTCATTTTAAAAATTTAAAAAGTATGAGACTTTTAAAATCATGTGATTAAGAAAGAAATGTGGTTTATAATTCTATTAAGTTTAAATAAGTTTTTAACCACTTCGAATGGAAAACTTCTTTAATTTTATACTGTTTTCTGAAGAACTGTTACTTGAAAACCACTTTCACGTTTTTTATTTTTATTTTTATTAGAAATTAAATTAATAGTAAATATATCTTTGTATAATTAATTCATGCATTCATTACTTTTAATGCAAATTATATATGTTATCTTACTTGAAACTCATGAATAAATATTTTTTTTTTTAAAGTTGAGATTGAAATTAAATTAAAAATGCAATTCGCTTAGTCATCAGCAATTTAAATAAGTTTACCGTTTTTATAATATTTATTTAAATAATAATACATTATAAAAATGTATAATTCTCATTCATATTTTTTTATTAATTATTAATTGTGAGTAAAATGACTTTTAATTTTACACTAGGATAATATTTTCGTCGAGAGAGTTATCGTTTACAAATGCTAGATAAATTGACAATTGTTGTTTAACAGAACATCCTCTATCCCCAATAAATCATGCTTTTCAATTACGAACAACTAAGCAGTCGTCGTGATTATTATCCGCCCACTTTGTGGAATTATTTAATGATATATAATTTATTTGCAACGATTGTAAGTAAGCATTATTGGTAGATTATCGATTAACATTATACTTTACATATATTAAAATAAAATGTTGTTTTAGTCGTGTAACATATTAAATTAATAATGTATTATTTTTATAAATTTACTCCTAAAGTAAGAATTAAATTACAAGTAATTATGTTTAATTTATTTTTTTTAATTGGCTCACCGAAATAATTATAGGTGGCAAAATTTATAATAAACATCCTTTGAGAAGCTTGCTAAAGAAAGTGTGTAGAGTAAATTGGTTTATCGATTCCATTGCAGACAGAAAAGAACTTGTATAAAAATTTATTTAAGTGCCTTTAGTAGAAAAAAGAATTGTTATAATTATAGAAAAACAAACGTTATTCCTTTTTTTTTAGTCAAATACTGACAATGCTCAAAATATATTCGTTCATTTTCTCTTCAAACTATTTCTATCCGATATAATCAATAACAGATTTCTGAAATTCATTTTACTGTTAATACTAATCATACTATCTGGTTTGAATATAAAACTTTTGTTCCAAATTTAATGGTATGAAATGTATTTCATGTTCTTAAGGAAATATGTCAACGACTTAAGGAAATAAAACAATTTCTTAACAACCCACTAATACTGTCAATATTTGTCAATACTGTCAATATTTGTAAGCAGCTATCAGAAAATGAAATATACGTAAGAGGTGATTATGTTTAGATAGCACTGGCGTCGTCTTCTGGAAAAAAGTAAAACTGTATAGCAAAATGGCGAATTTATCATATTGACGACAGAAAAGGTACTTAAAATTAGTAGATTCAGAACATTAGTACCTGTACTATAAAATCTAAAATATGAAGTCTAAAATAAATTACAGAATCGATTCATCAGTTAATTTAGCCAATATGCTATAATTTTTTTCCTTCTCTGTTGATTTTGGTTCCTCTGATAAATGAGAGCGATGTTGTTTTGTTGTTTAGCTATGCGTAACCATGAATCACTTCATTACCGGAATCAAAATATTTAACAGTTGCATGTAATTAAAGAGTTTAAATCTATGTTAATTTAATATCGTTAATGATAATCAGTTGTGCAACGTAATTACTGTAAATTAACTTTTCGCATTTGCGTTAATTAATTGTAAGTTTGTTAATGTATATAGTTGTTATTTCATTTATAATATTTATTCCTTTAATTCAATGGAAAATTTATTTGTTTAAGCTTAATAATAAAACAAAATATAATAACCTTATATGAAGTAAGTAGTATATTATAAATTTCCCTCGTTTTGAATTAATTGCAAAAATTTAATAAAAAATGATAAATCATTAAATGACTTTTTCATAAAAAAACATCAAACAATTATGAGTGATAAATAACACTAGGTAAATTATTTATTTTTCCATAAATAAATCATCTTATCTTTTTCAAATAAGTTTTATGTTATTGAATTTCTTGGGTTTTTTTTTAATGAAGTAATTGTTTATAAATACCAATATACTTAATTAGACACTGCGTGTGTGTTTTGTATAGAAACACACACAGTGTCAGTTGACAAGTTTGTCAAATAGTATTATAAAATTAAATTAAACCTGTGTTTGTAAAATCGCAACTAATATATTTCACTATATTTACAAGAAGTAAAACCTTTAATAATGAAAAATGGATGGTAATAAATCATGTGTTTATCTTTGCGAGATAATATTATGTAAGCTAGAAAACAGTGCTCGAGGTTCAAGAAAATTTAATAATAATTTGAACTCTCCTTCATATTGTGTTCTATCACGATCTCGTAAAAAAAGTATTGGTAGTTTGTTTATGAAAATCGTTTTCACAAATTCATAAATAAATAAATCGATACATTTACAGTACCCTGTTTTCTGTTGTGGATAATTTATCGATATAGTGGTTATTAGAAAATTGATTTAGTTTAATGAAATAAATAATAATAATAATGATTCCCAGTTACCTAATTGTTGTTATACAAATTTCATTTACTTGAATAATAAAATTGATAGATTATTTTATTAAATTTTTCAATTTCTTAGAATAAACTGGAACAAATATAAAAGATGTAAAACCTCCTTACTGATTCCATGATTTCTCGTAGCCTTTGTGTTTCATCTATTCTTAACAGTCCTATTCCTTGGGCTTATTTTAGATTATTTAAAAGTTCCTGAACTTACGTATTGTGTTATTCTCTTTACCGAGACAAACATTTCCTGCTAAACAAAATGATACCACATTCAAAAAATAAAAATTCCAAAATGAAGCATTAATATTATAAAAAAAAGTAAAAAATAAAAACTGCCACGAAATTTACATTTAATTGAGCTGTATCAAGTCCATAAATCAAATTAATTTCAGTAACCAAGAATATTTTTTGAAATAACAAATGGTGTAATTGAATGTATGAGAATATGTAAACAAAAATTATAGAACAACTATTATCGGGAGATATAGATCATAATTCTAACCAACGCGTTTACGGTGATGAAAGGCGTAATTAGATTAAGTAATTTTGGAGATTTTTGAGACTCAAAATTTTATACATAGGTATAAAATCTCTCTCTCACTCTCTCTCTCTCTCTCTCTCTCTCTCTCTCTATATATATATATATATATATATATATATATATAATATATATATATATATAAGGAAACCTGAATTTAAATGAATAGTATTTTCATACTTCTCATACCTAGAAAAGTAAAGAAAATTCATTTTCACTCTCCAGTCCTACCATCCGACCAAAAGTAAATCTTACTTTTCTTTGAAAAGTCAATATAAGACATTTTAATTAATTTTCCATAAAACTCTATGAACAATTCCATCATCAACTCTATGCAAAAAATTAAATAAAACCACGTTCTATCAAGCTTAAATTTTCATTCGATCATTTTCCTACTACATGAAGTTTTATTTTAATATATGACACATTTTCTACATACAACTCTTTGCCTTAACATATTTATGTTGAGCTAATGTGTTTTGAAAACAATTTATATACTAGATCTTAACGAAAGAGATGTGATGAACAAAATATATCACAACTTATTTTTAAATAGTGTTCTTAATGTTTCGTATCTTACTGAATTTATTCTGTAGAATTCGTTGCAGGATAAAATCAATATGTCTCGTAATCCCATTTTAATCCGTATAGAAAAAATGGAATCGACCAAGAAACTCACGTCGTTATTCGATTTACTTTCAGTCGAAAACATAAAGAAATTTGACCATACATGACCGGTCCGCCTAAATAGATTGAAGCATCTAAAAAAATATTACTTTGTCCAACTATTATGAAAGTTTTTTTTAATGAATTACTAATTTTTCATACTTGGCAAATTTCTGTTTTGAAAAAGCGTGATTGTATGCGTGAAGTGAACCGTGTTCAGAATAAATATTTAATATTGATTTAAGTAAATCATGAAAAATACTTGACGGGATCTGTTTTGATTTCATTTTTTGCATCCAGTTAAATATGGGGTTGTCCATAGATTCTCATGGAGAATTATATAATGTCTTGTATTGAATTTTCAAAGAAAAGTACGATTTTACTTTCGATCGGATGTTAGAATTGGGGAGTGAAATAGAATTTTCTTTACGTTTCCAGGTATGAGGAGTATGAAAATACTATTTACTTTAATTCGGATTTCCTTATATATATATATATATATATATATTTCTTGTGTGCGTGTGTATGTCACTGAAATCCTCCTAAACGGCTGGACCGATTTTGATGAAATTTTTTGGGTGTGTTCAAGGGGATTCGAGAATGATTTTGATTCACAATTTGGTCCACTGGAAAATGTTTTTTTTAATTAATTTTTTATTTATAAGTAGTTGTTGATTTTGGAATGTTTTATATTGGATCCGGCAGACTGCGCTACCATCGCAATATAGAATATTCTATTTTAATTTTAGTTTGTCCCGACAGTTGGTGCTGCGATCAAATTGAGAAAAATATTTCGTAATTTTGTGTTATTATTGTGTTACAAAAAATCGCGAGAAAACAGTTTTTTAATAAATAAGAGGCTAATAAATCAGATGGAAATGTAAACAAAGGAAAACCAATCAGATCAATGCAAGATGGCCGCTGTCAAACACAATGACCAATCACAAAGAGCCCGTATGGCCGTTGCCAATGTAAACAAAATCATAACCGATTAAGTAACAAGTAGGCAGCACTGCGATCGCGTTTAGAATTGTGCGCGTATTGAGAAATATTATATTATATTATTATTTATTGAAATAACGTTTTAAAGTGTAGTTAAAAAATATACATTGTGCAAATTTGTAAGGTACAGTATTGAAGTGAAAATGTTTTTTTAAATTTATTTATGTGTTGTTGATCTTGGGATGGTTAAGGTTCACAATTGAGTCCGGTAGGCAGCGTGTGGGTCTGGTAGGTAGAGCTGCGATCGCGTTTTAGAATTTTTTTTTTAATTTTTGGTTTATCAGTTAAACCCGGTAGTTGGTGCTGCGATCGGATTCTAGGAATTTATTTTATTTTGTTGCTTTTTCGCATATCAGTTACTTGCGTCGTAGCTTCGTGTTGTTCTTACATTAAAATTCGTATTTAGAGAATAGTTTGAATTAAATCCGATAGGTAGAGCTGTTCTGACATTGGATTTATTTACATTCTGAATTTTATAAAGTTAAAGGTGAAATTTTATAAGGTTCCGTAATGTTTTGTAAGTTTCTTAATGTTGAGTATTAATTGTAATGATTTGCAGCCACAACACTTTTCCTTAAAAAATTATTTTCCACCGAATACTGTGATTAGAGAGTGGTGTGTATTAAATCCGAGAGGTAGTGCTGTTGTTTTGCCATTTGGATTTATTTACATTCTGACTTTTATAAAGTGAAAGGTTAAATTTTCTTAAATTGCTAATGTTCAGTTTTTTAAGGTTTTATGAAACTTTCCATTGTCATTTAATCTGTATGTAGTATACTCAGATCTAGCAATAGCGAAGCATTGCCGAGTCTGCTAGAATTGCGCCCTTATTGAGAATATTATATTATATTATTATTTATTGAAATAACGTTTTAAAGTTTAATTAAAAAATGTACATTGTGCAAATTTGTAAGGTGCAGTATTGAAGTGAGTATTTTACATGATTTTTCATGAATTTTAATGATGTATACACGTGCATTCAATAACAATCAACTTAACCTACAAATTTAAATTGTCAGTTCTCATTTGATTCTATGCAACTTATGAACTATTGAACGGCTCTTTGAAAATAAAAATTTAAGTTTGTAAAATAAATTATAACATTTATAAAATTAAAATATAAGTTACTTGTAATATAGTTTAAAGTATATTTAAAAAATTGAATTTATAATGTTTTAGCTGATTTATTTTATAATAAGTTTTCTAAAATTATTTTTAATTTACAATTATCTAAAATTTGGTAAAATAGATGTTAAAATAAAGAATGAGAAAAATGATAAAAATTTCTACTAAAATTTTAACTACGTTGCTTTTTTTACAGTGCTTTAATTTTTTTATTAATTGATTGATTAAGCTGTTACATGGTTATGAAACATCAAAATTATTCAATAAAAAAAAATATGTAGGAAGAACTTTTTTAGAATGATAAGTGAAAATTAGTAGTAATGTTGATGAAAATGTATTAATTATACTAATTATTAATTTTACGACGTTTCGATTTTTTAATTCAATTTTCATCGGACATCTCAATATTTAGTGAAAATAAATATTAACCATACTACACAAGAATAATCAATAAACCCATTACAATAATACAACAATCACAAACTGATAATATCATACTAATAGTCATTTTAATGAAATTTAGAACACATTCCTGCTAATTTTACTTAATTAAGTTACTTATATTTATGTGTGTGCATTTATTACAGAATAATGCCGCGTCAGGACAACGTTTGTCGGGTCCGCTAGTATATATATATATATATATATATATATATATATATATATACATGCCTAGATATAAAACTTTAAGGCTCAAAAATTTCCAAATTACTACAGATTCATTGAAATTTAGATATGCTTATTAAATTTGTTGAAAATTGGGCAATTCGTTCCTGAGTTAACTTGAGGTCTTACCTCAACTTGAGGTATTACGTTCGGGGTCGTACGGTGTGATTGGAGGGTGAAAATGATTTTTTTTTACGTTTTTAGTATGAAAATACCATTCACTTAATTCGGGTTTCCTTATATATAGATCTATGAATAAAACTATAAGGCTCGAAAATCTCAGAATTACTAAATCAATTTAATTGAAATTTAAATCTGCTATAGTAGTGCATCTGAAGTTACACGTGTGAAAATTTGACGTAAATTGGTTGAGTCGTTCTTGAGTCACGTTGTAAGGCCGACAACAGACAACATATCCTCAATTTGAGGTTACATTGACTGTGTAGAGGTGTATTTTATGTATGTACCCACGCTACTGCATATTATATATATCTATATATTATCTAGGTTATTATTTGCGAGCACTGCTGTATCATACACTCGATATATATATATATATATATATATATATATATATATCTTTCTATCTCATGTGTAATACATATATCATCTGATCGGTGGGACCACCCGCAAGTCTGAAGTCTGAATTTTTTAGAGTAGTTAATTTGATGCGCTCCGATAAAAAAAAAAAAACAAGAATGCTAATCAAAATACTGTTTTGCGCATAAGATTACATTGTTAATCAGAATTCTTGAACACAATCATAAATAAGCACATTATTGTTATTTATTTAATGTAACGAATTTGAAGGTATGGAAGGTATAGAAAACCCCTATTTTAAAGATTAAAGAGGTAGCATCATCGTCGCTTCTCTGTCATACTTGCCAGAGGGAGCGCTAACGACGCCTCTCGATAAATTTTTATAATGCCATTTTTCCATTCGGATGTGAAGATTATTTCAATAAAAAAATTTCGAAAATTATTACCAGTAAATATATTTCTACTGAAAAATCTTTTATTTAGGTGTTTAGCTTAGAAAATTGACAAACATAGTTGCATGAATATGTAGCAACCAAATTGATATGGTCGGTAACGATATGAAATGTGGTTATGCACATATCGTATCGTGTATCTACATATTCATTATCATACTATCGGTCATAGTGCTAATCCTTTTTACCGTTTCCATAACCATTCTCTTTTGTTTCTAGCTAAATTTTGAGTCCCAAAAAATTTAATGCATTCTTTATCTTCACACCTGCTTTCCGATTAAGGATCAACTGTTTAACCAATCTTTTATTTTTTCAATCTACTCTGTGGTTTTTTAATATTTTCATTAGCTTATCACGTTTGAATGTTTTCTCTTTACCTTAAAACATCACTTATTTCTTTGCCTGTTCTTAAAATTACTCTTTTTTTGAACTGAAATTTTTTAAAAGAATATCAGTTGCTCAATCAGCATTTATTTTTATCTACATCACCGCTTACAACACGAAAAAAATCCTAGTTTTAAATAAATTAACACAGGAAAGTACAAATTTATTAATTTGTAACTTATTTTTCTAAAATCTGGATTCATTTCTTTATATAATAAATGGAATTATTGTAAATGTAAAAAATATGATAATAATAAACCTGTTTATATAATTAATCTATAAATGAAATTTTATAAAGTTATTTTATTTTATGTAATTAATTGTAAAAAAGACTGTCGAGAAAATAAAAGGAATGAACAATAACATGCACGGTAATGAAAACACACTAATCTTTTCATAGTCTAAATTTTTATGTGCGATTTTAAAGAAAAAACTGAAGAAATATCTAAAAAAAATTTGAGATGGTGACCAGACAATTTTTTTTCTTTTTCATTATCAATACAATTCTTGAAGTCGTCGGTAATGATGGAAGGTGGTAAGGATATTCTTATTCAAGAACGCTCATTCTACCATTTCAAAACTGAAAGGTTTCGTGAAGCGAATGAAAATTCACGTTACTGTATTATATTTCTTTCATTCATTCTATTACAACCGTATTCAGCTACCTGTTGATTAGGAGTTTTAGGCCGGTATCAAATTAAGAAAGTCAAGAGACGTATCACTGAATTAATTACCCAATCGCTGTCAAATATATTTCTACGTTTAAAACATCAAATTTCACAAGCAAATTGTACAAAATAATAGTACCTATTTATTGAATATAAATAAAAAACTGAATGTCAACTATTAAGAGACCTGAATGGTCAGTAATACCGAATAGTTGTTACTTTCAAAATATCCTTTACCTACTTTATCTGCTTATTCTTTATTTAGTTGTTTATTTTTTATTGTGAATAGACTATCAAGGGTCATGCAAATATCTCTTGTTTGACTTATATTTTTCTTCTCAAAATATCTCCATTGTTCTGATTTCATCTTTTTTTCTTCTTCAGTCCACTTCTACCACTGGACTTTTTCTGTTACACAGGTAAGCTCAGATTGTTCAAGAACTTTCTAAATTCATCTCTGTTTGAAAAAATTTCCTAAATTAGATTTTTGCAATTCTATTTTCTTTGTTCGATGTAATGCTGTTGATCGTTATGTTTACAAATTTTATCAAAAATTTGTTTATTCACTCTATCGTATGTTCAAGAAATTTTAATCTTCTTTTTCTACAGTTTGCTTCTAGTGTATGGATATTTTGATATTTTTATTTTTTTTATTTTTTACTTATAAAGATCAAAACATTTTGTATTTTTAAGTCCGTATATTTTTCTGTGAATTTTCCTTTTTACTTTTAATATTTTTTCTAAGTTGGGTAAATTAAATTTTTGCATACCATAAAGGTTTGATTTTATTTTTTATCTATACATCGCTAATATACGATATTTTTACACCATACCCGTCCATTTTACACCTGTCTCTTGCTTGTTTTACTCTTGTAAATAAAGTTGATTGTAGAAAGAAATATTCTTCAAGATAATTTATTTGAAAAATATTCGGTGAGTCATTATATTTTGTGTAAATCAAATCTTATTGAAATGTGGCTGCAAGGAGTGAAATTAATTAATTAATTTCTAAGTTCTTTACACGTAAGATATAAAAAATTACGTTAACTAATTTCGTTATTGATATAAAATAAATATTAATGTATTTTAATTTAAATAAGTAATTTTTATATTGTAATTTAATAAACTATTGCTTTTAAATTGATATTTGGAAATAAAGTATTCCCTAAATGTATATGAAGTACACGCTACAAAAATTGTCATTCATCTCATCCTCTGAAGCAATACCAAATGGTGGTTAAAAAAAAAAAAATAATGTATATAAAGTAGTTTAAATAACAACTGTTAATAAATACTATTATTTTAAATATAAATATTTCAGTACATTAATAAGCTTTTTTCTAAATATAATTGTTCTATTGTTTATACGGGCTGATCCAGTAAAGTAAAAATATTACATACGTTAATATTAGAGTCTTAAAGGAAATATTTGTAATATAGTTATTACGAGTTTCCTGGTACGGGAAGTAGTAATAAAATTGAATTGCAGGTAACGATATTAAATATTGGCAACTATTTTCCTTGAAGCAAAGAAAATAACATAAAATTTTACGATTACAAAATACTGAATTTCAGTAGCGTGTATACTAACCATAAATAAATTTGCACAATTCACTCCGATACTTTCAATACTATTTTCTGGTATCAAATCAGAAATTTTTTTATAAAATGATTTATTTTTCTCAAAAATTTTTTTAATAAAAATAATATTGTAATAAATTTTACTTCGTATTATTTCGGTTTTGTTTATTTTCAGAATTAAATGTATTTACTTAATTCTAATCGACTGAAAGTTGTTTTAAAAACAGTTTTGATTACACCTCTCATCCCCTTTGTAATCATACCTTTCGTCAAAGTTATTGGAAAAAAATTTATGAGTAATTTACTACAGGAAATCTTAAGTTTTAAGAATGGGAATGTGTTAACATAAAATTTGTAATGTATAAAAATTTAACTAATCTTAACTGTTATAAGAACTCAGAACTTGCAGTATAAAAGACCACTCAGACACGAGTTTGTTATAATTTTGTTATTTTTTTAAAATAATTATTGAAGAGCGTAATTGTTAGAAAATAATTGTAATCTTTTTATGTTGTAAAGATCCCGCGTTATATGTGATATAAATTATTTTTTGTAATATAATAATCCGATAATTTAAAAACAAATTGAAATTTAAATCCATAAAAGTACGTTAAATTTCAACACAATTTATCCACATGCAACTATTTTTAAAGGCTAATTAAAATAAATCTGTTTTAAGTACAGTTATTTGAAAAAAATTGTTACTCGTAATCCAACTATAGTTGTAATTATACTCGTGTGTGATAAGAGAATTATATTTGAAAATTTTCAAATGAAGTATAAACAATATCTCTGTTGTATTATAGATTAGAATTATATAAACTGTACACTACTGATGTTCAGAACCGTTAATATAATAATAAAATATATTTCATGTTGGTGTAATTAATTAGAAAATAAATGGAGGTTTTGAATAGGTTAATTCTATTATTATCTAAATATAAACATAGTATAGCGGATTTTTATTGTTAGGGTTTTATTTTCGTAGCGGAGGAAAAAGCTCTGCCAGTCGCCGTCAGGTCAGCACTGATGGCAGTGCGAGGCTCTCACCCGCTAAAAAACCTCCCCTTCTACCATGCAGGGGCCGGAGCTAAGCCATATGGTATGTACAGCCCCTGCATGATCACCCAGGCACTCTACTATCCGAATCCGTGTGACCGGAAGGCGTCCCCAGGGGGCGATCGACGAGCGACGACTCCGAGGAGACCCCGCTGCCCACCCCCAGGAGCTGGCCTCCCTTGATCATCCGTCATCGAATTCCAATATATTGTTAGGTTAATACAGTTCTAAATGTATTTATTGTGTTCTTTGTGCGAAAAAAATACATTTTTAAATACATTAATAATAATACTGATAAACTTAGATGTGAGGAAGTAAGTAACAATGAAATAAAAATGTATTTTTTGAAAATAAATAGCGATTGGATTATTGTTCTCTGATAAATTAAGAACGCTTTTTTTGAAGCCAGGGTAGCCACGCACGATGAAATTTTTACATCATATAACAATTAAATTAATTGCTTCATTATTAAAAACAGATGTATTAATTACATGTTTAATTTTACATCTATATATTCGGGTACCGAATATCTTTATTAAATATGCCCTATTGAACTTTAATTTGCCGTTTTACATGTTTTATTTGATTAAGATGTAAGACAAATTCACGAAAAGAGTTTAGATCATCCTTTCCGAACGTCAAATTTAATTCTTCACATGAAGAACTCATGCAGGTTATTCATATTCGCTGTAATAATAATGTTTGTATCTTATTACTCGTATTCAGAAGAAATATGAGTGAACCGAAAAAGTAAAATTTAATTATGTATTTATAAATGACAGTATTAGAATTTTACTTTTTTATTTTAATGAAGATTATTACAGTGTAAATATAATATAGCCGTCTAAACATGGTCTTTATTGTTTTTATATTTGATATTCAACGGCTGTAAAACTTATCTAACAAATGCCGCGTAAGTTAAGTGTTAACATTTTTTGTCACAATCATTTAAAATTAAAAAAAGAACATCTTATCTTCAATTCAATGAGTTTTCTTTCATTCCAATACTCCGTATAAAAGCCTCCGGTTATAGCGGTTGGGATTCCAAAGATATTTTTAAATGTTTCATTTAGTATAAGGGAAACTGAATGTTTATTTCTTTAATCTTATATCGTAAATTAGATATCTTGTTTTTAATTATAGTAACCGCAAATCCTTTAACTACAAACAGTTTACAAATACATTAAAATATAATAATGTTAAATAAAACGAAATTTTTTATTAAATAAATCAATAATAAACAAAGAAAGAGTTATGTTACGATAGTTATTATGTCACGCGAGCTATTCAAACGCGTTGGACACTCAAGATGTATAATGTATTATAACGATATTCGTATTCAACACCGAATAAAAGCATCGTAAACAATGCTATTTCAACAGAAAAGGGTACGTTATTTTGTATTTTTATCCTACATTCCCAATTTTTTTTTTATGGTTGTGTTTCACATAAAGCTTCTGATATACAAGAATCATCTACCATTCACCAATATTGTGTGGGTATATATTCAGTTGAATTTTCGTAGATTTGGTATGCTAACTTCAGTGTAATGCGACGGATGCTTTTAACAGTAATTTTTAGTAACTTTTGTTTAAAGCCAGGTTGCCATGAAACTTTACTGATACGTTACTTAATAGAAATGATTTATCTAAACAACTTATATTAAACAATTATTTTTAATATTTTCTAAAATCTATTATTTTTTTTAAATTAATTTCTTGTAGTTTTTATGTTGTAATCGTTACTTTCCTTTTCCTATAAAATTTATGACCTATAGATTATGATTCTTTCTCTTTTTGTATTTTGTATATTATAATAAAAGAACAACCTAATTTTTAGATACAGGCATGCATTAAAAATTACCTTTATTTATACTTATTTTATTTTTATTTTTTTAATGGAACTCTATTTTATTTAATCTTATGAAGTAATCTCTTTTTATTTAAATTAATTTATATTTGCTTTTGTTTTACTTTCTGGCGCCAGATTAATTAAGTATTTGATAATTTTTTTTAAGTACATTTTTCATTGTATTTCTTATGTTGTACAATGTGAATAACATGCATTCAAATTATTTTACAATTCAACTTTTATATATATCGATTCCAAATAAATATAACCATCAACTACCTAAACCTTAATTTCGCGGAAACTAAAAAAAAATTCGAAATAATAAGAAATTAATTGAAATATTAATTAATATCTTCATTTTCGAAAAACTGTCATTATCATGTTTCTTCGCAAAGATTGATAGTTGCTTGTGTTGAAATTAATATGTAAAAAACATTTGTGCATTTTTCATGTTTTTTTAATTTTTTAATACAGTTTTTAAGTAGATTTCATAAGAAAACTAACTATATTATAATGGGTACCATGATTCAGCTTCCGGAAAATTTCGATATATCTTCGCGTTTTACATCCCCCACACCCCAAAACCACCGTCAGCTTAAACGTTTATTAATACATTTATATATATATATATATATATATATATATATATATATATTTCACTTTTTTCGATAACTACTGTAATTTTGCTCCAATCACTTTCAAATTATTCCTTAAAGATAACTTGTCCAAAATCTCGGTCGAGTTTGTTAAAGGCCAAAGGGGTAGATGATGGGGGAGCTTTATCGAAAAAACAAATATCGCTATAACTTTCTTATTAAGTAAAATATCGAATTCGTTTAAAGTTCCTACTATTCTTTGGATAAGGGCCTAAACCTGTGTAAGTTAATTTTTATATCACCAACCACTGGCCCAGGGGGTGGAAAAAATTCGAAGAATTTTAAAAGTTTGAAGACAAAAAAAACATCTTAATAGGCACAGTATCGAATCTGTTTAACTTTCATATCAAAAATTGTGGGTTGTTCATATCAAAAATTCTACGGCAAGGGATTGGTCATCCCTTGCCGTAAGGCTAGGGATGACCAAAATATTGCTGGAATTGTAAGAAGATGGGGCTTGTCGTATACTAAACATGTGAAACATTTTTTCACATGCAACCATTGTCGTATTAAGTAAATTTGAAGTTTTTCTTAACTTTAAGGTGGAATATGTTATATTTCTTACTTAGTACCGGTGAAATCTACCTCCGCCTTCTGGCGTGCCGAAAAGATTTTTTTTTTATTCAGATTCACTTTTTTACAACAAATTTTTTTTTATATTTTTAAGTTTTATTTAAAATATGAGGCCAAATTGTTAACATATTAAAATTCTCTGCGAATCGAATAAAAAAAAGCTAAAAATGTTCGTCTTGCCAAGGATTGCAGTAAAACATCGTAAAAAGAATTCTACCAAGCATAAGCTAAAAATCTCTACAAATTGTATACACACACACATATATATATATATATATATACATTCATTTTCTTAATCATATTTTTCTAATTAATTTCTTTCATTTTCTTGCGAAATATCAGAAAATAATAAATAACATTGTAATCCAAATTATAATGATTACGACAGGTAAAAAAATATTTTAAAGTTGGTGACAACTGTATAATTTTACATTAAAAAAAGTGATGACTTATCTGTAAACTTGCAAGGATGACAAGTGAACTTTCCTTTACAGAATGTAAACAGAATAATAAAAATAGGTGCTTTTGGTTACGACAATAAAATCAAAATTAAAACCTATAGGACAAATTAGATTTAAGTACCAATTCTATTTTTTTTTAAATCTGTAAAAAGTATATGTATAACACACATGAAACGAACGCCAATATTTTCACATTCGAAAAACTTTCATATATTTCTTCGTAAAGATTGATAGGTTGCTTGTGTTGAAATTAGTATGTACAAAAAATTAGCATTTTTTACGTTACCAAAGTTCTAACATTATATTTCTGCACAAAAGTTGATAACTAAGTGAAAAAATTAGTTTTTTTGAAAAAATAAGTTAAGACACTAAAGTAAGTTGCGTTGAGAATTACTATTATTATCACTGGATAACTCATTTGTAGGATATTAAACAGTAAAAGATAATAATGATTTAATTAAAAGTAACAGTCCATATTTTTAAAACTAATTTTAGTAACTTTGTAAATAAGATAAATTTCCTGAGTTATTTTCAATATGATACCTGTTATATAAGACTTGTAATTAATTATTTTTAACTTAGATAAGTGTTACTGTTTGTGTGCGCTGTAAAAGTAACCTTAATTAGCAATAAAGATAGAGTGCTTCTAAGCACTTAAGGATATTATTAAGCGTTATACTTCCACACTGTACTATCTTAATTTTCCTGAGTGTTGCAGGCCTGCAACAGTACGCACATAATTACATGAAAGTCTAGAATAATGTCTTTTGAACAACTAATTATAATGTAACATAATATGGACATTTCTGCAATTTAATAATACGTAAACAAGAGTGGTTTCTCCTATTCCGCCATATTTTATCCGTTCGTTCTTACTTATACTGCGGGTAACAATGAACATGTAGCCATGTAATATAAATTACGGAGAATACATTAAAGATGTAGTTTTTAAATCGATACTAAATATAAGGAAAAGGTTTTTACATATCTAATGAATTAAATTAAAATGGTTCACAAACTGTTTTATGTCTAAGAACTCAATGGTGTAGAAAAAACAGACGCCAACTTCGTCAATTCTTCTGCTTTCGTGGTTTATCTAGATGCATAATCGGTATCCCTAGATAATAAATACAAATAAATCATTACATTTTCTGGTTTGACCCTATCCATCAATTAAAGTCTACGATTTTTCCTTCTCTTAAGCTTTTAACAATAGAACCTTATTCTTGTTTAATATTATTAGAGACACACTCATTTATTTTATCTTCATTATAAAAAAATAATTTAAAAAATACTTTATGTTTATAGTTATGTGAATATATATTTTTGATATAAAATTTGCAAAGTGAATTATCCGCATATGAATAATCATTCTTATCGTCGATTTACCGGTTACTAAATAATAAATATTTTTATTAAATGGGTTTGAATCCGAGTAGGCTTTGCATTATTCATACGCTAAAACATTTCCATTCCATTTTTTCATGCGCTTAAATTTTATGTAGCAAATTAATCAACTACATAAAAATAATATTAAAAAATGTACTAGTAGAGTCTTAAAGCTTATTTTTATTTATTTTTCAGATGAGTTATTATGTCTACATCTTTTTTTTTATTTCAGGACATCAAAGAACGTGAAATTGGATTTAATACGGTTGAAATAATTTTCCAGTGCTGTGGTCAGTAAACTTTTATTTCTTATTTTGAATTTATAGTAAATACAGTAAATTAGTGTAAGGATAAAGGCATATTAATCTATTTTATAACAAACTATTTGTGATTATTTCAACAAATAAAATTAATATTTAGATGAGAAATTAATTTTTATACAAAGGTATATAAAAATGACGTGTAATTTTATGAAAAAAAAGTTTAATATTTTGTTTTAATATGTATAATTCTGTTTAATTTTATAATTTTTTTTATATTTTTAGATGTGATAATGATTTATTTTTATTGAAATATGATTTAAATGAAATTTAAAACATATACATTTAATAATTATCGTGATTTGTATTGATGAAGTTTATGTATTTGTATATATTTAATAATATATATGTATCCGATATTTATATATCCAAGATTGGCCAAACATGTTGTTAATTTCATATATATTAGGATCATTCGCAACAGAATATTTTTGCGTTAGTCAAAAGCATGTTTTACTTCAAAGTTAGTAAGAAGTATGTTGAACTTCGCATTTGTAAACTGTAGATAATTGGCTAACAGAATAATGTATAAGTAATTTTAATAAATGAATCCAAAAGTCTTTTCTGTAGTTATACCCTGTCTTTCACCAACTTTTAAATGACAAAAAAGTAAAATTAGGCAAAACTGCTAATTTTTAGTACTTTCTTTACGTACTAAGACTATTTATTATTTGAAACGAGTATCTAAGGAGTTTTTGTAAGAGGGTGTATTATTCGTTGTATTTACACTGTGATGTATATGGAAGGAATAGGAAGCCCTGCATAACTTTGTAAGTATCTTAGCCACAGTCTGGTCTTCCTTCTACAGTCATCGAGTAGGAAGCAGATTCTTTATATATGTCTATAAATGAAAGTACTTCTGCTTAATCGTATAAATATTTATCAATCATATAATAATATTAGGATAAAGTAACTCTGAAGATTCCAATTACTTAAGTAGGGTAGTGAAAATTTAGTACAATAATTCATTTGAATATTACTTTTAGAGAAGGATTACGGTAAAGTGTGAAAATTAATGCAAGAGTTTACCCAAAGCAGATCCAATTCTGTTATTTGTTACTTCGAAATTCTTCAAGAGTCTGACTAGAACTGGTCGTCTATTCTAAATAAATTGTCTCCTAAATTACATTTTATGAGAAAATTAATGAATAACTACTAATTCTTAACTCAGTCATTTTTGTTACGTAATATTTATTGGTTTGGTGATAATTAAGCATTATTCCACCAGATGCTTAATTTGGTCTTTTCTTGAATTTAATTTAAGCAATGATGTTTGTTTATAGATTTTTTTAATCGGAACTCAAAATATTCATGAATTTTATTATTATGTTTTTTTTTAAATTTATTTTTCTTTATTATTATAAGTAAGTAAAAAATCTTATAAATTTTAATATTTCAAATTTTTACTTCTAAGAGTAAAAATTAATTTTCACTTTATTTGTTTTTTACTGATTATCTATTCATTAAAAAAAATCTCTAAGTTAGCTGTATGTGTTGACGCAATAAATTAAATACCCAGTGGACCAAATTTTGGTTGTTAAGTTCACCTACGGGCCTACATGGAATTAGAGAAAATGTCTTTGAAGGACCGTTCGTCCACCGTAACAGATGAAACTAAGTCACCTTGAAACAACTGAGGATTGGACATAAATTCACCAGCTCGATCTTCTTGGCTCTCCCCGATTTTACTATCAGATGTGTAATGTACAGTGGGCTATAAACCATCTTCTCCTAGATTTCCCAAAATCCGAAGCTAGTCGCAATTGAATTTAAGTCAAAATACGAAGAGGGTGCTTAATCGAGAGGGCTAAATCAAGACGATTTACATTTTTATATGATAATAGGATAGTGAACTTAATTTTACAAACCTTAACATAATTAACGGTTAATATGAAATATTCCTTAAAATTAGATATTGTTCTAATGTTTAATTGTTAGTTAATGTTTAATGTTCAACTTACTTTTAATTGTAAGTCTTAAATACTAATTACCTGTAAATATTTTTTGTTACTCTATTTCGCTAATTAATTGTTGAAGCGACTGTAATAAGAGAATGTAAAAAAAAAATTGGAAAAATATTCCTATTCATGATTACATTTACAAATTTAATAGATTAATGTGTATAATAAAGAAAAAAAACTGCAATTTAAAAAGAATTAAAATAAAAAAAAATTACCGAATACTTTTTTTAATAAATGGTATTTGGTATGATGATAATTTAATTTATAGCGTGTTTAATAATTAAACACGATTTAATTTGGTTTATAAAACACAAAAACGAATATGCTTCGAGAAAATATTAAATGTTGAATTACGGTTTTTATTCATATTATGTATATTTAAATTTCCTAAAATTTAATACATAATAAAATATTAAGCTTTTTAGATTGTTTGATATATTTACGTTAAATAATTGTGAAAAGAGGATTGGATTGTTAACATTATGGATTTGTTTCATTAAAAATGAACTTCAAATATTTTGTTATTTTAAAACGATTAATATTAAATTATTTTTATACAGTCTTTACACTCATGATTGACTGCTTAAAAGGTTATTTATTCTAATTCATTTAACTAATATCATTACCACAAAATCAAAATGTTTAATTATAAAAGGATAAAATTTTACAATAGAGGGCTTATGTCTATCATAAATTCCTCATTTAAACAGGTTAATCATTTTGAATGCGTATAGAAATGTAACATTTATTTTAATAAACTAAAATTTAGAGAATGTATGTTGGGCTTCATGTAACATTGATTTCAATGATTAAGTTTAATAACTTGACATATAACTGCATGAGCTTTTCTGAAATAAATTTTCATTTGTAGAGATTATTATAAAATTATGAAAATATATGTAACGTAACAGAATAGATAAAGCGAGTTAAGTAATTACGGTTCATGTGCTTAAATAAGTACATCGCATCTCTTCTATAAATATAGAAGAGATCGGATAGGATCGCAAGAGTATCGGAGGATACTTTCCTCCTATTAATTGCAGCGCCTGGACATCGGTACCTTGCTGTTGGGTATTTCTAATTATCGGACGGGTATTTAATTATTTAATAACGGTTATATTTTTATTTTTATTTTTAAGATGGACGAAGTTGGGGGCTGTGATTCAGTTCTTCCCGATCTACGATCGGGTTTTGAATATTAGTTTTAGTTAAATAAGTTAGTTATTGCTTGGGATATTAGCCAAGATATGTGCATCTTTCAATGCGGCGCGATTCCCCTTCAGTCCGTCCACTGAAGGCTTTTCAGTGCTAATGGCTTTCAGCCTAGCAGGAATGAGCCTGATGGCACCCTGGTATTTGGAGGTGCGTAATCCTGTTTTCTAATCTTGCCATCTGATTTGGAGACTTCCGCTGATTTTAGCTGGTGATATGCCTGTGCATCAACTACAAAAAAAAAAATAGGGGGAAAAAATCCCGACAGCAAAACTAGACTCCCGGCCTGGTTTGGGTTATCCGACTTCTCGAGGCCCTGCCAATTATGGTGGTTTATCAAGGACAGCTTGAGACCTGTTTCTTAATCCCTGTTGGATAGGATCCTCTCGGCAGATGTCTGCGAGTTCCTGGTATTTGGACATGGCAACCCACCCAAAATTCCCCGCGGTTACGCCACACTCACTTTAAATATGATCTTTATTCCAGCATCGTAGCGTGATGAGTCATTCCTGATGAACCATTGCGCTCCAAATATCAACCTCTAACGCGACGTTTTGACGACTTCCATATTTTTCTAGAGTATGGACCACAAGAACGCTTCCAATGCCGGGTAGGCTTGGGTTAGCATTGGCAGCATGTATAATCGGTAGATAAGTATTTTCGTCACTAATGGTAAGGGCGGTTAAGCAATGGGTATACGGAGGTTCTGGCCCTCTGGACCACATAATTTATTTACTCGCCTAAGGTAAACCGTTTATCCAGGAATATTCTCAGATATTTTACTTTCGTCGCAAAGGAAAATTTTCCCCTGATATTTCCAGTAGCCTGGCCGGAGCGCGTCGGTTGTATCTGAACATGACGGCCAAAGATTTCTCTCCGTTGACCCTAGTTCTCACCTACGGCTCCACTATATATGGCAGCCATTGGAATCTCGCCACCACATATTCCACGTTTGGGGCTGGTAATAAAATGCCGTATCATCGTCAGAGCCTCGTTGACGAAAGTAGCATATCTTTTGTATACGTCGTTTACAGGAGTGGCGAAAGCACGGCCCCCAGAGGGAAACTTTGGCGTTTATCGCTTGGGAGGAGATTACCTATCTCTCACAATGAATTATCTTCCGAGTAGGTACGATTTCAGCAATCTGTCATGAACCTGTAACTATCGACTGGCCTAGTTTAAGTTGCATGGCCGTCATGCCATACTTTGTCGAAGGCCTTGGCTGCATCAGAAAAACGGCCGCGTTACCGCCTTCCTGTTTAGACCGTTAACAATTCTGTCTCCCAGCCTCACCAACTGGAGAGTTGTCGGGAGGCCCTCTCGAAATCCGAATTTTTCAGGCTGGATCACTCACTGGTCCCTGGCACCGTCGAAGTTTTTCGAAAAAACCCAAAACAACTTTGACAGCAACGGAAGCAGCGATCTCAGTCTGTAGTTCCGAGAAAAAGTAAACTTTTGTGTGGTTTCGGTATGCATTCGACCTTTGCCGTTTTCCAGCTAGCTGGAAAGATTATAGAAGGGAATAAAAAGGACACATTCAAAACTTAAAGTTAAAAACTTTCTTAAAATTTAATACTAGGTGGCGTTTCAATTGTTACCTAATCATCATCCGTGGAAATTAAGGTATAATACGTAAAAAATTAATTAAAAAGATAATCAATTAATTAAGTGAAAAAATAATAATGAATTTTAGTTAACGTGCTCAATGATATTTACGAATTACTGTATATTTCTATTATCACTAATATTTCTAAAGATGCTAGAGAAGAATAGGAAAAATATAAAACCTTTAATAGTTTTTTAAATTTGTTACATAAAGAAGACAAAAAGATTAGACAATTCTAAGTTTGGGTGGTGTTTCCTTTCACTCTTAGAAGGACACTAAAACTAAGAAATGATTAATCGATACCCGGAAAAAAGTATTTAAGAGAAAATCAATGGATATCTATCATGTATATACGCTAACTTATTTGCTATTCACCCGGCCGTATGGTAAATGGAAATAATAACAAATTAACTATGAATTCAACAAGAAAGGATATTACAGTGAATCCGTCTCACAAAAATGAATCATAATTTATCAGTTAAGGGCTTCAGGAAAGTTATGTTCAATGATGTTGATTACGATTACCACAGCTGCGCAGTTAGAAATCCAATCGCGTCAAAAATCACACATTTCAATTAAATTAATATACGTTAAGAATATATATATTATAAGAAAAAATAGCTTGCAAATTTAAAAGCTGTCTGCAAGGTAGGTTTCTGAACCGTAGCAATCAGTCGTATGCAAAACTCAGTCGTCAAATAAGTTCAATATATTTACAAGTATTAACTATATTCATTTTTTAATACGCAGTGTTTTACATTGACATACCTACAAGCACAGATAAAGTAAATAGATAAAAATGTTACATAAATCACTTATGAATAGGTATTAATGATATAACATTAGTTATTGCTATAAATCCATCACAGAATTTAAAGAAATGGGCTGTTAATTCTTAAGAAAAAAAAATTAATTTCGATCTTTTTTACTTTTGAGAATACGGCTTATTTTATACCTACCTCACTTGTCCCATTGCATTGTTCAGAGTAGTTTTAAATGTGAATATAAAACTGTATAATAATATTGTTCTTACCTGTTAGAAGCCGAGGAATTTTTTATGAAAGAAAAACTGAAACAAAATATAAGAATAAGAAGAGTTGTAAGTTAATTGGAAGTTCAAACAAATTCCTTCAGTTAAAATAAAACAAAAAAAAAAAAAATGAAGAAAAAAGACTGCTTCTAGAAGAAGAAGTATCTTTATTACTAGCTGTCCAAAACAAATCGATTCTATCTATATTACATAAAAAATAATGGTAGTCAATGACCCATAATTATAATTATTATATTAACCTTTTCCAGTTCATTAGTTGTATACGGTAATTTAATTTACTATCGTTCAAAATACTTTTAACTTAACAAATTAAAATTTCTTCTAACCCATTAAAGTATTTTTTAATCCGTAAAGAAAAAAAAAGTATTTTATTTTAATGAAACGTAGATTTATATTTATAGATTACAATAAGGGAATTTGGATATCAGTTAAAAAATTAATAAAAAATGTATGGATTGAATATATTCCTCAGTATCATATAAAACATACTTGGTCTAGATTATAATAATGGTTTTGTAAATGCGACTATTAAGACATGATTAACATGATTTTTTTCAATAAAATAATTTCTCAGACGAAATAAAAACAAGGCAATCATTTTTCTTTTGAAGAAAAACATTAAATTTTAACCTATATAAAATCTAATTCTTAGTTTGTTTAATCGGATCAAGTTAAATAATGTCAAACCTCTTATGTAATTTATAAATAAATATTAACCTTTTGTAAACGAATAATAATATGAAAATAAATATTTATTGTCAACAAAAAGGCATAAAATCAGATTGTGGAATTTCATACATTGTTGATGACGTAAGGGTTTACATGAATGT
Organism: Lycorma delicatula; assembly: GCF_047948215.1. NCBI lineage: Eukaryota > Metazoa > Arthropoda > Insecta > Hemiptera > Fulgoridae > Lycorma > Lycorma delicatula. Next base: position 120,570,222 of record NC_134456.1, read on the forward strand.
CAACTAGTTTTTAAGTATACCACATCAAACAACAATATGAAATTATTAAGAGAGGGTGAAATCAGAGTATTGTAGCGCGAACGAATTGAAAAGACGATGACGTCAACTTAATATTATTTTTTGGTTACAGCGAACAGATTTAAGGCGAATAGGTTTTTTAATAAGTATTCAAATGAAAACTGTCATACACCTTCTAAATATCTTGATTTCTTGAACCTTGCGGTGTGTATATATACCATGTTTCCTATTCGATGAGTTTTCGTTAATCATTTCTCTAGAATAAAGTGTTATCTGCATTTACCAATTTTTTCGTTTTCAGTACAAATTGCCTTTTCAAGATTAGATAAAAAGATCGATAATTCATTTTTTTAAATTGGTAAAGATATTTTTGTTAATGACAAATACACTGCTTACGTTCGTAAAAGATCCGTTATGTGGATTATATTAATATATAAAAATACTTCTCAAATTTAATCTGATGTAATATATAAATACTTTTGTGGAAAAATATTGATAAGGCTATGTGTATATTGTGTTGTTCTGTAACAGAAAGGGAATGGGTTTTTTCTTACGTGAAGTAAATAAAACAGCTGATATCGTGGAAGAATTAATCAGAGTTACTTTCTCTAAATGTAATATTGTGCAAGTTGTATTTGTGATAAAAGAGTAAACTTTTCACTTGTAAGATGAAACATCACCGCGATTTCGTTGTGCTTTTCATACCATGCAATATGCAATATCGTGTTTGGCTCGGTGAAGTAAGAAATGGAAGCCAATTCACGCTTCCTTACTTTCCTAGTTGATTTGTCCGTCGTAGGAAAATAATTATTTTCAGTATCAATAAAATATGTACTGCAAAAAAGGAGCAGAGATATCATCACTTTAAGAATCAAAAGCTGTACAAGCGAAACAATCCCTTTAGTATACAGTCATAGGTTGTCGCACTTTAAATCGTGACAGTTTTCTTCTTATTTACTTTCCACTATTTTATCTTTCTCAAAATTAAATAAATTTTCTTTTATTCTAATTTTTTTCATTGTAAACGCAAAATAAATTTTTTACTTATTTTTTATTAAAAAGGCTTCTTTTAAAAAACATTCAGACAGTGTGGAAAATTATTACACTAATACACGAGTACAATTAGCAGAATATATAATACCAATATTTTAATTCATACTTAAAAAAATATTATGATAAAATATAAAAATATTATCTAACAAGATGAACAGATTATATTAATATATTTTTTCATGTTTTTCTTCTTTTTTTTGTAACTTTTTAAACTTATTTTAAAAACTGATGGAGTTTGCTTTAAAAACTGTTGTTTAATACTTTTAAAAACATTAAAAACACCTGTTTGTTGTTGAACGTTTAAAAAAAAATTAAACATTTCATTGTACAAATATATAAATTCTTTCTATCATATATAGCATAAAAAAATAAATATAAATAATGTTTAAATAAATCCCTTTTTTTATTAAAATTATTGTACCTCTGAGACAATAAAAAGTATACGTATACGTTCAAATATATCACAGAAGGTTTTATACTATTAAATACGAAATTACGGGTAAGTATAAGATTCGAGATCTATATTAACAAAAATCTTGAATTTTTTAAGATATGTTGCAAATTGAATAGCTTAACGTTTTTTATTTCTGTATTAACCGTTCGTCAAATAACTTTTAAATAGCGCAGAGTACCAAATTTTGACCAAGATCCGTTGTTTAAGTAAACGAATGGATATAATTCTCTTTTGAAGTGTTGATCTGTTTACAACTAGGAGTTTAAATTACTTTTGCACTAGATTTGAATTCTCATGTTACCGATATAATTTGGTTTTCGGAATTCAATTAATGTGGTACAGAATCAGAAATAATTAACCTTAATCGAAATGAAAAGCTACAAAGGAACTTATCGGTTGATGTGAGAGTTGATCTTAAATTAAATAAATAAACTATTTAGGATTATAAATATTTATGATAATAATATACAACGTGGTATACATTCATTACATTCGTACAATATAATTATATAAATAAGTAACAACCCTTTGTTATTTTTTCGGTTTCTTTATTTATTTATTTTTTAGACATATACTTCCTTTAATCATTGTACTACATTCGAATGTAAACAACTGTTTTAACGTTTTGCATATATTAAATATTCATACCAGTATTACAGTAAATCAAATTATTTCTATTCTAACGATGTACTTGTGACTTGTGTTCCTGCAGAGGTTGAGAAAAGTTATCGTTCTGCTATTCTTAGTTTTATTTAACCATGTTACTTTATCATTATCAGTATCTACATAAACCTTCACAAATTTTCTTTAATGGTCTTTCAAATGTTTAATATTTGGTAATTATTGTTTAATTTTTGTAATCGGCAGTAGGTTACTTCAAATGGTAGTACATAATTTATACTTTAAATTGTGAGCTGTTATTGCCTTTTATACAAATATTATACCCTGAAATTATAAATTTTAAAACCACTTTAAAAAATTCAGTTTATTAGTAAACAGCATAATCTGTTCTTGGATTGTTCCCAATATTATTATTTTTTAAATGATTATTAAAAATATCGTTTTTGAGTTATAGATCATTATTGTCTTTTACATAGTTACCAAAACTATTACTCACAATTAATTTATCCCATGAACTATTTTTATAATTCACCTACTTTTCCATAATTTTTATTTTCTACATGTATTGATAATAACTAATTTATTTTATTCTGTATTTAAAATATGATTTTTATTCAAAGGATGATGAAAAAAGATACAATTCTTATAAAATTCTTTGGTGCGTGGGTTTATTTGTTTGTTTGATGTATGTGCACATATTTTTATTTTAGCTGCTACTGGCGCAGAACGGACTACGTGGTGCGCTGGGTGGCTTCGCGCAGCAAACAAACTATTCATTAGTTTGAACGGTTTATACTTCTTTATACGAAAGATTTATCTGATTTTATATTTTGTTTTGAAAAAAGGAAAACATGAGATTAGAGCTGTGATAAAAAATTACAACTCAAGAAACGGCTAAAGATTTTCAGGATTTTGAAGCTTTTCATTGTAAACGTTTTCTTTTGTTGTTGTTATTATGCTAAATTCATGAACGTTTTTTAGTTACGGATGGCAAAAAAATTTAACAAAATATTCTCTAATGAAACATAAACCACGTAACATTATCGCGGCGAGCCGTAGGCTCGCTTTTTTTTGTGGTACTAAATTATTTATTTTCATTATTTTAAGTGTATTCACACATTTCATCATAACAAATTTTTATAATTTCTTTTGTTTTTTTTTTAAGGTTTTACTGATTGTTTTTATTAAAGTAATTTCGATGTATTATATTCTTATTTTTTCGCTATTTTCGCATATGCTTTATACTTGGTGAGTATTAATTATGTCATAGCATTTTTTAGGGCATTTAAGATGGATGTAACCGGTAAAGCGTAAGAGATACTTAATGGTTTTTTTGTTTTATTATAGATTAGTTTTAGTAGCGGCCCTAACTTTCTAATGATGAACGTTTAAATTAGTTCATCAGTAAAAAAAAAAAACAAAATAAAAATTTAATAAATCAAAAGACTTGGTGTTTTCATTCTACGCATTGAACCTAGATAAAACATAATAAAATATTGAATAAAAATCATAAAATTACTTGAATATTAAATTATTAAAAAACGTTTATAAATAATGAAGTAGAATATTATAAATTTATAAAAGTATTTTATTAATCTAGAATATATAAGAAAAACCCAAAACCGTAATTTTTTTTCATTAAAAAATGATCAGCCAGTCCCTTCTAAAAACAATAGTTTTAGAAGAACAAGCCTGATTTAGGAAGTAAAATAAAGAAGTGTATAGCTAAAATAAAGAATGATCAAAAATATGTATAATCCGGCATAAAGGAACCTGATACTGATATTCCACATCAACATAAGTTGGAATAAAACATTTAGAAAAGCATATATTTTTCTCAAGAAATTAGGGCTCCTACTATGATAAATGTAATACAATATAATATACTAATAACTATAATTTAAAAAAAAAAACAATAAGTATATCTTACGTTTTTCCGGTTACATCCGTCTTAAATGTCATAAAAATGCTATGATATAATTAATACTCACACCAAGTGTAAAACATATGCGGAAATAGCAAAAATAAAAATATAATACATGGCAATTATTTAAAAAAAACAATTAATTAAACCTAAAAAAAACAAAAGATATTATAAGACTAAAAATATTCAGGTTTATGAGGAATATAGTATGATCGCAACATTACCTCAACCGCACGTAACCCTGATGGGCATTTCCAGTGGTTATTTCATTGATGACATTCAGTTAATTAATTAATTAACTGTTCTATTAATACGTTTAATATTGATTATGCCCAAATATTATTTGCTTAAATATTAATTAATATTGTCAGTTTTCTAAAATATTTACAAAAAATATGTAACCTCCTAAGTACACTCAAGAGAAAATTGTTTAAAATTTTTAAAGAATTTGTAAGTTTAAAATTGAAAATAGAAATAGAAATTATTAAATGTAATTGAGGAAATAATTTTTATGAATTGTAATATACTGAAAGACTCGCTTTCAAAATTCAGGAAATTTTCTTTTATATGAGCTTTTGGATTTATTAAAAATACCACTTACAATGGAGTAACCAGTTATTATTGGCACCCGCCTTAAAAAGATTAGGAAAGGTTTTTTGAAAGCTTTTATGTGATGAATCACAAAAAATCTCAAAGATGATTACAAAATTACAAGACGGTATGAAAGTTTGTTTTAGGAAGGTAAAAATATCGATGACAAATGCTTATAAATCTTTACATAAAAATAACATTACTGAACAAATAAAGTAGAACAGATTCTTAGATAACATAATAATAGAAGATTACAAAATTATCCAAACGAAATAAAGTTAGGAATAACAGTGATTAAGGAAACATTTAATGGAAAGAAACCGTTGTTACGTAATGAAATGTAAGAATTACGTTACGTTACATAACGTGCTATGTAATAAATGTAAGAACATATTGGATAACCATTTACGCATGACTCACAAATGCATTAAATGTTGTGTTTGGAGGTCACATCTATATGGATGAGGAACAGGGATATTAAGTAAAAAGAGAACGGAATGCTGGCTATTGAGATGTTGGTGTAAGCAAGATTGGAAGAGATTAAATATAAAGGCAGAGAGAAAATTAAAAAGTAATTAGGCGACTGAATGAGAAGCTTAATCAGAAAAATTCTAAATAGAAAAGCCCAACAGGCTAGGTCATATCATAAGAAGAGAAGGTTGATTAAAATAGTGCTAGAAGAATCAGCAGATGCTGCGAAGGAAATAAAAAATTAGTTTATAAACAATAGGAGTTATTTTATAGACTAGATTTTAAAAACCATTTAGAGTTTATTTAGATAACACTAATGAACACAGTTTCTGGCCCATGTAAATTTTATTGTGTTCCTAATGTAACATTTTATGCTGAATTAAAAAATAAAATCAGAATTTTTACATCAAATTTTGTGTGATAACTTTTAAAAAGTATTGCTTTTGTGGAGTTCTACATATTTTTTAGGATAGCTTATGTACATGAAAAATATTTTAAATAATTATTATAAGAGTGTGAGGAGAACAAACATAACATATCTGTGTATGCGATTCATTTACTGTAAGTTCTGACATGACAGCACTCAACCGTAATACACCAGTATTGTTTAAACGTTCGCTTTGTATGATCTATGGTTTTATTCTGTTATGTGATTTAGTTAATGTATCAAGTATGTGGTGTTAGTGAATAAATTTGCCATGGAAGTGCGTAAATGATCCGAATAATTTATGTTACGTTTGTGGGGTTTCAACGTTTAAAAACATCGACGACTTATAGAAAAAGGTGTTATGAACTATATTTTGGCTGGAAAGTTGAGTATGTAGATAAGAACTGGACCCATCACATATGCTGTTCAACCTGTGTGAAACCGTCTGACAAACTGGGTTACTAAGGGGTAATCGGCTCATGAGTTTTGCTATATTGATGATGTGGAGTGAATCAGAAAACTATTTGACGGACTGTTATTTATTTATTTATTACAAAGAAAAATAGGAATAAATTGTAAATTCAAACAACAGTGCAGTATCCAAGTTTATTGTCTGGTATAATAAGGCTAGTGACTCGTGGTAAGGAATTATCTCTACCGCATCCTCCAACACATGTAAATTTAAAAGATGAATCGGAATATGAGGTAGCCAATGAAGTTCAACATGAGGAGCAAGATGATCCTACTTCTGAAGCAGACTCCTTTTCCCGCAAATCACATCTGATACCTCAAGGCGAATTAAAAGACCTTCTTTGGAATTTGAGGTTGTCGAAGAAAAAAGTAAAGCTTTTAGGATCTTAGCTGAAAGACTGGAATCTTCTCATAAGTAGCTCAATTATTATGACATTGTAGTTGAATTATTGCAGTCATGACCCACCGGTTTGTTCTAGTGTTGAATTCGTCATCGCAAATCAGCTGATTTCGAAGTCGAGAGTTCTAAGGTTCAAAAAGCAGTTACTTTTATTAGGATTTAAATAGTAGATCGTGGATACCGGTGGTCTTTGGTGGTTGGGTTTCAATTAACCACACATCTCAGGAATGGTCAACCTGAGACTGTACAAGCCTACAATTCATTTATATTCATCCTCATTCTCCTCTGAAGTAATACCTTACGGTGGTTCCGGAGGCTAAACAGAAAAGAAAGAAGTCGAACTAACATAAGAGTTATAATATGTTCCTAAATATTTCATTCTTGGATTTACATTTGAATTTCTCTTTCCGGAAAATACCAGTACCGTCAGTGACGGGCATGGAGAACGCTTGCTTCAACAAATCTCAGTCATTGAAAACAGCTGGCAAATTCTTGTTAGTCGGTAAAATGAAATGTTCCAGTTATCAAACACAACAAGAAAAACAATTGCCACATTTTAGGTAAGTTAAACAGTTTCGTGCAGGTATGCAAATTATTAAATTTTTTTAAAGATTTTTCTACGTATCAGGAAAAAAACGGCAAGTGGTAAAGATATATGCTTACATATTTTAATTTAGCGTGAAGAGTTCTATTAGGATCACATGTTTTCTTCCTTTTGTCAAAAAAAAAAAACTTTGATTTTGTTCTTCAGTGTAATCAGAGTTAATTCATAGACGGAAAGTAGGAATTAGATGATTTTAAAGGTTATACTGGAAGTAGAGGAGAATAAAGTCGGATATAGTCAAGAGCACCATAGAAATCTGTCTCGGGGCAGATAACCACGTAATAACGATGAAAATACATTGACGAGACGATGATTGTAGTTTAAAAACAAACAAACACCATTCACCATAACAGCCATAGGAAGAATCAAGTTTTGGAAATCATCTCATAGAAACAAGACATATAAAGATTGGCTAAAACATGTGAGTTTTACAAATTTCAAATAAATCAAACATCTGAACAATATGAAAACTGTAACACAAAATTTAACTAAAATTAGAATAAAAAACGAACAAACACAATATAAATATTAATCGATTACATATCTAAGGGGTTATCTAACCTTTTTAGGATGGTTGTAAATATGATTAGGTACTCCACTGAAGAAGGTGTGGTTAATTATACACCAAAACGTTCTATGAAGTATTACTCATTTTGAAAGTGAGTTTAATATTTAACAATTTTCAGATGTTGTCATTTACATCATGATTTTTGATTAATATAAATTTTTTAAATGTGTTTTTGAGAAACTATTGTTTTTACAATATTCTCAAAACTTTACTGTATTTATAAAAATAAATACATTAAAATTTATCAGACTTTCCCAAGCTTTTTTGAGAAATTCGGCGTAAAAATTTGAGAGGATATTACTAGTAAACTTTATAAAAAAGTAATGTTTGTGCTTCTGCTATTTAATCAAATTCCTAAGTACAAGTGTAGGACTGAGTATGCAGCTACATTATTTAGAAGAAAACTTTTCTCACCATATTCAATTTTGAATATTGCAATTCTTTTTAAGTCATAAGAAATATATTTTTGTACCAAATTTAATATCATAACGATTTTGAGGAAGAGAAGTTTTTAAATATAGAACGATAATTATTAGTTCATTAAAAGTTTTTTTTTTTTTTTTTTTGCTTGATTTATAAGTTTTTTGCTACCTAAAATTATTTTACTTCATTTCATCGATAGTATTTTGTTCATAGTGATTCATATTAAGTCATCGCTTTAAAACTTTTGTATTTGATCAATACACAAAATATTTTGTTTACGATTATTAGTGAAAAACATTTCATAACTTCTAAAAAAAATATTTTTGAAACTACGTAACATTTTAAATTGTAAATACACCCTATCTGAATTTTTATGGTTCTTTAGTACATAAAAAGTGATAGGTTATCATATAAATCATTTTGTTTTTCACGGTTTGCTGTTTGTAAGTCTCAGTTTTGTGAAAACTTAACACTTTGCTTGAATTGCAACATTAATCTTCTTTCCATATATCTAAAAACTTATGGCAAAGAATATGTAAAGAATAGAATCTGTAGTTGTTTACTAGTAAAATATTAGAAATGTCTACCGTTCTTCTAAATTTTATTCATACGGTTTTGTTTATTTTCAGTACTTTAGAAAAAATCTCACCGAAATTGTGATGTAAAATTAATGAATTAAACATATTGAGCTATCTTTAATTTGTAATTGTTAATGCTTGATATTGTACTACAGATTTGTGATCTCATATTTATTAAATTACTCATTACAGTTTATTTAATTGGATAACAAAATTACGCTCAAAAAAACCCAAAAGTCTCTTACTTAAAACCTCTTACTTATAACCTAAACACTACCACATTTCGTTTGTCATTATCAATAGATACTAGAGAAAAATGATTTAATAAATGTAGAAAGTAAATAAATAAAACTTAAAAAAAAAAGCAGGACAAAAAATAATAAACATATTAATTACAAATAAGTACTACAAACACTATAAAATAAACATTTTTAGCCATGATTTTAGATTAAGAATGAAAAAACTCTTGAGCAGTTCTGCCCAAGTAGACCGTCTTTTCGTTTCTAACGCCCTCACTATTTCGCAGTCAGAAACGATTTTTAGAATACATATACGTTCGATTAACCACTAGACCTTACACACAAACGTCAAGTTTCAACTCGCTCACCATCGTTGTGACACACTCCATAAACGAATATAAAAAAATACATCACTACACAGTCAGCAAAACTTAAAATTCTCTTAGACTTTAAATTAAGCGTAACTAAAGAACTATTCGACCAATTTTCACCTAATTTTCACACGCACAGCTTCAGATATTACAGCTTATCTAAATTTCAATGAAATTGATGTAGTTTTGGAGATTTTCAAGCCACAAAATTTTATATATAGGCCTATATATATATATCAGGGTATAACACGAAGTTCTCCTGGGACATTCATAACATATTTATACTCGTGAAAATATTAGATAAAGTTCATAAACATATGTTCTAAAATGCTTCGTTTGCGATTTACGGCTAATGAAAGATTTAAATCGGATTTCAGCTACCCGGGTGAAATGAGGTTGACTGAAATTTTTAGGCCGTTGTTAAGGGACAGAATTAGTGACTTATTATGGCCTTTAACTGAAAAAACGAATAAAATAGTTCCCAGAACCGTATCTGCAATGATTTTTGAGAAGTCTGGGGTGAAAACAAATAAATTAGGGTAAAAAACCTTGTTTTTTTTTTTTATCTTTGACTTTGTCAAACGGTAATAAACCCAGATAAAACTTTAAAACAAACTTTTACAGAATTTAATTCTAAGCGAAATGATGTAAGATAAGTTATAAAATAAAGAAAACCTAGAAAACTTCAAATTTTATTTAGAAACAGTCTATTTCTACATTTTGTCAGAGAAGTAATTAATGTAATAAAAAACCAAATTATTTTTGTTGATGTGAAAAATTTAGTTTTAGAGTAGCTGAAATCCGAGCGAAATCTTTCACTAACGGTAACTCGCAAACGAAGCATTTTAAGACATGTTTATATATACTTTTTCCATTATTTTTACGAGTAGGGTAGGTTATGAAAGTCCCAGGATGATTTCACACTCTTTATATATCGAGTGTGAAGTATACTTTACACTGAATATACTCACTCTAAATATACAGAATATACTCGCGGGGGGTACACTCTGTATATAGTGTATTTACGTATATGTATATATAAGGAAACCCAGATTTAAGTGAATATTATTTTCGTACTCCTCATACCTCAAAACGTAAAGAAATTTCATTTTAACTGCCCCCCCCCCCGCATAAGAACCACGCGAAAGTTTATAAAGAATTATACAAGTAAGTTAACGTCCTAGCCAATCTCCTAGAAAATAAAAATTTGGTTTAGAAATGTCTAAACTATCTAAATCTCCAATATAGACGGCTCACAATGACTTAATGCACGCCTGTTTCATAAAACTTATCTTGAGAAAAATAAAAACAGCACGAACCTTAAACCGATCAAATAGATATCCTGACGATAAAAAATAATTATGGGAGAAGATAAATTTTAAGGTTCATTTGTTTGTAAATTTTACTAAATGATTTTTATCAGATTTAAACTTCAATTAGGCTACTGGATATTAAGTCATTTAGTGGTTTTTAGTGATAAATTTCTTGCTTTCCTCCTAATAAAATTAGTTTCGTAATTAACCAATTTCTATTTATTCCACACATCTGTTAAAATCGCACTTTCTAAAGATAAACTTTTTTATCAGTTTTAGGCAATGCTAGGTTACAGACTTTTTTTCTCTTGCCGTCTATACGAATATTTATAAAGAGCCAAATACTCGTTTCTTTTAATTTTAATTTTTGTTTGCCCTACGTATCCTAAATTGCAATTATTGTCTTTACCAATCAGTTAATAAATGCCCATTCTTTCGACGATTTTACATTTATTTTCAGCTCGACTGAGCCGAAAATCTGTTATGTTAAATTTTACATTAAAAATATGAAAAAATAGTTACGTATAGGGAATTATTTTATAAATTTCAACCTTTTTCACCCACAAGAAATTACATTTGTACGTGTAAAATTCTTAAAATGAATTTAAAAATTAAAAAATAAATTAATAACTAAAATTAAAATAAAAAAATTTGATGTGGTCAGCACATCATTTGATGTGCTGACCACATCCTGTGCGACTTCCTTGTACGCCTATTAAATTGCAAATACACATTTTTAAAAGTACAATACTTTTTATTTCAGTAATAACTTATGATTTTTTTTTCATTTTTATTTTTAATTTTTTTATTGTTATTATTGAATTATTATTAATTTAATTTAATTTTTTACAATTAAATGTTAATAAACGTGCGTATGTATGTACGTACATACGTTTCGATGTCGCGCCGAAACTATTCAAGTTGGATACAGGGACGGTCAAAATGGATATTTCCGTTGAAATCTGAAAACCGAAATTTTACGCTATTACAATACTTCCTTTCCTTCGGAAAATAAAGTAAAAATATATATAAAAATACACAAAATACACAAAAATTCTATTTTATAGGTTAATCTGTATTCGGTCCGAATGTAGACAATCATAAATTAAAATAATAGCACGTAAAATAACATGATTTTGAGCTATTTTAACAAACGTTAAAATTATTTTAAACTTTATTAATGTTATTAAATGTTAAAAATATTATGTAATTCACAAATCGTATTCTGATTACTGCTTATTAGAACAAAATTTATAATGTGATTTCAAGTAAATAATATAGAGTATAATCGTTTCATTATAAATATAATATTAAAGACAGCTTACCAATATATTACTTGATTTCCTGAAATGTTTTCGGCTATTCTGCCATCTTCCGGAGAAATTTTTAATAATTTAGAATTAAAATATATAAAAAATATGATATTCGCAATATAAAATTGGAGTCATAACAATTGGGATAAAATTTGTAAACGTTAATGTCATAAATTAAATTAAAATAATTACGTCCGTTTCGTAAGTGTCACAATTGTTATAGTCGTTTCAAGCTGATTTTATAAAATCCATGTCCCTAATATACAAGTTAACAGATCAGATGTGATAATTTCAGCTTAAAAATTTTCCAGTGATTTATGGACAGACATTTAAACTCATAGTTCAGTTCAGAATTCTTTTAATTAAAACTTTAGTATATAAGCTATACAAAAACAATAAGAATTTCAAAAATCCAGCGCGGTCGTTTAATTTTTGACCGATAACAATAGTTTCCTTCTGTTAAATTATAACAACTTGAAAAGTAAACTTATTTTAAGACAGATAATATTTAAAAATTCTATCCCCAAATCCTACGCACAAGCTTCAAGCTTGTGGTGATATCATCAAGATAAAGAAAAAATTACACTGAATTTATAAAAAATATTGGTGCAATCACTAATAATTGTCTTTATAAATTTTATCGTTAAACATTTCCGCATAAAATTTTGTAAGAGTAGAGTATTTTCTGTTGTATTTTTTGTAATAATTGGGTACGCATGTGGGATGTGGGGGAGTAATACTTAGTATCCTTTTTCTCATACTACCGGGTTGTAACGAAGTATTTTTTCTTTTTTTTGGAGGAAATGAAATTGCGGCTGTAAGGAATTCTTTTCGTTATGCGTGGTCAGGTTACAATTAGCCTGCTGGATGCTAATAAATCTAATTTACAAAATTCTTTACACCATTTTTTCTATTTTTGAACAAGTAGCCTTTTCCGTTTGTATATTTAAATTAGTGGTCTGTACTCAACAATATTAGCCTATCCTTTTTATATACTGTTTTTTATTGGGTGAAAAAAATTAATAAAGTTCCCTCAACAAAATTAAAAGTTATAGTTATACCGAAGTTATTTAGTTTATTATCCTCTTTACTTTATCTTGTTTTCTATTGAAATAATTTTTATCCTTGTGTACATTCGTTAGTTATTAAATCTTTTACGTACATTTTTCAGTAACAATACAATAATTATGTCAATCCACTGCATAAATTAAAAATAAGTTATAAAAAAAACGAACTTATGTAAACACTACGTTCTCATAAAATATACGCATAAACAAATTAACAAATAAAAAGAAAATTGTTTATATATATATATATATATTTTAAAGATTTTAGTTTTTACATTACTTACTTGTATTTTTACATATCAGTATAGGGATTAAATTCTGTTTGAATTAATTAAGGGAAAGTATGACTGTTGTTATAAAGGCGGTCGAACAGTAAAAGTTCCTTCAGTAGCTGACAAAATAAACAGATTGATAAACTAGATTAACGACATTTAGTGTTTCTACCAGTGATTTAACCCATTAAACTTCTTTTTTCTGCGTTCGTTATGTGATTGACGCTATGATTATATTTTGCCACCACAGAATAAAACTTTGGCGGCAAAACATTCAATGAGTATAATTTATGTTAAACTTATATTGATATTGTAATTATTGTAGTTTTACGTATGGGATAACATAGTAATCATCGATTTTTGGCTTCTTGTATAAAAATAATAGAGTTAATTAAATCATCTGATATTTCTTACATTATTTTAATCATAATAAAAATCTGTTATATTAATTTGATTAAATTAAAATTCTTAATTTTAATAGTTTAATTATTAATCTTTAATAATTAAAAATTTTTTTATAAATTTAATTTATTAATTTTTTATAATCTAATTCTTATTTTAGGAACTTTAATTTTTAATTTTACATATTAATATTTCCGTAAATAAAATTACTGTACGAAATAACATGGACGATATTATAACTCAGTAAAACCCTAGATTTAATGAACGTTAAAAAAATAATTATTTATACAATATTTTTGTAGCGTTTAATTATACATAATTATTTAAGTGAATTTACCCAAATGCACTTCTAAGAATTATATTTAGATTGTCCAAGAATCGGATGATGAATTAAAATAGTAAAACAGTTATTTGGTTAAGAAAGCTCAGTAATTTTAACGTTTTCATTAACAAATATATTTTTTTTCATTATCAAGAAAAAAATTTATTAGAATAAATATCTCATATTTCAATTACCTAGAATGCGATCAAAATTATGATCTAGATAATGGTATGAAGAAGAAAGCTTATATTACAAGGGTAGTTCAGTAAACGTATAAACAATAAAACAAGACACAAACTTTTTTTAGACAATAGCATTTATAGAAGGTTTTATTTTGAGTAAAATACTTCCAGAAAATAGGAAAATAATGATCAGACAACTGAGTCGAGATTTGTGAGAAGATAAACATTTGCTTCATCACAGGTAGGAATTTTAGCAAAAATACAAGAGAGGATCGAATTTTTGTAAACTTAATGATAATTTAAAAAGCTATGAATTCGGTGAAATACCATTTAATTAGAATTAAAAGTAACAGGATACCTATGAAACTGTTGCAAAATGAGTTGTATAGAAGAAGAGACAAAATATAAGAGACTTGAAAAAGTTCAGTCTAATCAATACAACTTACGAAATCAAAACCAATAAAAACCTATCCTATTTTAAAAATCTGGAATTTTACCTTAAATCTCATGAAATTACAAGTTGCCCATTATCTTGTCAATAACAATCGTTCGTAAATTATATTCTAATCCACTACTCCAGTAGTAAAGATTATTTTTAATATAATTAAAGACTTGGAAGCGGAAATTCAATTTTTCTTTTCTCCCTACGCCGATAAGAAAAATATTATGTAATAGCAGTTGTTTTGGAATCATCAGTTAGATTTGACTGATTTGGTGCTAATATCTACTCCTTTCTATTCTGCGCTCATCTTATAACCTCAAAATATTTACTGCATATTACATTCACAGTTATCTATTTCTTTCATATATTCCAGTCTTTCGTGTAGTGTTTTTATCTTTTACCCGTCTCTAACAACAAATTTACTAAACGTGGATGTTGTGAATAAATACATGACCTACATAGTTTACATACCTACAAGATTCTGCCACAAATTTCTCTCTTTTTTCATTCATCTTAAAACCTTTTCATTTCGAATTTCTCGACCCGCTTAATTTTTTAAATTCTCGTGTAATATCACATTTCAAAGGTCTTTACTCTTTTCCACTTGTTTTCTGATCATCTATTTCACTATTACAATGTTCAACACATGCTACAGAAATATGTTCAAGAATTTCTTTGTAATTCAGATCAGTATTTCATACCGACAGAATTTATCTTTTTGATTAAAGCTACCTTTGGTTGTGCCAGTATGATTTTCTTATTTGCATTACTTATTTCATCCTTTGTAATTTTATCCCTAAACAGAAAATCTCCATAACATCTAATATGTTTTATTTATCTATATTAATTTTAAATTTATCTTTCTTCTATTCACGTTTGTTTTTGAAGTTTTGTTATTCCATTTGTTTTACAGTTACATATTTATTTACAAAAAAAACTTTTTTTTACCATTATCTATGCCATTTAGAACCTCATAAAATTCTTTTTTTTTTTTTGTTTCTGCTAATAAATCAATATCATCGGCAAATAACAATATAACAGATTATTAGGTTTATAACTAGGGGAAAAGTTAAACATTTAAATGTTTGCATTTTTCCTTGTATTATTTTAGATTTTGATTTTATTTATTTATTTTTTTTTTGTAGCTACATACTATGTTATTTAACAAAGTTCTTAGAGAGAATTCCAGGATCTTTTTTTGTTTTCGTGGTAGTATATCTAATAATAACTACAACAGCTTTTAACTGAAAATGTTTGGAATCCCATATTACTAAAAGAGTAAATAATTAATGTGAGGATTAAAGGTTCATACTGGAAATTTTTAACACAAAGTCTTTGTCTACTTTATATTTTTATTAAAATTCTAACTCTAATTAATTATTTATTAAATTTTTTTCTAAAATTATTCTGTTACTTTTATACAGTGAAGTAAAAAGGTTTTAATGATATTTTTATATAATGCAGTAAAAGTATTAAAAATAATTATAGAATTAGTTTCAGAAATAGTTTTTTTATTAAATGGTGTAGTGTTTATTTTGTACGGTAGATGAAGTTTTCTTAGAAAACAATGATTGTGCTAATATGTAGAGTGGTTATGGAAAGGTCAATCACTGTTGATGATGTCTATTTGTTTGCGTTAATTGTTACTGCGAAAAGATAAGTAGCTTAGATCGATCTTTTTCATATATTACTGTAATATTCAGCTTTCTTCTGCTGAGGAGCTGTTGGTAAAATATGCAGTTTTACCAAATTGTGCTCTATGAAATGCAGTGACTCTTAACATATTTAGCAGCAGAGGTCGTTGAAATCAATTTTATTCCATTAGCGTTGTGTTCATGACTATCATAGTATTACTTTTTTGTATCCTGTGAAAAATATACTTTTCCTTTTGAGTTATACCAATCGTAAGCCCAAAAGACAAAATAGTACAGAGAACCGCTCCGCCTAAAATTAGGATTGAAGAAATGGCTGTCAATTTGTATTTTAAAGATGTAAGAGTGATAAATAATTCAACGTGTATGTTTTACGCTGTTAAAATATTTGAATTACCTATTTTGCTTTAAATTATTATTATTTAAAAGGAAATTAAACAATTGCTAAAAAAAACCCACTATTAATTGTTCATATCCAGCTACAATCATTATGAAAAACGAACAAAAACTAGTTAAACGAGTTTTTCTTTGAAACATTTTTTTTAGGATACAAAAGTTAGTAAGTGAATGAAACTTAATATTACTTCTATCTACATTTTATATTGTATTCGGGTGCCTTGTATATTGTATTCGGGTTTATGTTGTATTCTTAAAGTATAGACCATTAAAATCACCATTTCATGTAGCCTACACAGGTACCCGGCTACAACATAAAATGTAGAAGTAATATTAAATTTCACGTTGCTAACTTACTGTACTGAAAAAAAAATGACGTAAGGAAAGAAAGAAAAACCTGTCGTAACGATTTTTTGTTCGTTTTTCATAATTATTCTAGGCAGACATACACAATTAGTTGTCGAGTTTTGTTTTTTAATTATTATTATTATTATATTGTACTCTTTTGTTGTTCTCGTAACTTTACCATTCAATATCCTCTAGATACGATGGTATATGGTTTGTGGTTTTAGAGACGTTGTGCTACTTAAATAGTAATCTGAATGATAATGTACATGCATGTAATTCATATATAAGTTAGACGCGATGCATTTTGCTTCCTTTTGCTGATCATAATTTTCGTTTTTATCTCGAAAAGATGAATGAATTTTTTCGAAGGTGGGAAAGGGTGTTTCTTTTTTATTTTTTTGTGTAATACCAACATTAAAATTTGAAAACAGCGAAATTTTTTTATTTTATCCTCCAGTATAGAGCCCCTTTTTTGGTTTAGGTAATTTAAGATATCCTGTGTTACGTCCAAAGAACCGAAGAACTGTTATTGCCCAAAAATTGGTTGGATCTTTGAAGCTACAGAAAAGAACAAACAAACATACATAACATTTAAAACACATTACCACTCCTGTGTACGTAGATGGATAAAAAAACTTAACAATGGATACTGAAGCGAGATGAGAAATTGTTCGTCTTATATATAAGGATATGAGAGGTCAAAGAAGATCTCTCGATTTCATAATTTAGAAAAATAATTCCCTGATAATAGCTATTAAATAATTTAGAGTAAAACAATATACGCAAGGTTGATCAAATTTCTAAACAATAAATTCAAACTTTTGAGCTCTAGTAGAGACTTTTGCAGGATATAAGGTAAAGAGTTACTTTTTTTTTACCTTAAGCATTGCTTCAGAGGATGAGATGAATGATTTGTAGCGTGTGTGAAAATGCCATTCCTGACCGGGATTCGAACCCGGGCCTCCCGATGAAAGGGAAAGGTCAACACAATTAACTGTCAACACCAATATATTATTAATTATTAGTATGCAACCGTTTAGACAAAAAAAAAAAACACCATAGAATCTTCTACTATTTTTACTTCCTTGCGCGAATTAAAGGAAGTACTGTGTTCGCTTAAAATTTCGGTTTTCAAATTTTAACGGAAATATTTATTTTGACCATCCCTGAATCCATTTTTACTAGTTTCGGCGTGACATCTGCACGTACATATGTATCTCGCTTAACTCAAAAATGATTAGCCATAGGATGTTAAAATTTTGGATTTAGGACTGTTGTAACATCTAGTTGTGAACCTCTCCTTCTGATTGCAATCGACTGGACTAAAAGTGTTCAAAAACACCCAAAACCAAAATATTTTGATTTTGGAATTTTTCTTAACTGCAGTAATAAGCTCTCATTGAGAGCGTTTCAACGATGTATCATAAGTTGTACTTATTTTCATTGATTCCAGAGTAATAGCCAACTAAAATTTTAATTAATGTAATATTTGAATCATACTAGGGAAAGGCACATCGGTTCGAATCAAACTTCATCTACTTCTTTTTTTAACTTTATTTTAATTTAAATATATTGATTTATTAATAACTATTAATCTCTGATTGTAAAAAATAATTTACAAAAAATAATAATTCAATAATAACAATAAAAGAAAATATATGAAAAAATATCAGAAATTATTAAGGAAATAACATTTTATTTACTTTTCTTTTTAAAAAAATGTGTGTATGTAATTTAATAGGCGTAGAAGGAAGTCATGTGGCGTCCACATCATATTTTTAAATATTACGTAATTGCAGCACAATAAAAGATTTTTAAAATGTTTGGAATAAAATTATACAATCATAAAAATAGTTTGAAATATATACTTTCTTTTAGAAATTTATAAAATTATAAGATGAGATTCTCTGGAGCATTCACTTTTCAGTCTGTTTTAATTTAAAAATGTTGAAAAGTGAGAAAGACTCCTATATAAGTAAACTTTTTTTTATATTTGGATCAGTTAAAATTCCTTTTTTTTATTAAAAATAAAACAGGAACAATATTGAATTGCAATAAAAATTATAACTTTTAGTAATTAATAAGACCTGATGAATGAAATCCATCTTGATGGTGATAAAATAAATTTTAATCATTTCTTCAACTTGTCGTTCTTAAATTTTCTATTTTTATCTTTCCTCAAATATTTATCGTACTTCTAGTTTAAAAATACACGGTTTTTAATTATTGTGTAGTAAATTTTAGAAGTAAAAAGTGAAACAAGTTTAACTAACTATCTTCTTCGTGCAACTCTAAAACTGTTTATAAATAATTAACTGTTTGAAAAGTGCTTTAAACTTGGATCATAATGTCCCTGGAAAATCAACATTATTTGTCTTTGAATTTGTTTCAGTACATGATGTTAAAATACCCAACAGTTGTTATCTGGCTTACGGCTACCATATTGAGTATTTAAATGGTTATGTTACAGTAAGCTGAAACAAGTATTGAGATATTTAGTAGCGGAATGTTTTGATTGGGGTAACTCAATTAGCTTTAATTTAGTTTGCGTGAGATCTTGAACTAGATAACCATAACAGCACAAATGTTTTGATTGGATTAACGAGAGTATATTTGCTTTTTGTTTCTTTTTTTAATTAATTGTTTTTACCACTTGAACATTTAGAATTAGTTTGTTTTAGATAATTCTATTACGAATAAAAATATAATCATAATAAACAAATTTCGTATCAAAATTACGAATCACGAAAAAACGAGACGTTTACTTCATTAGCAATTAAATTAAATTTTTTTTTCTTCATCTTTTTGCTACAATTTTTTTACACTAGCATTACTTCACAATATTATTAACTTATTTTTCCTGAGGCAGATTCTTTGCACTATCTATTCGTCTACATTCTCTTCTCTTCATGCTAAACCTTCCAGCACTTTCTGATAGTTTTTTTTGTCATTTTTTATATCATCTATAATATCTAGCCTCTCTTCTTCCTGTAGAAGAGTCTACTATTGTTTTAATGAATCCTTTTCTTCTTTGTGACAGGTTCTAGGCAGTAAACTTCCGTACTAATCAGAGCTGTTTTGATTAAACTTCCACTCTCATTCATCTCCTCATTAATCTTTATTTTTCACTAGGGTCAGCTCATTTAATCTGCAATTTCCTTCACTCACACTTTTCAAACAGCTCCAGTCTTTCTTGATTTATTCGAAATGGAATCGTGATTTCTTAAAGGACTTCTTTGGGCATATCTCATTGATTTAGATCATATTTCACTACTTTCAGAACCCTTCTTCATTGAGATGAAGCTGCTAATTTCAGCTCATAACAAGAGTATTTTAACTTCAATTATTGAATAAGTGCTGTCATGTTGGACAACACTGGATAAATTTTGAAGAAATAAAGTTATAATACTTGGACTGCAGTAATTCTTTTCAAAAATTGTGTACCAATATAAACAAAGCTTTTTGAAATAAAAAGAAACTTTAGAATGTAAAAATTTTCTAATTTTTTAAGCTTGGCACGGTGTTCTAAAAACATGGTTTTGGGTGAATAATATTAACATAGAAAATTGATAAACTAATTCAAATTACTTCTGAATACACCTTTAATATCTCAACCGGTGCAATTTGTGAACCTTAGTGTGAAAGATACTGGAAATTCTATTTTGTGAAAGGGATGTTTCAGAAGTATTAAAAAGTTCCAAAAAATGTAAGGTGTCTGACAGATGAAATTCCATACGAATTTTTAAAAGATCTCTGAGTATAATATGATTCATCTACTTACACAAATTTGCAATTTAATTTAATTTAGAAATCGAGCAACATTATATTAAAATCTCGATTATTTCCTGCTTTACAAAAAAGGTAATTTAAGTGAAGTGTATTGCGGTATATCATTCGGGAATTTAGTGAGGAACTTTAGATTTAAAACTTGATGGTTTTAGAAAGAGTAACAGGACTGCAAGTGGGGAAAAAAAGAGGTACGGAAGTAAGTGGTTAAAAATTATCAGTACCTAGCGTAGATTTAGAAGTAGTAGAGATTCGTCTATTGAGAAGCGCTTTAGGGAAAATGTATAGAGGTCAAATTTCCCTGAAGTTATTTTAGTGGTTTTTTGCTTGCTGAAAATATTCCTTTTACGGCATGGTTCAGGCTTTAATAGATTTTTGAGAGCGATAGTCTCTTATTACACGGATGTTAGAGGATATAATATCTTATACAACATTAGAAAGGTTTCAACCTTTTTTCTTCTGAATAATTTTTTGGCTATATTTGCCGGTAAACACCCTGCAGCATGTTTTATACATAGAGTTTGGTCCAAACAACTTTAATTAAACCCTACTTAAATTTTTCCGATGTGTACTTAAATATCATTGCAGAAGATATCTTTAAAAGACTATTTGATTTACAAAATGGGATAAATTAAATGAAAGATTTGATGTATGGATAACCTTCAGTACTTTACTTGAAGGTATAAATGTGAAAGATGTGCTTTAATAAGCAATAATTTCAGGTTGGTAGCAGCGAATTGCCAGATTCCAGTTATATAATGAGTTGGATGTATTTAAAAGGTACATTTAAAGCGAAGAAAGTTGTATGCTTATCCACTGGCTTTTGTTTAAGGCTAAATTGAAATTAATATAACTAAATAAGTATTCTTTACGGGTTCGTCACACTCGCTTGTTGTTTGTGTAATTTAGAGAAAAGAAACGTTTTATTTCTTATCCAATGCTGTATGAAGTAAGGTATAAGCTGTGTAACTATCATAAAAAATATTGATTTTCGTAGATTTAAAAAACTTTTTAAATGGCCTAAAGTGTAGACGTAAATTAGTTTTAAAAAAATATTTTTTTTTTTTTTTTTTTTTATAATTGTGCGGAAATTTGTTCTAATTTAATGTATTGAAAGTTATAAATTTTTACATTTTTGTATTTTTTATTTACTGCATTCAATTTTCGTATCTCTTACGGATTGATGACCAAGAGTATTCCATTTGAATTTGTGTGTATGTAAAATATTTTTTTTCAATGAAAAAAAAAAATTATCGTCGATTCATGCATCCTACAGATTTCCCGTCTTCAGTTTTTTAACCCTTGTGTTACTTCCGATTTTAATGTTGTTGCTCCTATTTCATCCTCTTCCATTTCATCCTGATCTTTCCGTTTTGATTACACAGTTCCTTCATATATCCATTCAATCTTTTAAAATTCTCTTCGTAATTGTAAAACACTGTGCATCCTATTGGAAATTTTTTTAATGATTGCATTCTTCATTTATTTATCCCTTTTTATTGCTTTTTAATTTATTTCACATTAAGTTCTTTGCTTTCTAAAATTTTAATATCTCGTCATTCAACCGGAAGCTATTTCTTCTATGCTTTTTGTATTTTTTTTCTATTTTCTCCATTATTAAATCTTTTGTATAGTTTTTTTCATCTTCATCCTTCCTGTTTTTGTACTTTCATTACCCGTTGTTTTATCATCCAAAACGTCAACACATTTTTTTTCCAGTTATCTCGCTGGTAATCCACGGCTTCTTTATTCTTCTTCCTTTAACTAAATGTTTGTTATGTTGAAGATGAAATTTTTCTGTTATGGTTATTTTTATGAAATGTTTTACACTGTTCCAAAATCCATTTACATTGTTGGCTCTTATGTTTTCCCTTCAACACTCAACTAACCTTCCCTAACTTTTCACAAAAGAAGTATTACCTCTTTTACAATAACAAGATACAATAAGAGGTTTACAGAGTTGCAAGCTACAAGTTACAAAAACCGAGATGGTGTTAAAAGTCAAAAAAGGATTCTTTAGAGAAATGATGTATGTCGTCAGTATTTTAGAGAAAAGTTTCACTAATGAAGTGAAATTGCATTAAGAAGCAGAAAAATGAGATGAATTATATTATATAAATTAATTATATTAACTTCAAAAACTTTCAGCAGTTTTTTTTATATAAATCTTATATATGTTTGTATTGAAAGTTCTATCCTGGTATTTTTATTTAAAAACTTTTATCATTTATATTTTCTTATGATTAGAGACCGGATCATATCCTTTTGCATATTAAGCCCAGTTTCAGCGGTTATTGCATATATTCCTTAAAATCTAGTGATGAAGCATATTTTCGCTATATTTACAATAGCTTTCGGTAGGGTACCTTGTTAATAATGAAATCTTAAGTTGTAGCCGGCCAAACCTATTAGCTGCACGGTTGTTAGAGTGCACTTAGCAATCGCGGAACAGTACCTCTGACTATTTATTTTTACAAAAGTAAAAAAAATGTTAAATAATTGTTAATTATCGAATTTATCCGTATGTTATTCAACTACTTATTATTGTATGCTGATTTTGAAATAAAATAACTAAAAATTACTATTTTTTTATTATTTAAATTTGCATATTTAAACATGCACATTTTAAGAATTTTTCGTACATATTTGCATGGGTATTTCAAGCTTTTTTTGTTGCATATAATCGGATTTCTACTTATGATAAATATAGTCAATTTTATTTTCGTTAAATTTACGTATAAACTAAAATTATTCCCAATCTGAAACGGATGAATTATATTGCAAAACAAAATATATATATATTTTTATCTAAAAAAATTAATACTTTAATCTTTTATTAGAGATATATGACGTAAAGCAATTTATTATTTATTATATATATATATATATATATATATATATATATATATAAATTGTTTGGAGAAGTTGAGCTCTGAAAATCCGTATATTACTCATGATGAATCTTAATGCTTAATATTAAAACATGTATCCACATAATATCATTGAATGAAAATTTCTGATATCGTACTACTAAGAAGTATGTTACCTTAAACGATTAGAATTAAAAGGATTACCATTACTCATCCTAAGTTAAGGTTAGAAATTTATGAGTTCACGTGATATGTGAAATATGCTTTACATTAATATAAATTTAACAATTAAGTTAAAATATTAAGTATAAATTTAACAATTAACACGAAAATTACGACTAAAATAAAAACCATACAACTTTGGCTGGATTTACAACAATCAAGTAACTCAATAGACCAAATTAAAGAAATTTTATATTTGATTTATTTTAAAGATTTGTTAATTTCTGAATTTTTCCATGTAATTTATTGACGTAAACAAATAAAATATAAATAGGGGATTCAAGATGTAGAAGAAAGGAGGTTAGCCACTTCTAAAACAATGAAAGCATACTGGAAGAGGAGAAAAGAGCAGCAGACACGGAAATAACTTGATCTATATATTCCTAGGCAATTGAATTCGAACAAAAAACAAAATAAATAAAATAAAATATTTTAATTAGGAACTTTAAAGCTGTTAATAAAAATAAAAATTAACCGATTTTCAATTTATTTTTAAGTAGGTCGTCTCTTAGACCACGTAACATTTGCAATTTCCAACGTAATAAAATGCAATTCGAAGGAGATATATGCTTAGTATATTTCTTTTTAATATTCCAGCAAAGTCTGTACCTCCTATTGCAAGTAAAAAAGTTATTTCCATTCCTACCTCGCTTAGCGTAGTTCACATGCTGCTGATATCCTTATATCAATATAAATTTTATAACAATTCTTAGTACGATTTTCATACTAAGATGTAGAATGGTTTTCATAATTTACAAAATTTAAGAATTTTTTTCTCATTAGTCATGAAATACTCCTTTACAGAAGAATAAAATTCAAATAACTCCTAAGTTTCATAGATGATAAATCCTCTTGTACAGATATCCTTTAATTTTTTTTTTTATTCGTTACTCATATTTGAACAACCAGAAAATTGCTTTGATATTTTTTATGAGTTATTTATTTATTTTATTGTAGTGATATTAATAAATATCGTATGTAACTATGTAAAATTATATAGCATCAACTAAAATAATAAATTTTGTTATCTTTTAAGAAGTAAACCATAGGGAATTTTGGCGAGAATTAAAGCAATACATCTAGACTGAGTACTAGCAAATAGAAGCTGTTCAAAACAAATATGCAAAGAATCATCTTCAAAGGATAAATTTTTTATATTGAATACAAACTTTTTACATCGTTTCAAGGGATAAATACATACAGAAACTTATTTTATTATAGTTTCAAAGTTGAAACAAATTTTAGTTGTGTAAACTTTTAAAGGAATTTTTTGCGAATTCTTCACTACTATTTTTAAAGCAGGCTTCACCTTTTTTCAATTTATCTTTTGTCTGTAAGTACTGAATGTGTGTATGAAAATATTGATGGATAG
Source organism: Lycorma delicatula (assembly GCF_047948215.1). Taxonomy (NCBI): domain Eukaryota; kingdom Metazoa; phylum Arthropoda; class Insecta; order Hemiptera; family Fulgoridae; genus Lycorma; species Lycorma delicatula. The sequence goes on from NC_134456.1 coordinate 120,595,394, forward strand.
ACTTACAAAATTAAAAACCCATTATCCGTTTACCCAGAAAAAAATTAATGCTTATCAGCTTACCAGTTTATCAGTTTGTATTGTGACTACAATACGCCCCGTCGGAACTGATTAATTACGTAGTTTTCCTTTCAATAACAAATCGTACCGTAGAGAAAATATGCTCGATTTTCCTTTTTTTTCATAATACGTGATGGTTAATTCCATGCAACAGAAAGATCTCAGAGAAAAATGCTTGCGTTTGAAAACAATTGTTTACCAAATTTTACTTAAACTTAGAATGAAAAATTATAAAATATAATTTAAAAATATAAGTTGCATTATATTAATATAACCTTTTTAGATTATTTTTAATGTATAGCATTAAATAAAATTTGTAATTCTAATTAAATATTTTATATTATTTTTTTTTTTAGAACTTCAAAGTTAATATTTATTTTAGGTATAATATACAAATATATCCTTTTGACACGTTATTATAATCACATTATAATACTTGACAGTGCTTTGGTAATATTTATCACAAAAAAAATTATCTTTGAAATAAATTTTAGAAATAACTACAATTGTTTTCTTTTTATTTGTACATCTTAAAATTTGTCGTAAAGTATAACAGATCCTTAGAATTAAAAGTAAATTTAAGTAATCAGAAAATGGAAAAAAGTTGTCACAAAAAAATCGCAACTGTAAAATCACAATTTTCTTCTAATAATGAACTTAAGTGGATTCCAATAAATTCGTTGATTGATTAGCATTGTAGGTGATTTTATATAGTGGAGAATGACCAATCAAAAATACTACAATGTATTTTTTTATTTAATATTTCATGATACATGTTTTATGTGGTATGATTTTATAAATATGACTAAAAATTTACAAATATGTATTGGTTACAAATAGATTCAGTTTCTTTGGTTAAAATAACCTGAACATATTTTTTTTTTTGGTTTATTTCGAATTAATTTTAAAGGTTTTTTGCATTAATATTTTGCTTATTTCACTTACACGTAAACGTGATATTTCACGTTTTAGGGTTTGGTATTGTCATTTGTATTTCTTTTAGTCATTTATCAAGAGTTTTATTAACAACATTTTACAGATTATTCATTGGTTGTTTTGTCGTAATGAAAAATGAGTTTCATTTTATCTTAAATTGATCTTTAACCTTTAAGTAAATAAAGAAGTAAAAGTACAGATTTGATAAAGTTGAAAGAGTACACAAACTAAAAGTTATTAAGAAGTTCAAATATTCAAAGATTATTTAAAATAATAATTAATTAAATTAAAAAATTTTGGGATTTTCAACTTACGTGAAAATTTTCTATAAATTTCTTGGGTAAATGATGTAGGTTTTTCATAATGTTTTTGTATTGTACTCTTATGTTAGTAATCATGTTTTGTGAAAAAAAAACCAAATACAGTTCCTACCTATAATATATTAAACGTAAACAAAACACTAAATTTTTTTTATGTTAGGTAATGAAGAGTGATTAATATAAAAACTCATTGTTTTTAAATAAAAGCCAAATTACACACACTATTTAGCTAAAGCCTACTATATCACCTATTAATTTTTTTTTTTGCCGATATAATGTTTGTTATATTTTTAAAATACAGATACACAGGCTACATTTTTTATCCACAGATATATTATAATGAGTTTGAACAGGATATTGTACGTAATATTTATGAAAATATTAATTGAATTTTATCTTATGGTGGCTTCATGTTTCAAAGCTCTTTTTGTAATCAATCTTCATTTTTATCGACAGCCTAAATCTGCGCTCATTATTCATCTCAGATTGATTTTCAAAATTATTTTTATTTTCCTCTTTTATATATATATATATATGTGTGTGTGTGTGTGTGTATATATATATATATATATATATATATATATATACACGCGCGCGCGTTAAATCCATTTTTTAAAGTTTAATATTCTGTTGAACTACAATTTAACTTTCAAAAAGTATTTTTTTATTCATTTTTTAATGTTATGACTAATATATTTCATCTTTATTCTTGATAAAAAATAAAAATCTGAATTTCTTGATTAGATTTTTTTTTGCTTTTCGCTGTTATTAGGATATAAAAAGAAACTCTTATATAATAAATTATCCTTTACCACTTTTAAATAACTCATGTAACGGCGAATTTTCTGTTTAAGTAACAGTTCTCTATAAAATAAAAATACGAGTAGACATTTAAAGTATTATAGCTAAAATTCAGAAAATTAATTATGTTTATTTTGTAATAATAATAATAAATAATAATAATTATAAAAAATTGACAACTTCTTATCTGTTACAACTGAGCATCAATTCATTTTCAATTGTAAATTTTTGAAAAAATCTTATTCCCGCGCGCGCGTATGTATGTATCTAAACATTCGTATTTAAATTTTTTTAATGTAATACTGAATGAATAATAAAATTCTATGATGAATATTTTTTTAATTGTAGTAGAAAATAAGAAACTCTTCAATAAAAAATAAAAAAACGTTGTATGTTATACATACTTTTAGTTAATGCTGCAAATTATATTATTTTATAAAGAAGAATGTTTCTGTGATGAAATAATGTAAAATAATTAGAACCGTATAATTGATTTTTTAATCTAATCTGATTGTCAGATTAAATTTAACAAAAAAAATTTAGGCGTGTTGTAAAATTTAACTTTCACAGATGATATTTATCGAAATGAAACTTATGTAGCTAAGTAATAAATAAAATGTGTTTATAGCGTGTACGCGAATTGCCAATATTTTTTTTCTATGTTTAACAATTTTTTTTTTTAAGTTAACATCAGCAGAAAACTGAATATATGACTGCTTGTAACTTAATTCTAACTTATACTAATATGAAACACCAAAAGGTGTTTATAAATATAACTAATCGACTGCCTAATATCTAATGTTTTTTTACTGTCCATGCCAAATTTCCACATTTTTCGATCGTATTGCTTAACTACTTAAGTAGTTATTTTTTTAAGTTAAAAAAAGGACCCCGATATGTTCTGAAAAACTAATTAAAAAATGTAAATTAATTAAAAGTAACCAATTTTACGACTGAAAAGAACAAGTATTTTTTTAAAAAAAGTAAAAGGGAAATAAGTAACTTTTACACAAACTCACTGAGGAGAGAAAAAGTACTAAAACAAAAATATGGCCGTACGTAAACAATATTATGAACTACAAAATATGTCGCTGTTAATAGTACATCTCTGTCACTGGATATATTTCGTGGAATTCTATTTTTACAAATCTCATTTCCGACGTAATCTCATTTCACGACGTAGAAATAAATCGGTTTAATTTTAGTTATTAATTTTTTTTTTACTCAGCTTGACAGTACAAACTAATAAAGTTTATAATAATTAAAAATCATGAAATCTCGACTACTTACCATCCCAACTGGGAAAGAAAAATGAAATTTAAAAAAATTGATTTACAATAGGAGCCTTTTTTTGTAATCTCACAGAAGCATAAACTGGAGTTAGATTTACAAAATTTAAAATACTGGGTAATGTTTTAGATTTTCAAAAATATGTATTTTCTTAAAAAAAAAAAAACTGAGAATCTGCACACATTTGAAACGAAACTGTGTAAATGTTTAGGAAATTAACTGTGGAATATATTAGACAATCATCTATTTTTTACGTGTTATTATGTCAACTATCAAGTTTCAGGTAAACAAAAATAAAAAGTATATTGAACATTTAATACAAACACAAAATCAATAATTGTAATTTAATAAGGCTTATTAAAAATAAAACGTAAAAACTGAATCAATTATTTTACGTAGTAAAATATTCTCATACTAAATGAGAATATACATAAAAAACATATAACTTTTAATAAAGTATTAAAAAAATATATTTTTTTTTAATTATAAACATTTATTATTAATCTTTTGTTTTTAAAAAATATATAACTTTTTTTTTAATTTAAGAAATATCCTTAATTATATGAATTAAATTTCATACTATCGCAATATTCGTTCCGCTTAAATTATTTTATATTTTCAGGAAGCTTATTAAAATATTTTTAATAAATAACATAAAGACCTTTTCAATAGAGACTTCGCTGTACGTTTATTGCTCACTTTTATTTTATAAATATTATTATCTAGTTTATAATCTGCTTTTTCTTTTCGATTTTGGTATTTGAAAGTCCAGTTTGCAATCTTCACTTTCTTTGCAATTTTCTCTTTGGCCAATACTCATTCATTCTTTGAGCTGCCTGTTCTCTTCTTTCTTTTGAGCATTCTTGAAACCGTAATTTTTTTCCTTTCTTTTTCTTGAAAATCCTGCATTGATTCAATTTTCTCTTTATAATTTTTTCTGCCTGATATTTCATTTTCTGAGATGTTTTGGATTTTTAGATCGATTTTAACCTCTTTCATCCGATCTATTTCAATTTTCCTTTTGTAAAAATAATTAAATATTTTTATAGTGTTTTGTTGTATACTGTTTAGATTTTTGAGTGTTATAATGTTACACAAAAGTAATCGGGTATTAAAATAAAATAAAAAGCCTGACAAGAAAGTTATAATGCTTTCCTAGAAATGGTTATTTATTCTTATATACTGGAAAAATAATTACACATGAAAAAAAGTTACCTAAAACTTATTTTTTGTTTGAGCGGGAAGGGTTAATTTATGATGTAGTTTTATTTTAAAACTATCATTATATGGTTAGACAAAACAAAAAAAGTTTTGTTTTATATATATATATATATATATGTCACTATGGCAACATAAATAACTTACGAATTTTTCGTCTTCAAAGTTGTGTGTACTTACGTAGTTTTTAATGTTTTATCTTTTACAATTAAGTCTCTTTTTCAAGTCTCTATAAAGCCTGAATTTTTTAATTGTTATTTTTTAGTATTATTCTCACAACCACGAAATTAACACTGCGGGGGTCCAGTGGGCAGAGCCTTCTGGCTAGATGGGAATGGTGACCGAAGCGAACCCTGTGTTGTCTCCGGGGTTCGCCTAGGCCGACTTGGGCCCGAGGGCCCAGCGGGCGTATCGCCCTGGCTAGACGGTCTGGTGAGCGAAGTGTTACCCGATTGCCTAGTTTACAATTATTTCAGTTATTAATTCATGTATTTGGAAGTAAGTTATAAAATAGGTTATTTGAGATCAAACGTTTATAATTTTATTAAGAAATAATAATGGTAAACGCGTGTTTTAACGGCAGGAGATTTAAAATTAAAGATAGCTTTATACCGATATTTGGTAGAAGTATAGTGGAAGATGACATTAAACATTCATCAATATATGTTTCATCTTGCTCAGTATTATGCAATACAATTTTCCTCCATTATATTAATATTTTCAATGTATTCATATATACACACTAATATTTGTTGTCTAACATTTTACTTTACGTCACATATATTTGTATGTTCTTCCCGTGTTGGTAAGCGTGTGAGTTAATCCATCGCTTTTATAAGAATGCAAAATTGTAAACGCGCTTACGTAAATGGTGTTGTGTAATCTTCTCATGGTATTAAGACTGTATTCCTATGGAAAAGGAACTTGTTCGGTAACAAAAAAATAAATATTATAAATGTAGTTTAAGAATTTAACCCACATTAAAAATTAAATAAATGTACTGTTTTTGAATTTTATCTTTATTTATGTATTAGTACATCAATTATTTAAATACACTTTATTTTAAACATATCTATTCTTAAAAGAACGGAAGAAAGAAAATATCTCCAATAGTAGTTTACAAAAAAATTAAAATAAATAAATATACTTTTCAATTGTTATATTAATTTTCAGTAGAAATAAAGAAAATTAAATATAAATTCAAAAGTAAAAAAAAAAAAAAAATGTAGAAAAGAATATCGAAGCAAACATAAAGTTTAGCTATATTTATAAAAGTAGCAATAACTAATAACTAACTGTGATTGTTGAAGTAATATGAAACTGAGCGCTAATCCCAGTTGAATTAAGAAAGTTATAAATCATCGTGAAACATAAAACTTAAGACAGACTATAATGTCAAAGGTAAAGTGAAAATTGTATAATGCAAGGAACATGAATAAAAATCTGTGGTTTAATTTAAATAATTGTTCAAAACCTTTTGCCTAGATATTTAATTTTAAATTCTTTTCCATAAAACTTAATTAATTAAATATAAGAAAATATAAATATTAAGAAATAATTAGCTACATTAAAAAAGAGTTTAGTAAAAACAAAAACAACTTATAAAATTTAATAATGTAAAAGCATTTATAATTTTTAATAAAGAAAGTAATACTGGTGATGATTAACTTTTTTTTGTATACTTTTGAACTTTTGTTTCTTTTAAACTTAAATATTTTAATTTTTTATATTATTAAATCTGAAAGTTAATTCACTTTATAAATGGATATCATCTTTTATTTTTGTTTGAAATATTAATCATGATTTATTTCGTAATTATCTGATATTCAGCTACATTTGGATATACCGTTTTTAAGAATATAAGTATGTAGTTTAATGAGCTACTTTTATCTAATCAAAAGTTTGTTGTAACTGAATATCATAATTCTCGTAATAATGAATATGTTTATTATTAATATTATATATTTCTTCTAATATTATTGTTTATAATATATTTATATATATATATATATATATATATATATATATATATATATTATTGTTTTGATTATAACAATTTTATTTTCTGTCATTTGCTGATAATCTCTACTATACTCTTTTTTATTGCAAACTGTAAAGAATGGGTCAGTCACACGTAAGTAGTTTTATATTTTATTATATTCATATTGCGCTCATTATTCTTTAATTTTTTTTTAACTGATTCAGTTATGTATATCTTATAATATTAATTATAATATAGTACAATTACATAGTATACACCAATACTCATTGCATAAAGGGTTTCATTTTACTTCCTTGTGCGAAATAAAGGAAGTATTGTGATCGTGAAACATTTCGGTTTTCATATTTCAACGGAAATATCCATTTTGACCACCCTTGATTCGATTTTGACTAGTTTCTGTGTGACGTTTGTAAGTACGTATGTATGTATGTATGTATGTATGTATATGCGTGTGTACCCCGCATAACTAAAAAACAATTAGCCTTAGAATGTTGATTTTGGATTTAGTGCTGTTGTAACATCTACTTGTGCACCTCCCTTTTTGATTGCAATGGTAGTTAAATTTTAATTAATGAAATATTTTGATCTTAAAGGAAAGGCAAATCGGTTCGAATCAGACTTCATCTCCTTTTTTTTTTAACGTATATATTGATGTAACAATTGTTAACCTGTGATGATTGTAAAAAAACTTTTATAATACTTGTAAATAATAATTCAATTATAACAAAAAAATTAAAAAAATTATTAGTGAAATAAAATGTTATGTACTTTATATAAGTATAAGTAATTTAATAGGCATTAAATATGTGTATATGTATTATATTTGGTGAAACATCTCATTATTTAATATTAATTGAAAATTATAATTAAGAATTGTATTATTCTTAGCAAATGCTTATAAAAATTGTACATTTATTCTTAAATAATTTTATTTAATTATTTGACACGAAAATAAAATACATTTTTCAATTGTATTCAATTTAAAGTGATTGTTAAATTTTTTCCACTTGTGCGTAATATGCAAGATTTCTGGGGTATATTACAAATTTCTGGGTCGTAAAAATAAAATTATAAAATAATGTATTCCGTTTAGTGAACTGGTTACAAATACTAATTTTGACCTTACGGTGTACAATAATTAGTTTTTATTATTGGATTATTTGGTTAACAATTTATATGAAGAGTAATCAAGGGACTTTTACCCAAATGTAATTTAATAGACGTACAAGGAAGTCATGTAGTGTCCACATCAGATTTTTTATTAGAAGAATAAGCAATCTATCATTAACTTTCGACAGTTATTCAGAAAGTTTTGAAATTACTACTCATTTAATTATACGATGGATACGCGTATTATTTAAAGCAATCTGGTTTGTTTTTTTTTAGTTAGTTTTTATAAATGTGTCGTAATTTACCATCCTTTTATTCACGTTCTTTCAGATTTAATCGAAAGTAAATGCAGTATATTCAAAGTGTTGGTAAACGTAACAGCTTAACCCTACTTTAATTCACGTTGGGGTTGTGCACAAAATGTTTCTTCAAAGAAAATTTTTCATTATTATATCTAAAAGTTTTCTCTCGGTAGTGAAATGAAGTAATAGATAAATTAATTCAATTAGTTAATCGACATTAGGATACTAAAGTATGAATGAAAGTGTTAAATAATAGGTTGTTTTAATCTAAGTATGAACCCTGAACCCTAGTTGATGTAGATAAAATCTGTAAAATATTCATCTTTTATTTTATTAATACAGTTAAAAAAATTCTTTATTTTATTTTTTAATTCTTTTTAATGTAAAATTGGATAATAGTGTAAATAACTAACAACGTTTTTAACTATATTTTTAATTTGTAATATTAAACATTGGTAAGAGGACGTATTAAATGTAAAGAGAATCGTAAATTAATGTTTATTTAAATCTTCTTTAAACAGAAATTATTAATACTAAATAGAGATGCAATTACTTTATATTTCTAACATAAAATACCTTTTTCACATATACTTTTCGTTTGTATGTACATACATTTGATATTTGAATCTATGTTATTAAATAACTAGCAATCTCAAATAGATACCATGCATTTATGTAATTTCGAAATGTTTTTGAGCCATTTATAAAGATATAAGTTACAATAAACGGAAAGATATAAACGAAACAGGAATGAAATGGAATGAGTTATCAAGATGTGTGAGAATATGGGTCAAGTTTCCTTTTTGAATCCGTAATAAGGTTTTTCATATACACAATATTCTCCGTTAGCATTTCAGAAGAATATTTTACATAATTCTCTCAAAGCAAATTCTTGTTTTAGTTTCTGTTCTAATGAGGAAACGATACTAATTTTAAAAAAAAGTGACTATAATGGTTTAGAATACTAAATGACAAAGCCAACTGATAATGTGTCGGTTTAGAATATTAGACTGGTTTATTTTTTAATCTAACCGAACTAGTTTAATAACTTCTGATGACAACTACAATAACAGGAATTCTCATTCAAAATTTCCTTCAATATTATTCTGTCCTTTTTTAACGTATTTGCCTTCAAATATTTTGTTTATATATACATATGCGTTCGCGCGAAATATTTTAACGTAACCACAGATACATTAAAATTGACACAGTTTATTAATTCATCTAAAGTTTTAGTTCGGAGTAAGTGTTGGTATGCATGTGTAGTAAATCATTTTGTTGTTTGCGATAATTTTGTTAGTCTGCGGGGTAAAATAATCAGTTAAAATATTATGTGACATACTCTGTAGTGGCGATGGTGTCATTCTTTATAACTACTTATTACTATTATAATATGGATATTACCAGTAATGCTTCCACATTTGGATCAAGGATCAGTTTTTGACATCCATTTTTAAATGCTCTTATTTTGACCAAATAATCATTTTTAAACATTACATTTGTTATATTTGATAGTTGAATGAATTTCAAAGAAAACTTATTTTTAATATTTATATGACAATTATTTAATACGTAAAACATATTTAATGAATCTGCGTATAACCAAAGGGTTAAGCCTAAAGTTTCTTGAATAATGGATATTCTCAAAAAGTTCTTCATTTATAATGTAAATTGGAGATGAAACTTTTCGATATGATCGTAACAATAGCAATATGAAAGTGCAATTACACTGCGTATGTTTTAATTACTTAGTTCAATACAAGCTCTGTAGTATCGTAGGGACTAATTCTCAAATATGGAGGTGCCCTTCATGACGGTGCCATCAGTTCCCTTTAAAATGACCTGCCACAAAATTTTCTTCACTAGTTCCCAGTTTTTCTTTTAGCCCTGTTTAACTACATATTCTTCTGTTTACAATATGAAGCTATTATTTCTAAACATTTGTCTTTTCCAAGTAACTCTCTGTTTTTCAATGCATTCTATATTCTTTTCTTTCATTCTATTTATAAAATTCATTGTTTACGTTATTTGGCTCAGTAGATTAAATAATTAAAATAAATTTTAGTCTAATAAATTAGGATAAGTATAAAAATTGATTTAACCTGCTTCATATAAATTACATCTAATCAGTGCATTACTCGTAACAAAATAGCACAAACCATTTTAAAACTTAAAGGATCACATCCTGAAATTCAGCGTTAAAATAAAATAATAGGAAGGAAACCATGATCATATTATTTATCATTTTTTGTATTTTAGAGGATAAATAAATAAACACGCGCGCGCGCGTGTGTATGTATATATATATATATATATATATATATATGTATTACTTCACGCATACACTGCTTTAAAAACTTTGTTTTAAGATAAAATGGGAACTCTATTTTTAACAAGATTGTTCACTTCCTAAATATTTCAGTTCATTATGGTAGGAATAAGATATGAGTTTACTAGTAAAAAAGGAGTAACGAGTAATAAAAAAATGAAAAATTTTTTAAATATTTTTTCGGTTGGTTGTTCTTTTTTCACATTTATTTTCGTGGATTTTTAATAATGGCTTATTTCTGTAATCTTTCTCTTTAAGAATATTTATTTTTTCAAGTATACAGGTTGTTGCTCAGAGTTACAGACACATGTAAGAGATGAGATTTTTAACGTTTGAAAATAACAAGCTTTACCGGTTTCGTAAACTTAACCTTCCGGATGAAAAACGTTAACGCTTTAGTATAAAAATCAACTACATTGAAATAACGTTTTGCAGACGTTTTATAAAATAATTTATCCAAAATAAAAGGAAAATATGAGGTTTCAATTTACCATTCAAGATAATTCTATAAATTCCCGAAATGACTGATTGTGACAACAACAAATAATTATGTATTTTTTTAATAAGTTTTGATTGCGTATAACTATTCAGATATTTATTAGTAATAATTAAAGAGCTTAATTTTATTTTTAAAAAGACATTTTTCAGTCGTGTTGAAGTTTTGTAGATTTCGGCAAAGTTTCAAAGTTCTATGATTATTTTCTATAATATAGCAAGTGAATAGATAGTACAATAATACATGTAGAGGTCAGTACGCTAATGAGAAGTATCTAGATCATTGATTCTCAAACATTTTCACCCACCGCTCACATTAAGAATCAAAAATTTTCTAGCGCCTTCCAAACTGTTTAAAAAATTTTGGGAAAATTGATCTTGGGTTAAGCTGTGAGCGGGTGATACAGTTGCAGTCTCAATCTTTAAAGATTTCAGTACCTCGACACAAAAAAAAACAAAAGCCAAAAACTGCAAGGCTACATTAAAGACCTCACAATTTGTTATTAAAGTTTGATCAGGTAGATCAAAACCCTTTAATTTCCATATTTATTTGTACCAATACGTTGCATAGATCGGGAGATATGCAGTATTAAAGACAAAAGTGATCTGTAGATCACTATAATATAATTCAGTTTAGAAAAGTCATAGAAAAACCTACAAAAAAGGAAAATAAAGCTAAACGATTTTAATGTAGTTTATTAAAAAAGTTTTGGTCCTTCCATGCGCTCGATCAAACACGAAGAAAACCTTTCAACATTTTAAAACTTCGCTCTCCGGTTTTGTTTTAATTTGATAATTTTTGAAATCTGAAGTATACTGTCAAAAGAAGAGTATTTAAGCTTCACTTATTTTTTTTACTCGTCTCTCTAAGGCTCTTGGTTACAAAGTTAAAGTAGTTTGAATACAATATTTTTTTATCATAAAATCTGTATTTTATGATAAAAAATGATTGTTAAAGGGATACCTGTGTCTCCCTTTAATTTTTTGTACTAGTGTAGTAAGTATTTAATTTTAGATTGAAATATCAGGAAAACGTAATTCTTGCCTTTTTTTTTAATCATCCATCGCCTTCCTAGACCGCCTGAACGCCCCTAACTTTCTGTAGGGCTTCTACCGCCAACTCTCACAAGGCGGCGTTATCGCCCACTTTGAGAACGAATGATCTAGAGCCATAAAGAAATTGTACGGTTAAATTATTTCGTTTTTGCCAAAAATTTATATCCACAGTATCTAATCGATAACGGACTCCAATGTTATAATCGGTATTGCTAGCCATAATTGGTATATTTGATAACATAAAAATGTAAATAAATAAATATGTAGCCATGGCAAATTGATTCTTTGTATGTAAAATTATAATGGCAAATTCAATATTCTTTATATGGGAATCTATTTATACGCATTGTTAGGTATAATAATTTCAATATTTATTCAAAATTTAATATAGCAAATGAAGGAATCCACGATAAGTGCTTTTCCTAGTCTGAGTAATAAATTACACCGTACTTTAATAATAGTACCTTACTATTATAAGATAAATGTACCCTCTGATCAGTTATAAATAACTCAATACAACTTCTTTAATCAAATTAGTTAACTAATTATTTTGAAGAGAATGTTTGCATACTAAAATAACGTCGTCAAAGATACGGCTAAATTCTGATTTTGAACTACATATAAATTCATTACAATTTGTATAAATAGAGTCTTAGATCTACATCAAAGACCGTTCGTTGTACAGAAAATCACAAGAACAACCTCTTTTTTCTAAAAAAAAGAAAAGATTTTGAATATGTTTTTTATCTAATTTTTGAATTTATAAATTTTGAATGACAGGTATTTATTTCAAGGAAAAAATCAGCTCAAAAATTAATAAAAGCAAAATCAAGAATGTGTATCAAATATAATAGGTAAATCAATAATATGTATCAAAAATGAATATAACGAGGAATTAAATGTAAATGAGATTAGTAAATATTACAGAAATAATAAAAATATGTTGTTTAGAAAGTAAAATTACAAAGCCTAGACACAGAAATATAAAGCTAACTAACAAAAGAAAGGGAGGATCTTTATCCAATAAATAAGTTTGTATAACTCTGTATAGTAGCGAAACGAATGATATGAAAAGCAGACAGGATAAGAGTAGAGACCTTTGAAACTAAATTTACAGAGGATCTACAAAATTAGGTGGGTCGAAAATTAAGAAGCTTTAAGGCTAATAAAAAAGGGGAAAGATTTGTTACAGTATCTTATAAAAATGTAAGTTAGTAAGCAATTTATTAATATACCATTCTTAGCTAGTTCGACAGAGGGAAAAATAAAGCGTAAAAAAAACTGTAGAGGAAAACAGAAGTTGGTAGTATATAAAACTGATAACTAAAGACGTAGGATGTAGTAATTAGGTTACGGTTAAAATATTACCTCGGAAAGGAACGGAGAATGGCATGAAACCACTAAATAACATGAGTAAAACATGAAAAGTTAAGTTTTTCTGTAGTATTAGTTTAAAAATATCGAAGCTCTGTATAACCAAATTGAAGTTACACAGACGCGGGTGCAGTAGTAGTTCTGTTTCGTTGTGGTATAGTGAGATAATAGTATGAGGAGTAGTATATTCGCGTTCATTGCATACATTGCATATATTCAGTTGTCTCAGTCGATTACATGGACCATAAATTATTATTACAAGTGCAGCAGTATATAAAATTTTCTTTTTTTGTATAAAACATACTCGTATTTATATGTTATCCGTGTTATTTTTTATTTACTAAACTGATAATTAACTTGCCTGAAATAAAGAAAATATTCATTGAACAACAATAATTAGCAATAAGTATAATTTAGTTTTTCACCTAGTGCTAGATGATAGTGGTACAATATCTTCTTGTGATAAATAAACTTAAGCAGATTAAATTTTTCAAATTTTTCATTACTATTTAGTAATTTATAATTTATTATTTATAGGGCCGTGTTTATTATTATTCTAAGGAATTCTTTTTATATTCATTTTTTATAAAGTTTATTCTTATTTGTACAGATTTTAATTCTCTATTTTAATTTATTTTTGCTCCATATCTTTTTAAAAATTTTTTTAATATAGACTAAACGTGTTAAATTGTATCAAAGTCGAGAGTTCTCAGGTTCGAATCCTAATAAAGGCAGTTGCTTTTATTTGGATTTGAAAACTGGATCCTGGAATGTTGTTCTTTGGTGGTTGGATTTCAATTATCCGCACATCTAAGTTATGGTAGACCTGACTTGTACCAGGATACAAAATAGTATTTAGCTATTTTGCTAAAGGTTACGGCTGTAAAAGGATTGCAGCCGCCTCTCTTGGCCGTGACTCACACGTCACGATCAAGGGATGCGGCTGCTTACGAGCCCCGAACCCAGAAAGCCCCATACGATATCTGAAACTTCCGGAATATTCATTAAAAATTAAACTGACCTTTATTTAACTTTGTGTTCTGTTATATATAACGAAACAATTTTATAAAATTTACAAATGTTAGGTAAGTTACATCTTCTGTCTGCCTTTTAAAAGTAAATAACTATATCAAATTAGAAATCAAGAAGTTTCAGATAAAATTTAATAGAATAAATGTTTTGATGATATCGTAGAAAAGTAAACTTATTGGCATATAATATAACCACTGGTAATTCAGTTTGTAAAAGCCATTAGAACATGTTATGGAAATGTCTGAAAATGTTAAAATAGTAAGAAAACATAGATTAAGACTATATAAATGGAGAATAGTACTCGCAATTAACCAAAATAATGATTTTAGATGTATGGATATGTGTGAAACATACACGTGTTTTATCTATAATTACATCAGCAAAAAATATCTAAAAAAATGAATATCGTTAAAAATATTCAAGACGTTCTGCAGAAATAACTTGAAAAAGAAAAATTAATTTTCCCTGTAGTAGGAGTACAAAATTTATCACTTTACAGGAAATTCAGTAATTAAATTTTTTGCTGTTGTGGAATTTTAAATAAATTTCCTACTTTAATACAAAATTATATATGTGTACTCTTCATTTATCATTTAGTTTTTACTCTTCAAATATCAAACTTGACGCGTCTTTATATTTCGTTCTAATGAAATATTTATGTGAAATATTCCATCTCAAAAATGTAATTGGAACGTGGAAATTGAAGGGTATCTATATTGCGAATTTTAGCTGTCAATTTTCTTCCCGGTCATTCTTCCTTTGATTTTCCTACTGCTTTTTGATATGATCGTACTGTAGAAGTATGAATATTGATGTTTGTTCCTGACTTCACAATAGCTAGAAAATGGGGTACGGGTTACTTTATATTTTTAGAATTGTGAAGGGTAGACGATAAGATTTCAACAGCCAGTTCTAAATCGTAATCCACCAGATGCATTTTCTAATATTATTTATTATATTATTATCAACATAAAGAAATTTTGTTTATTTGTTATAATTAATTAGTGATTTTTTTTTTTTTTACAAAGATATATCGTCTGGATCATGCTTACATTTTGGAAAATAGATATTTAAAATGTTGTGCTGAATAAGTTTTTATGTAAATTACAATTTTATGTGTACAAAAATAAAAGCTCATTAAAAGAGCAAAAAGTTCATTTTTTCAATACTAGGCTTATTGCTTTTTTATTTTCTTTGTTAGGTATAAACTGCAATTAAATTAAAGATTTTAAAATAAAAAACCTAACGGAAACTTTCTGACGCTCAAAGTAGGACGAAAAAACAATAGATTTAATAAAATCTTTTGGGAATAAAAACTGACTTTTATTACCAGTCGTATATGTGCATTTCAATTATAGCATTTCATAATATATATATTTTAAACTGTAACTGTAAATAAAAAAAAACAATATGACTGCTTCTCAAATATTATTCTACCCCCCAAAATGAAAGTTTAATGCCTGTTCCAGGACTATCGCATCAACAGTCCCTGGAGAGACTGAGACATTTTTTAACCAGAATCCTTACATCACGTTATTGATCAACGATTTTGCGTTTACTGGTTAAAATATATACTGTACCAAAATTTTATCTGGCAAAAATTAAAAGCATTTAATATCTCGTACAGTTCCCAATGGAACAACCTTACAAATACTTGAATTTTTTACGACTAGAAATATGCACCTTAAACGTAAACTATTCTGCCAAATACTTTTATATTAAAGAGAAAATAAAGTAATTAACAAACATTTGACATATTTACAAATGATGTAAATACTGAGAAAATTCCGTACATATTATACACTTTTTGAAAAATGAATGCAATAAAATATACGAAAGAACATGGAGAAATATATTTTACATGTAAATACATAGTTTTTATTTTGCAGTACTTTTTTATGTCCGCTTTTTTAAAACATGTTATTGCAATGCGACAGACAACATTGCGGTAAATGTACTTGAATCAGAAATTGCTATTGAAACTATTGAAATAACATAGATGTTTTCAAGTAAAAAAAAAATCCAATAACAGGCTTACAAGGAAAATGCCTGTGATATCCGGCTCTGCAATTAACATGTTCACTTTGGTTGGCAGTATGTTACGAGAACAATACACTTGGAGAAAACAATTGGTACCTTTTTCCTCAGGTAATTAATATGCGTCATAGCCATAAGAAAAGTTGAGGCAGGTAGTATAAAGTTCAGACCATTTCCAGTAATGGACTTTGAAGTTTATTAAATCCGTACTGAACTTGAAAAGTACTGTAAAATTTAAAAATATTTTACATATTAAAGCTGTATGAATGCCGTCTTACATTAACGTGAGATAGGATATTACGTTACTCCGATTGTGACAGATGAGCCACAAAGTGGAGAGTTTTGAAGTACAAATCTTAGTAAAGGGATATGCCTTACTAAAATTCCGCATAAAAGTATATACTTTTATGCGGATTTGAATACTAGATCGTGGATATCGGTGTTCTTTAGTGGTTGGGTTTCTATTAATCACACACTCATCTCAGGAATGGTCGACCTGAGACTGTACAAGACTACACTTCTTTTACATTCTTACATGTCATCCAATTTATCATCTGAAGTAATACCTTACCGTGGTTCCGGAGGCTAAAGAGAAAAAAAGAAGATTGTTACAGATGAGTTTATTTTATTTGAGATGTTGATCCGAAACAACCTAGGAAATAAAATTCTTAACCATCTTTGAATAAAGAATATTCAAATATTATATGAATTTTCAATGTATACAATAAAAAGGTTTTAACAGAGAAATAAAAAATATAATACAAATAAAAAATTACATTAGTTTAGTTAGTGCCGGCCGTCGCCGCTAGTACCGTCACACATGAGGAATTTAAATACGGTATGCGCGCCGGCCGTCGCCGCTAATACCGCCACACATGAGGGATTTAAATGCGTATGCGCGCGTCCTATAGTTAGAATCATTGAATTAAATAAATGAAAAAATATTATATTTATATAAAATGATGAATATTTTAAATTAAGTTGTGAGTGTATGTGTGTGTAAGCCGTGCATTAGAAACAACCCAAGCGTCACGCGGCTAAAACCGCGTTCCGGGGAAATCCTACAACTGTCTTGTCAGTTTTTTGTAGTGATAAACTATATTATTTTATTACTGTGTATGTGTAGGTACGTAAACAAAATATTGTAGCGATACTTTTGCCTACATATAATTTAAAAAAATTATTATTACATAAATAATTTACATATTTAATTATATTTAAAATTATAAAATATAATTCCATCATAATTTTTCAGGTTATTATAATTAGTTATGATTTCTAAAAAAAAATATATTTTAGTAACTGACACCAGTTAATTATAACCGATGACCCATTTATCCCAAAAAAGGATTCATTAGAATAAGAAATTTGTCATTTTCATCTGTTCTATAAATTCAGGGCCCTAATCCATCAATTTTATTTTATCAATTACTTTATTTCTTACTCTCATTTTTCTATTATGTTTATTATCTCATCTAGTCGAAATTATGATGATAAATATAGCAGCATTTTATTTTTATTTTTTTGTAAAAATGTTGCTTTTAAATTTTAAAGGTTAAATGGAAGCGTGAAAGAATTATTCCACTGAAAACGTGTGTTGTTACTAAAAGCGGAATTTAAAGGGGGATTTACGAATTATGTTCTTCTCATCCGGAGAACAGGGTGGGCGTCTGTGATGATCTTCGTTACCTTGACAACAAAGTTCGTACCGTTCCATTTATTATGTAATCTGTTACTGATCTCACGTAAAATATCAATCGATTTAATTTTATTTTTCTTATTATAACTCAACATTTTTCTCAATTTATTTTTGTTTTCTAATTTCCTGTAGTTTATTAAGAGTATTGTAAAAAATATTCTTTTACCAAATTATTATTGTTAAATAGATTTTCGTATCCTATATATTTATTTTTTTAACGTAGTACGAGGTAATTGATTAAGTCTTTTAACAATTTTTAATTTCCTTCAATGTAAATTTTAATAAGCAATTAGTAGTTTTTAATACCCAATTCAACGGAATTATTAATTTTAAGATTATTAATTAGCACCATTATTTTATAATTAAAATCCTAGATTTTGGTCTTGAACTTGCTATTAAAATTATCGCTTAGATACAAAACATTCTGTTTCTCAGTTCCTAATTATTAATTAAAAATAAAAAGGTGAATAAAATAAAAAAAATAATTAAAATTTTTAACTAATTAAAACAATAAATTGTAACAAGTCGATTGGAACCCAAATAAAAGAATGGAACATTAATTTGAATTCTTTTATTATCTGTTTACTCTTTTAAATTAACTCCATTGTCCCTGACGTGGTAGATTTAATGCGGTAAGATCAATTACTGGACTGTAATTGGGATAATAGTCAATTTACATCTGCCTAAACTATGATAAATGGAAATAAAAATCGACTGAAAATTTTGGCTTTTTTTCCACAACAGTTATGATGTACGAGTACAATAACGCAAGAAATATATGTTAACTGTTAAAACTGAAATAGAAAATAATGTATTTCTCTCTTTGAAAAACCACACCTTTTTTTTTTTTTTTAAAAAAAGATTAATTCGTGGTAGAATGTTTTGTACGCAGATAGAAAAATTTATCTTTCAAAGTTTTCCGGTGGATGTTATATAGATCTGTTAATTGTATGTTTCATTTGTATTACCCTTTTTATATTAAATACTAATAGTTCAAGTAAATTTCTCTGAAACAGACGTAGTAATAACGGTATACAAATAACGAAGCTGTTTTCTTGCGTTGGCGAATCCGTATGTACAACCATTTAAGTAAAAGTCGTTTAGACAATAAGAAAATTTGATCTAAAAAAAAAAATATATTAAGCTAAACTCTTGTGAAAATATTTCTTCTGCTAAACTTGCTATCTCTCGGTTTTGCAATTTCTACACATATTTATTAAAAATAACGCGCTATATTTGTTGGACCAATTTTAAAACTAGAACTTTAGCTTTTGTATACTATATATTCTACCTGATTTTGATTTTTATATTTTTGCGCAATAAATATGCTACATATAAATTCATTTATTTTTTCCCAAGACAACGCAGCTATTTTTAAATTAAAAAATTTATTTTTACGTATCTACAATATACAACATTCATCTGTAATGTCTAATTATTGCAAAATATCTCTTTACTAAAACATATTACACTATTTATTTTCAGAAGCTATTAAACTATGAACTATGTACGGGTTAAAATTTACAGAATTACATTAAATGTATTGCGACATTATGAATAATGGGAAAATGAATTAACAAAAAGAACAATCCGGGTTTTCTTTAAATTCAGGATATACTTATTTTATTGTATTTCATGATTTATTGAGGATATTTCTTAGTTTCCATTTTATTCGTCTTTGGTTTTTAATTAAATTCCATCTTTATTTTCACAAAAAAATCTGTAAAGTTATGAAATTACCAAACCAGTTAGTACATTGTTATTTGAATAAGCAAAAAACATAATTTTTTTATTCTAGGCTGTAAGATACTAAAAATAGTTAGTTTTTTGGTCCAAGTTATCAAACTTGTTACGGGACCAACTGAATCAATACTCAAGTTACAGAAACTAATACAATATTTAATTATCTTATAGATTTATAGCTACATTATTTTTTCACCACGCTGTTTTTCACTGGATAAAAATCTACTTTTAAATTTAATTAAAATATTTCTGTAGTGTTTGCTGACTAATGCAAACGAACGTTTTACTGACTAAAATAAACACAAATTTTAGATTTAAAGTCAAAAATACATTTGTATTCAAATTATTAGTGGTTTTGTTATTATGGCAGAAATTTGAATGGTTAGAAAACGTTTTTTTTTGGTGATCCGTTAGTTTTCACCATATTTAAAAAAAAAAAAAATAATTCTACAGTTTGTTTCTAACCGAAATTTACCATCATGTTGTTTGTCGTATCATTTATTCAAAGAAGAAATTTTAATGTTACTTTTCTATAGTATACTTATATTTACTCTTTAGTTTATAAACTAAAAAGTTACTTTTTTAGTTACTTATTTTTTTAGTTTATAGTTACTTTTTTAATAGTAGCAGAATTTTTTCAATTTGTTTTACTAACTGAAAATAATTTTGTATAATATTTACTTCAATCAATTTTTTATATTTTTCAATAAAATTTCTGATAATAATAGGAAAAAATGTCCAAATATTAATTTCTCTCTTAATATGTATTTATATTTTAACATACCTCGGGCTTTTTTATTAGACGATTAGGTATAATGAAATTGTTGTCTATGAAAGTTATTCACATAAACGGGACGCAGTTATATAGTGAATCTAAAGTATGGAAACTCTTAAAAACTTAAATCGTTCCAGATAGATTAACTTCCAGGGTAAGGTATTGGTCAACTACTTTACCTTTTGATGAGAAATAGAATTTCAACCCCTTCTTCAAATTACAACCCCTGGGCCACTCCAGGGGTTGTAATTCAAATATTTTAAATGGTAACACCCTTTGTGTGATAGTTCATTTTAAAGGTACACAAGAGAAATGTGAGAAATAAAAAATTGTTACGATGTCTGTATCCAAAATGGCTACGGGATAAATTTTTAATTTGGAAAATAATTACATTGATAATATAAGAAACTATTATCGTAAATAAATAAATGTATAAAAAACTTTATTATATAAATATTATAGAATAAGTTTATTTTTAAAACAAAGTATATATTAAGTATATATATTTACTAACATTTCATTTTAATAAATGTTCGAAATGTCCTACTTCTGTCGTGTGACACTGTGTCAGTCGGTTGTAAAAGGATGATACTGCATTATTCAACGATTTTCTAGTAATATTTTGTGCTGATTTTTTAATTCTATTTTGTAAATTACACTGGTCAACATGATTTTTGGCTCACGAGTACCAATACCGCTAATACCTAATACCGTGGTGGAGTACTCTCACCGCTAAGGCTGACCACACAAACTACAATCTAAAAACCCATATTCCTTTCATCTATAATTTTTTGTTTAAGGACTGACCTTATGAACTCTACAACCTTTCTCCTATTCTCTACCCTACTGAGCATATGATCTATTAACTCTAAAGGAGTCTTTCCGTCAATATCAGCATTGTATCTTAGCATTTGCCATTTTTGGCAATTCAGGAAAGTATGCTGTACATCGTCACGTTCGTTACAATACATGCACGTAGGTTGATCTCTTTTGCCAACTTTGTGGAGGTATTCGTTAAAGCATCCATGGCCAGTTAAAAACTGTGTGACTTAATCACACTAGTCTATTTCTCCGTGGCGTCTGACTATCCATCTAACTATATTAGGGATCAAGGATCTGGTCCATCTGGCTACCGCAGCCTGCAGCCATCTTATTGCCATATATTATTAATATCTTGTCTGACTTCATTATCCACACGTCCTAAAAACCTCTCAACCCTGTGTCTAGCAATGAGATCAATAGGGGGCACACCAGAAAGCACACAGAGGGCCTCATACGAGACCGTTCTGTAAGCGGATGTTACTCCAAGCAATACCCTCCTGTGTATCTTTTTTAATCTATTTCTGTTAATAGTCATACCGGGTTTATCTGAGCCTCATTTACTGAATCAAGAAAATATTAACGATCTCATACGATATTAAAATTTATCCAAAAAACAGTCCGAAATGCTTGCTTCCCAGGTAAAAGGATGGAATATTCTTCAAAAGAATACAAAGATGTGTACTTATCGTAATCGTCATTCTGAATTTAAAGACTGTATTTCTGAATAAAATGGCTTAGTGTTTTGTAATGGCATTTCTTCTCTTATAGAGACACTTTGTAATGAACATAACTCAACAGAATGGCGCTTGTTCATTGATTCCTCTAAAATTAGTTTAAAAGCTGTGCTTCTGCATAATGGCAATAAATTTTCATCAGTACCTGTGGCTCACTTTGCTAGTATGAAAGAAACATATGAAAACTTTATATTGGAAAAACTTCAATATGCAGTGTATGAATGGAATATTTGCGATGATTTGAAGGTAATTGCACTTATTCTTGGTCTGCAGCTTGGTTACACAAAGTACTGTTGTTTTTTGTGTGAATGCGATAATAGAGACGGAAAAAACATTTCATCAGAAAATAATGACCGAACTCGAATCACTCATTCTTGAACAGAAAAATGTGAAACATGTCCCATTGTGTAATCCTAAAAATGTTCATCTACATCCCTTACATATCAAAGTAGGATTAATGAAGAATTTCGTTAAGGCCATGAATAATACTCCTGGTTTCATGTACTTAAAACAGAAATTTCCTAAAATTAATGATGCAAAAATTAAAGAAGGAAAATTTGTGGGTGCGCAAATACGATCACTAATTCATGATAAAAAGTTTGAGGAACTATTGAATCCACTGTGGAAAGCAACTTGGCAAGCATTCCAAAATGTTACTCAGAAATTTTTGGGAAGTTGAAAGGCGGAAAATTACCGTGATATTGTCAACGATCTTATCTTATTTAAATATACGTTGTAATATGTCCTTAAAAATACACTTCCTGCACTCGCACCTAGATTTCCTCCTGGAAAATTTACCGCAGTGAGCGGAGCACCGGGAAGACTTTCATCAGGAGATTTCAGCTATGAAAAAGAGCTATCAAGGCAAATAATCCTAAAACGCTGGCCCATTATTTTTGGATCAACAAGAGGGATGCTCTACAGGAGAAATATAGCACAAATCGTCATTTCTTACTTTCTAGGTGAGGAGTCAAATGTTTGAATATTGTGTAGTTAAGAATGCAGACAGTATTAAAATGCGTGAAATTGTAAACGCCTCTCTCTCGGAAATCTTGCTTGATCGGGAAAACCGATATCATATTTGAATTTAGGAAAAATAATACTATCAGAATCACATATTTTTCTTCCTGAGACAAAAAAATTCTTTTTTGTTCCCCAGTGTTATCGATATCTTGAGGGGTTATTATGATAAACAATGCCTTTTAAGTGGCCCCATAGAATGGAATCCGATTGTGACAAGTCGGGTGATCTGGATGTCCATTCTATTTGATTTCTTCGAACAGTCGATGTTTCAGGAAAACATTCATTAAACGTTACGTTACGTACAGGTAGACCGAAATAAGGAGGGCACCATCTTATTTGTAACCAAAAGCTTTGGAAGTTGGGACCAACAAAGTTTGATTGTTTGGAACGATATGGTCAAGAATATGATCGATATGGTCGTATTTCACTGCGTTTTAATTTCCATACCATCAGTAAATATAGGTCCTATCAATCGTTCACCAATAATATCACTCCAGTATCAACAGTTTTGGCAATTAACATTACCATTTTTAAAAAAAAAATGTGATCTCATCGCTAAAAAGTATGTTGCTTAATAAATCATGTCCTGCACAAATATTGTCCATTATAATTTCGCAGAACTATAATCTTCGACTGTAGTCATCTTCATTAAGTACTTGCACCTGACGAATTTTGATGGAGTTGAAATTTTCACCTTTTTATGTTCAAATCTCTGAACTTTAGCTAATGTGTTCACGTCCTGCTGTTTGAGTCGAGAATGAGGATTTTTAATAATTTTTTGCATAATTTATAACAATTTGTTATTATTTGTTGCAGATTTAGGCCTCCGTGGCTTTCTTATATTAGTAATGCTCCATGTTTTTTCGAATTGTGTGATGGTCTTCGACACTGCACCTTTTAAAATAGGATTACGATTATTAAATACTAGCCTTTACCCGCGGCTTCGCTCGCGGTGAACCTTTAAACGTAATACGCGAGCAACTATGTCATGTCGATCAGTGGCTTTCTAATATTCTTTCTAAAGAGGAAGAGGAGAGGCATCACAGACGATAGGCGTGAAGATAGGGCAGGGAGGACAGTCCCACCCCGTATGCTTAGGTATGCGGGTTCCGGTGATGGGGTGGGAACTCCTGGGGTTGCTTGAAAGGGATAAAGAAAAGACCGAGTCCCGGCCGGCGGTGTCGGTTCCTGGGGGCGCTTCGGTGCTTGCTGGGGCTGGCGCCGCCGGTTTGAGGCAGGCATAAAAGAGTAAAGACCGAGACCCGGTTCTCTGCGTGGGGACGGCATACCCGGACCTTCCCTTACGTGCGAAGGATTAGAGGCGGGCAGCAATAAGAAAAGATCCGGAACCGGGTGGGCTGATCTACCATGCCGGACGTACAGCCGGTGGGTGGGGAGGCCCCGTTAGAGTCACAAGGACACATCCCAGGGCCGTGTATACTTGAGTGGATGTCCGGCCCAGCAGGTATGTAGTGGAAAAAAAAAAAAAAAAAAGGTGTTGCCATTTTGGAAATCGTAGTAGAAAATCAATTATTTATCTCAAGGTAATGATAAAATTTAAGCACATCATTTTAGTTCTTCGCTCTAATATACAAGAAAGACAAATAAAGTGACTCCATACACAACAAAATTTGTCTAACAACTGGTTTTACAAGTTGAAAGCGTCACAAAATAATCACCCAAAAGAAGTGTACAATATTAAGATATTGATATTGTGTTCCTTAATAAATTTAAATACATTAAATTTAGTAAACGTGCATTTATTACACGCATTACCAAGACCAAAACCAAACCCCATGATTTCTTTTCATAGTAACGTAAAACTTTTCTAGAATCATTCATCATTTCCCGCGTCACTTTTATGACTTAAAAATTGTCTCATAATATTTTACAGAGCAAAAACCTTAATATTATCTATTCCTTTTTGCTGTTTCTCTATAACCAAAAATGCCTATCTTTGAATAAAATATTATACCCTACTTCAAAAAAATAACCAATGACCTCAAAGAAGCCACCATGAACTACACGATTGGATGAACTCTATTCATTAGCTTTAATTATTACATCAAATAAAATAAATAGAGAAAATAATTTTAAAATATCCAACTATAACCGAAACAAATAGATGTCGGCCAATAAGAAGTCAAAACATACCGGTAACAACAGGTGGTAATAAATAGTAAAAAACTGACAATTTAACTAAAATTAAAATTGAAATGAAAAATAATCAGTGTTATAGAAATTTCTTATGGTATGTTATAATAAATAATTCAATTATATAAAAACAAAGATTAAATTTACTTGATGTATTGTATTTAGTTCAGTTTGTCAGTTATTGAATTAATTAATTTAGTCTCTTTTTCCGTATATAAAAGGAAAAAAGATTGATTAGTAAGAGTTTATTTATTTTATTTTAAATAATTAAACTTTTTTAGCTATTCAAAATACTGGTTTCCAAAAGGTATTTTAGTTTTTTTATTATTTTTTTTAAAATAACAATACGGAGAAATAGAAATATTTTTAAATTTATTAAATAGAGTCAGTCAGAAACACATTCATTTCTAAGTAAAATAATAATCAGTTAACTTCATGAAAATAGTAGTATTTTAATTTGTAATGAAACTGAATTTATGGATTTTTGTACATAAGAAAAGAAAACGTCTGTTATGTGATAGTTTCTTAACGCACGCACAAATCCGAGTAAATGATTGAAGTAAGTCTATTAAAATTTTTACTATTATTTGTTGTTCATGAATTTATACATTCTATTAAGTATTAAATAAAAACATTTGTGGTTACACAAAGAAATGTGGCTAAAAAAATGAATCAACCTACATGTTGCTTTAACGAGAAACAGATTTTCATTATATTCTAAAGATAGCTTCAGTAATTGGTCTACAAAAGTTTTGTTGCATAGATAGTTAAGGTATAATTTTATTTTTTTTATGCTGAAAATAAAAAATATTTGCTCAAAATTTGTTCTGAAGGCTTTTATTTTTTTGTATAAATGTAACTAGTACAAAAGTAAAATTATTAAAACGATTTTTTTTCTATATTAACATCCGTGGCGATTTACCAGGAGTTCCTGGATGCTCTCTTTCCAGTTGCTCCGATTGGTGAAGCAGAAGTCGGCGTACGGGCTGTGGATCCCGTTGATATAAACATAGTGGGATCTCGAATGGCACTGAAAAAGGCAGCGGGTATTGACCAACTTGACCCGGATATATTATTAAATCTGCTGCTTGTCATAACAGAGCCGCTTGGCAGGCTGTTCTCGGCGTGCCTAAGCTGGGGCTGCTTCCCAACTTGTTGGAAGGTGGCTTTGGTGAGGGCGCTCTTAAAATAAGGAAAGGATCATAGTGAGGTCAGCAGTTATCGACCTATCAGCCTCTTGCCGGTAATCGGCAAGTTGCTTGAAAGGCTGGTTGTGGAACGGCTCTGGGAAAACACCGATATGAACTCACTTCTAAATCGAGGTCAGTATGGCTTCACGAAAGGGGTTGGTAACGACGATTTCATCTTAAATACAATTGCTGAGGTAGAAAGCGCCGACTGTAAATATATTTTGGCAATTTTTATAGACATAGAGGCAGCATTTCCTTCCTTGTATTGGAGTTCCATCCTCTATGAGTTGGAATGTCGCAATGTTCTCGTAGCCCTGCAGGCCGTGGTACGTGACTAATTTTCTAACCGTACAGTTCTGTTTAAGGATGCGCATGTAGTTGTGGAAAAATCCCGCAGGGTTCGGTTCTCGGTCTCCTCCTGTGGAATTTGGTATTTGACGGATTTCTGGGATTGACGTTTCCAGAAGGGCTCACGGCCCTGACTTTCGCCGATGCCTGTCTCCTTTTAGTTCGTGGTAATTCACGACCACAGCTAGACCACACCTTGTCAACCGCAGAGGGCTGGATGGACATTCAAAATTTAAATATTTCTGTGCCAAAGACGAAGTTTATGCTTCTCAAGGGTGCAGACAAATTGTACAGTCGTAACCCCCATATTAAATACAAAAGCTGTGTAATCAGCCGAGTTAGAGTTCATAAGTACCTAGGTGTTTTGTTTGATGAATAGTTGCTGTTTAGCAACCACATTAGACAAGCAGAGGCGGACGCCGTCTCAGTGATGCACAAATATAGGAGGATTGCTCGGAAAGACTATGGGTTGTCGGGCCGTCAAACGTACATGGTGTACCGAAGTGTCTTCGAAAGCATGACTTCTTACATGGCTCTACTCGAAAGCAGAGCCTAAATTGTATGCACTGGTGTTTTTAAGACAACCTCCTACGAGGCTACCACCGTATTGGTAAAGGCTCTCCCAATCGATTTAGTGGTGAAAGTTCGGGCAGCCATTTGGAGATTGCGAAGAGGCTGGGAGGCAGAGGTATTTGGGATGCGGTTTTGAGCCGGGCCAGTACCGGAGCGGAACGGAAATCACAATGCACCGGATCTAAATTTCGTGCAGTTGCCCATCTTCCGCCTGTGAAATAGGCTGCAGAGCCTCGCGTTGGAAGCATGGCAGCTGGAATGGGACATCGCGACTAAGGGAAGATACTTGTATAAGTTTATACAGGTTTGTGTGGGGTATGGTATGCCTCGAGCTCGTTTTTAAAGGCAACGGGTTACCAACCACGCTAATTTGAACCAATATCTATTACGGTTCCGCCTGGAAGCTGTGCGTCTGCGGGAAGGTCCAGTCAAATGAACACCTGATGTTTGACTGCCCGCTCTTGGGGAGGCCAGAGACCGGGCTACCCTGGAACTTAAGAGGTCAAGGGGAAAATTGGCCATTCATAATCGGCGAGTGAATGTGGCAAGAGCTGCATTGTCAGACCGTGTGGGAGTTCCTAGATGCGGTTGCTTTGTTCAACTGGCATCCGTAGTTTACCTAAGGGAAAGATTCTTACCGCATTTTTAGCTGTGGGAAGCTAACCCTGAGTATGGCTGATCACCAGCCAATTATAATGGCTCCATTCGCTATAAAATGTTGGACATGTGCTTGCATTCAGTGACCTAGACAAAATGAATTTTATTATGGATGTCATATATATTTTAAGTAGTTGACGGGGTGCGCCTACCCATTTTAGCATATATATGACAAGTGAGCGGTTGGGACACGTAAGCCGATGGTGTTTAGCACCACGCTTAGTCCGCTCATGCTGTTAGATAAGCTCTAGGAACTACATTAGGATACTGGTAGCGAAACTGTTCGAGGCTCAGTTGCCGTTTGTGGCTTAGACATTCTGTCCTATGCTTTAGGGGGACCGAATGGGGTGGAGGCGGGAAAATGTTAAGCAAACCAGTATTAAAAAATAATATATCTCTTTTTTAAAAATAAATAAGACTAAAAACTTGTAATAACTGTTTGTAATCAGTGTTTATACTAATAATAACAATTAATTTTTGAAGATACTTATAAATTAATCATATTTATAAATATCAGAATGGAATAATTTGGTAGACTAGTCCACCATATTTTTTGTTACTAATACGGTATTACATTTGGATGGCATCAACTGTAACTGTTTACTATGACTCTAAATCTATCACAGTAATATGAATTAATTAACCTTTACTAATGACATCATAATTAATTGATATCATTTCAGTCATTATTTTTGCTGTAGATTAATCAAAGCCAGAGAATCGGTTTCGTTCTTGCTTTCATCGGAATTCCATCGCATGTTTTTTCTTTTATTCATACTTTTTTCCGATACAGACATCCATTGTTTTTTATGTATTTCATTACATATTGCAGTAGAAATGATATAAATTCTTTATTGAATTTGACAATCGTACGGAGCTGAGATTGTTTATAGATTCCTCTAAATCGAATTGGAAAGCCGCCCTCCTTTGTAATGTAAATGAGAGACTATCAATTCCTCTTTCTCATTCAGTGCAAATAGAAAATATATTAGGCAATATGGAACTTTTTCTGACGACGATGCCCTATGAAAATTATTATTGCCAGGTATGAGAAGACTTAAAGGTGATATCCATTTTATTAGGACTGTAGCTTGGTTGTAATAAGTATTATTTATTATGCGATTGCGATTATAAAGATGGAAAAACCACTACATTAAAAAAGACTGACTGACCGAAGGGAGAAACATTCATAGCTAATAATGAGAACAATGTCAAGTTCCTGTGAATCCAGAAAATATGTGTCTTCCAGTATTACACATAAACTTGGTTTGATGAAAAATTATGTCAAAGCACTGACCGTAATAGCCAAAGTTTCTTACACCGTAAGAGCAAGTTTCCCATGATCAGCGATGTAAAATTAATAAATTTATTGGAAAACATATACGTAAAAAGTGTTGTTAAGATAATATTTACTATTATTATTCTGCTAAGATCACTACAGTTTCTATGTTTAGTACTTCTTACCTTTCTTTGCTTCATTCTTTTATCTCCAGTTGACGCATTTCGGAACTATTCTATTGTCAAAACTTATTGTACTCCAGTACAATAAGTTGTGAGAGTGGAGTGGAAGGAGTTAAAATTACGGAGTGCAATAAGTTTTGACAATGGAGTGGTTCCAAAACGCGTCAACTAGGGATAAAAGAATGAAGCTAAGAAATACTAAACATAGAAACGTATACGTAAGCTAATGAAGGATTCGGAATTTGGGAGGAGTTTGAATCAGTCTGAGAAAGCTACATGGTATCATTTTAAATCTTTCCGGCAAAAAGAAGGCAAAACTGGTGAGTGAAATTCTTGGAAACTATAAAAACATGAGAATGGAATATTTCTCTAAAAATACACATAATGGATTCAAGTAGTTTTTCCAACTAAGCTTGACGATGCTAATTGGTGAGCATGGTGAGTGCTTTCAACAGAATTTAATAATAATGGAAACACGCTACCAGCCCGAATGTGCTTGCCGATTATTGCTAGAAATTAAAAAGGGACATCGCTATAGCTGAACGTAGAATAAAACTAAAGAAACACAGATATTTGGTTAGATATCACACTATAAACAACGTAATTACTTAAAAAATTAGGTTTTTATTTTAATCCATGATAATAAACACTCTCTCCCAATTCAATTTTGGTTTCAGATTTGAAATAGACGCAAAAAATACTATAAGATATCGTATTAGATGCACGTTGCAGAAAAAAAAGTTTTTTTATTGACCAGTATTAAACTTTTTTCAGGTATTATTGTAAACGGAGCCGGAGAAAAAGTTTGTTATAGATCATGTGATATTCAAATTGCACTTTTACAGAAAACATTATTATTTTTCAGGGCATAATATTAAAAATATTATACTTTATAAATTTTATTTAATAATAATTAGGTTAATAGTAATTATGATTAATGTGCCAATAATAATAATAATAATATTATTGGAAACATAATTAATCTTTTATAAAAAAAACAACTTATTTTAATCAGCAGAATTCATCAGTTAACAGTTAACTTTTTTTTATCTAATAACATATAATTTAGATGTTACCTAATTTATTAATGGTAGAATATTAATTGAAAGATTAAGTTGAGCACTATGTATTATTAATTGTAACACAAATTTTCATGTAACTAATTAAATATCACATTATTTTTTTCTCTGTCTTTAACAGTTTATTATCTTGAAATTAACAATTATTTATTGTTTCATGTTGTTTATTAATTAAAAGTTTCGTCTAAAAACAATAGTAAAAAATTATTTATGATGTGGAAATCGATTTGAATCTAAACCATAAACCACATTACATACACAAAAGTAAAACTACTCTCGTGATTATCTTTCTCAATACTTGTCTACTCTATTGGCTGAGCAAAGTAAAAGAAGGTATTCTTGGAATTCTCCCTTCAGTTCTTTTATACCACATCATAGTGCTCAATTGGCCTTTCTAAAATCTAATTTTCTAAATACCGTATGGCGGTATTCGATCCTATTTTATCGGCTTAACAATACATCAAAGAATCTTTCCATTCTTAAGAGTTGAATGAAAAAAAGCGACAAAAAATACTTCAATATAATTAAATATTTAACAGACATTTATCAAATTGTTCTTAAAAAAAAAAGTAATAAAAAATTATTTTTCATTATTTTTCAGTGTCCCGTGATATTTTTCAAGATACTGATATAAAGAAAAGCTTTTTTTTTGAAGCTCATTCTTTCTATTCAATAATCTTTTTATTTACTTGGAATTTTTTTTACTTGGTTAGAAGTTTAACTTTTTTATAGCAGTACGGAAAAAGTACAGCATATTACATTAATACTTATTGAAAATCGTGACAGGAATACCGTAGTACTTTTGTACAAAAGCACATCATAAAGGTTAATTATTTCGACTAAAGTAACGAGACTAAACAATTCAACGTCAAAGACCAATGAAAAGCGAGCATTCTGTCATCGGAACCTCTAACGTACCTCTA
This sequence comes from Lycorma delicatula, assembly GCF_047948215.1. NCBI lineage: Eukaryota > Metazoa > Arthropoda > Insecta > Hemiptera > Fulgoridae > Lycorma > Lycorma delicatula. The sequence continues at coordinate 120,626,937 of NC_134456.1, forward strand.
TAAACCCCTCCCTTAATACGTTACCTCTTTAGAAGACGTGAATGTCCCATTTCCTACTGTTGTAAAGCTTTCAAGCACTTAATAATTTAACACTACAGTATTTCCTTTTTTTCTTTTTTAAGCAGTTTTACCGTCTCACTTATGCCAGTCACCGATAATCGAGGTTGTAAAGTTCTACGATAAAATTACAACCAGTATAATAGTTTTTATTTTATATCAAGACGTAAATCAGAAATTATACCAGTATATTTTTTTAAAAATTCAACAGATTTTTTTATTAAAATAAAATAATAAAACATCTTAACGAAAACACTTTCGGCTATAATAGCGTCATCTTACTGTGATATAATATAATAACTAGGAACTTTGTGTAAAACGTTTTGTATTTCTAAAACAACAATTTCATTTAAAAAACACAATGATAAAATTTAATGTTAACGTAGAATAAAGTAATTACAAAAATCTTGTAACTGACAGCTAACTAGACGGTTTGAAATTCATACAAAGATTCCAATACAACATTAAAAGTGGGAGTAAATAACTAACAAAAGAATAATAAATATATTTGTAAAACATTATATAAAAAATGAAAAAAAAAACCGTATTAAAAACATGTAATTTTTAATTAATAAATGCTTAATTTAATTGAATTTAAAGAACTTATTTTCTATAAATGGGAAATTTTCGTAACTATTTTAATTTAAGAAATAGCCTAGATTTAAATAAATAAGAATACCAGTAAAGAATCAGTTGAATAAAGTTCTATGTTCCGCAAACTTTTTCAGCTAGTTTGTAACTTTCATTTTAACTTTACTTTTTATTATTATGAAACTTCAGTATTATTGCATTAATTTCTTCAAGTTATCTTTTTTTAAGATATGATTTTTTTAAAGTGATGGAAAAAACGAAAAAGAAAAATTAACAACATTTTTTTTTTGACGAATTATCATTAGTATTAAGTAGGAAATAGCTGCATGACTTCAAAAAGCTAGAACATTATTAACAAGATCAGTTCTGAAAAATCATATTTTAATTAGGCTTTCACAATGAATAGCGGACAGAATGCATGAATAATATTTTTTCATTAACAATAAACTGGCATCTTTTAAATTGTGTGAAATGAAATAATCTATTTAAACATTCCAGAAAACATCGTACAGGTTGAACCACTCTCCATTTTTTTAACTGTCGATACGTAAATGGTTTTACAGTAATATACCTTACACGAGTTCGTTGGGAATAAATTTATTCAAGCGAAATTTTTAGCAACACATTTGGATTCGTGCCAGAGGGTTGTATAAGGTACATTATGGTAAAGATACAGGCAACATCAATAAACATGAATAATGTACAAAAGTAATGATGTAATAAAAATGTATTTATGTTGCTTAACAATGCATTATATCTTGCTTTATTATATTTATAAATATTTAACTAGCTACAAATATAAACTATTCTTTTTAAAAAAGAATATATATATATATATATATATATATATATATATATATATATATATATATTTGTTGCTTTTTTTTTAACATTCTGTGACAAAGAAAAATTAATTAAAAATAATTTTTAAAGTACGTAATATATACTTTTGAACTTCTTTTAAGTAAGAAGCATGAGGCAATTGTAACCACCTTAACATGAAAAAAAAGATTGCATCACTAATCTTAAATCCATTCTTATAGATTAATATTATAAATTACTTAAGTATATTCTAATTGGGTGTTTTGTATAAAAACAAATTATATTCAATATTGTTTTTTCCTCGAAGGAAATATCAGGTACTATATTCAATGGGATATTCATACAGGTATGAAAAAATACTATAAATATATGCTTACAATCTTTTAAGGATTAATATACCGCAAGATAGAAAGCTGGTGTAAAAAAAACAGATCACGAATTATTTTCTATTGTGTGAAAAGAAAAAAATATATGCACATGTAAAATATTATACACATACAAGATTGAAACATGCGTCTTAGAACTTTGTATTGAGATAACTTTACCTCCTCAATGTTAAATGATATTTAAGAAATGTGATTTTTAAGAAATGGGTTTTTCAAATAAAAGGTGAAGATACTACCGTAATTATCCATAAGGTTTAAGTAAAACTATTATGTTACCAGCACTGTTTTCTCTGGGCAGTGTTATACATCAATCACAGTTTTTTTAACAATTAATAAAAATATGGTGTTAAAAAAGATAATATTCATAATTTGGTACTGCACATAAAAAGAAACTTTAATTATTATTTTTAAGTTTAATGCAACACCTGGTAATCGTGGCCCCTACACATTGCTATAGACTTTGGGGGTAAATTTGCGTGTGTGAAAATATATACGAGTATATACTTTTTTCAACTGCTGTGGCCATAATCCATTTTGTTAAAATAAAATGCTCCTTGATTACCCCTTGATGTATAGTAACACATATTCGTGTATCTTTATACCCTAAGGCTTATCTGTTTTAGTGCATGCTGATATTTCGGATGTCTTCATAAGAGTATATCGGTTGTAAAAAAAAAATAATATCGGGTTTTAATTTATTGAAATATTTTGGATGAGGTGTACAGTGTTAGGCTAGAATCGTAGAGGAAATAAGATAGTTTTAATTGCTCCCACGGTAATAAATTGAATCCCTATATTTTTGCTTATCAGAGGCCCTGGCATTGATTGTCACTCCTGAACAGAAACCCTCTGTATTTTGGAGTTTGCTAAATGTGAATCTGTAGTTACAGTTCAATGTGTGTGTCCCGTGGAAGATTTAATAGTTATTCTCAAGTGACAACAACATTGTCGATTGTCGACTGAAATGACCGGATGTCTATGTAAAGCGAAGAGGGGACGACCGCGGGAGGAAACGCTTACATATGGAACCATAAAGTTTACAGTTATTATTATAGGCTTTGAAGCCTACCGAGTTCGCTGTTCGTGCCGGCTTTGCAATTGAAATGCCCAGCATTCAAATGACACTTTCTTGATCGTATTTCGTATTGTGTTTAGTGATGAGTCAACATTTCATCATAGTGGAAAGTTAAAGCAGATACTCTAAAATCCCCATGAATTCTTATAATGTGTAAGGAACTCCCCTTTCAATTAAATATTTTCTGAGCTATATTTGAAATCAATAGGGCCGTCCTTTTTGCTGAAACAAGCCTAACGGGGTTGTTATTTAGATATGCTAAGTATATGGTTCTTTTCTCAAGTGCAAGTTGGACCAAAATATTTTAGATGGCGCCCCTCCTCACTGGCATAAATCTGTCCGGGATCGGTTAAATAATTCCCCAACCACTGGATCGGTCGGCATGGACCCGATGACAGAGCTTATTTGCGGTAGATTCCAAGGTCAATCGATCTGACCCCATGTGAGTGTTTCTTTTGTGGTTTTAAGAAGAATTTTGTATATATGCCCTCGCTACCTACGATATACCAGATTTGACGCACAGGATTGAAGCAGCTGTCCCCTCCATTATTCCAGGTAACTAATTAAAGTATGCCGGATGACGAAAAATGCTCATACTAAAATCTAGCTGAGAAAACTATAAGATCTACTCTTTAATTTTATTTGTAATTCATTAATGTGAGTCAAAGTAAAGGGATATTAAATATCATTAAAACAAACCCCAATATTCCTTTTGGTATGTCCTATATATTTTTATTTTGGAGTGGAAAAAAAATCACTATAAACATTGTGTAAAAATACAGATATCCGATATAAAATAATAAAATGTCAATTAAACACATGATGTAACAGTAATAATTATCAAAATACGTAAAAGTGACATAATAGTAAAAGTACGAATGAATAACTTTACTAATCAAATTAAAGAGTTATCTATCTAGAAATACGAAGATAAAATTCCTGTCACGATTGGTGTGAATAATAAAAAAATACAAGTTAATACAAAGTTAATTTGTTAACTACTACATAAACGGATTATTTCTTTATAAAATAATATTAATCATATTTAAGTAATGATAATTTTTGCTTCAGTTCAGAATAAAACAATTACTGAATTAAAATTGTTTAAGGTTGCAAATAAAATTTAAATATTGAAATCTATAAAAAAAATATTAAATTAATCATACGAATACTTTTTAGATGTATTGTAATGCAAAAGTTAAATCATGTTATTTTGTAGTTTTTTAGCATTACTTTCTTTTTCAGTTTGTTTAGATTATATGATTAGTGACGCTATTTTAATGTTCACTGCTGTAAAAGATATAACATTTTCAGTGATAATTTTATAATTTGACAGAAGATTCAAAATCTTGAGAACTAAACTGATAAAATATTCAAATATGTAATATTTTATATCACACGCAATCGTGTGATATAACGACAAACAAAATGTTTTATGATCTGCAAACACCTTCTAGAGCAACGGTAATTGTATTTATAGGAAATATCTGATGTAATATTTTCTAATATAATGCAGATTCAATGGAAAAAAAATCATGTCTGCCCTAAAAGAAAGCTTGATTATTTTAATAAAACATAAATCCAAAAATGTTAAAAGGCTATGTTCTCAATAACATTATAAATAAATTTGGTAAAATATTATAACTTGAATTTGCCAATAAAATAAAAACCAAACTGGGAAAAATACCATAATTTATTATAGGCTTATAATATATTGTATTTTAATGTAATGGGTATGTATAAGTTATAATGAAATATCGTGTTCTGCACTCAAAGTGTCAAATTGCTGGCAGCCATGGGTTGTGTTATTGTTGCAGTAACGCTAGTACCGCAGTTTTTGTCTTCCTTGAACATGTCGTCTTAACGGGATTATACTGTATATCTGGTTTGTTACGAAGATTATTATTAATTGGATAGAAAAATATTACTTTAGAAAAGCACTGATGTTACTATTTAAAGTTTATCTCTCTTTGAAACAACTTGATATTGATCTTCTATTTAAGAAGAAATAATAGTTTAAAACAAAAATAAAAATCAGGAGATAAATTTTATTTCTTCCTCTTGAAGTCAGCAGAAGTACGACGCCTATAGAATATTGGATAATTTATATAATTTTTAAAGATGTTTAAAACTACAGGTAAAATTTAGATTTTAAAACTTAAAAGGATAATTAGACACTAAGATGATTAATCTCTTTAAAAAAAATGTTCATATAGAATATTAAATAACAGTAATTATATCGTTAAATATTGAAAAAAATTTACATGCATGAAGGTATTTTGAATAAAGAAACGTACTATAAACAAGAATTGAAACTGTAAGATAACGATTACTTAATGAATTTTATAGTTAGGTAGAAAACTTATAGAAAAAAAAATATTGAGCAAATAAAAAATTAAAATAAAGGAAGAGAAACAAACATAAACGCCAATCTTACGCTACATATTTTTAACGATATATTTCTCAACGAAACATATTGTTTATTCTGATAAAATCAAAACTTGTAATTTAACATTTTATTTTAAAATGTCATCGTCTGAGAGAAATATGTACTAATCTTTTATTTAAAATGAAGGAAATTAATCATTGTTAAATTTCCGTACTAGATTAAGACACTTATTAAACAAATTATTTTATAAAAAGTTTTGTTCTAATTTTTGAAGAATAGTAATATTGCCAAATAAAAAGCTAAAAAACAATTTCTTAATGTTTTTTTTTAAAAAGGACTTTTAAATAAAATAATATTGTAATATTAAAAAATCCTCTAGTTTGAAAACTGAGATATATAGACAACAATAAGGATAGCTCGTAAAGATAAAAGTATTTACATAGATTTGATTATATTCATACACTAAAATAAAATAAAATTAAATGAACAGAAAATAAAATAATAAAACATATAACATATAATTAAGTGAAATAACATAAGATTTGAAATATGCTTTTTAAAATAAAGTTTTGTAAATTTTGATTATGGGTATCCTATGTTTGAAAATAGGTTTTTATGAAATTTAATCGTTGAAATCTTTATTAATAAAATTTAATTATAGACAGGCTGTGTAAAAACGTTTATGAATTAAATTTTGATTATTCCCAATCTTTAAAAATGGAAGAAATTTACTTTAGTTGGATTTTGTCACATAAAACCTTGTCAAATAATTTATTGTAATTTCGTTAAATAGTAGGTATTACATAAAATGTTGTAATATTTGTGCACGAAGGCAATATATTTTATTTATACAAATGTACTTTTCAAGTAGGTGAACGATAAAACATAAAATATTGTACTTTACAAATGAAAGACTTTCTTTCAGAATTTAACAGTTAAATAATCTATTCATATTAAATTAAGAAAAACGAGTATTATGGTTAGACGTTTTACTGCATGATGTACTTCCTCTTGCAAAATAAAAAAAATATCAATGCGATGCTCCGTTCTTCCAATTCCATATTCACATTTCATATTTTCTTCTTTAAACTGTATATATAAACAGTATATATATTTATATATATAAAATTACTGGCGGATTCAATTAATATGGAATTAAAGTGTTTATATATGTACTTTTTGTTACATATGTGTATAATATAAACATGTACAATATTTATTTGAAATCTAAATTACAAATGTAATATACCCTGTCATCAAAGAAAATGATAAATGTTTCAACTGTAGCATAAAAATGTAAAGGAAAAAGTAATTGTTTTGTAGAAATATAATTCCGTTTGATATTTTAACAGACAGAGAATACTCGTAATTTGACTCGTACGTTTATTTACATTTGAATGTTTGTTTGTTTGTCCCGTTCCTATATGCGTTCCTATACTATTCCTGCGATTGCGATGAAACTTTCGTGGGTTGTTATGCGCATGCCTGCAAAGGTTTCTGAATTAGTTTGTACCCGCTAGGTGGCGCTGAGGACGAGATATTTCGAAAGATTTTATTTATGGTCCAATTTGGTTCATATTCAGAATATATATTAGTTACGTGAAAAGAAATACTTTTTTAAAAAAATGGACCCGCTTGGTGCCTCTGGGGTCGAGATATTTCGAAAAATTGTATTTATGGTCCGATCTGGCACATATTCAGAACATATATTAGGTACTTGAAATGAAATATTTTTGCGAAAAAGGGAACATGGGAAAGAGGGGAAGAGGTAAAGATTGAAAGAGGGAAAAAAAGGAAAGGTTAAGTTTTGTGATATTCCGTAATGTTCAGTTTTTAATGTTTTATCAGTCTTTCATTGGTGTTCGTTTAAGCTATATATATATACTCAAATGTAGCAATAGGGAAGCATTGCCGAGTCAGCTTGCATATAATATTTATCAAATTGACTTATTTAAAGAATTTATTTTACTGAGGAAATTTGTCTTATGATCCAATACCTCAAAATAACATTCTCTATATAAATGATTTGAAGATATGTTTAATTCTTGTAGTTAAATGTTTTTTTTTCTCTATGAAAATTGATCAGAAGTTTTTAAAACTGTGTTAAAAAAAATATTAAACAAAGTATTTACGAGTGAAAATTTACGGGTTATTTTTAAAAAAAATAGAATAAAAAAATATATATACCCTTGCATCTAATGAGCCTTACTTCATGCTCAGTAGCAACTTCATTACATTGTTTTACTGCATTTTATTCTTATGTTAGTTAAGACACAAGTTGTTAACTTGCGTTTCTTAACACATTTCTTAACTTGAGTTTTTACCGTTTTTAAAACGGTAAAAAATTTACCATTTTTTGACAACGGCTTTTTATCATATAGACATTTCTTTTTGAAACCTATCCATAATTAAAAAAAAAAATGTATAAAAATTAGAATTCTTAATATTAACAAATAAGTTAATGATACTTAGTTTCAATCGGCACCAAATTAAAGGTTACAACTTCTTGATAATTGTTTATAATTTAGCGCCAACTTCCAAAAAGTCTATATTTAAAGAACAATTTTTTTTTATTTTACGTTAGTCTTTTAAGTTAGTTTTTGTGATTATCTTAGCAAAGTAAGAGTTTATTTTTTATTACATGTAAGATCGTTAATATAAGGGAAAACAAAAAAGGTAATAATTTTGCCACCAGTTCGATTAAATTGTTAATTATACGAGTAGTATAACTAAGTTATTGTTAATAATATTTCATAATTACGTGTAAAACCTCTAGACTATACATCTATTCATTTTTCTTTTTTTTTTTAATAAATTTATCTAACATCACGTAAAAAATTACAAGTATATTAAGAGTACGTTTTCACCCAGTGCTCTTGAATCAACGATGACATTAAATATTGATGAGAAAATAAAATCTTTTAATACATATATATATATATATAATGAATTATAAATATGTGAATAAATATATAATATTTTATTATATTACATTATATATATATATATATATATATAAGTTTTGTAACAATAAAGTGTAACTGCATAACATTTATTATAAAAATATTTATTTTTTAAAGCGGATTCTATAAGTTGTGTTTATTAAACAATTTCATTTAAGTCAGTGTAAAACTATTATTTCCTAGCTCTTATTTATATATTCATTTGTTAAAGAAAGAAATAAAATAAACTTTCTTATAAAGGAGAAAAAAAAGTACTAAGATGCCTTTACGCCGAATAAAATTTTTTATGTAATCATTTGTTTTGTACAAACTTGAAAGGGAAAAAGGTATCAGATAATTTTGGTAGTAGTAAATCCTGAACGTGAGGAACATTTTAAAGCTACGGAAACCTAACAAAAAGCAATAACAAAAAGTCGTGACTGTAGTTAAATATTGGATTAAATCATAGAAAAAATATAAATTGAAAGAGTGAGAGAGATAAATTCATATAAAGAAGGAAGAATATTGCCTATACTGAAAAGGCTACTCACAAACATATTTATTTCCAAACTGTAAAAGAACAAAAGTAATTTACCTAAAAAAAGAAGAATTTTAAGAATTAATACGAGTAAATAATTGTCTTAATTAAATATACATTAAATACAACAGGAGAAACCATTTAATACAAAAGGTAACTCGTTTGCACAGTAGGAGTAGAAAAATAATGTTATTTTCTTACATTCGACTCTTTATTTAATCTTTTTTTAATTAGATAATTCACACATTAAGGGAATTTTCTAGTCTTCAAGTTATATTTTTTTAAATCTCATCGTGTTTGTATGGTTTAAATCACAGTTAAAAATCTTTGTGTATCCATCGACATTTACGTTTTATTATAACGGAGCATACAAATCTGATTTGAGTAAAACATTCACTGTTAGCTTGATTATCTGAAGTCAAAAAATCCTTTTCCGCTATTTTTTTCACCCGTCTTGCGTTCAATTAAAGAAATTACGTGAATATACACTTTAAGCGTATGCAAAACTTCAGTAACTGTACTATATAATTTTTTTTTTCAAATGTCAGACTGGAACTCAAACCCTATTTTATTATAATATATATTCCTCTTATTTTATCGCATAGTTAATAACCTATAAAAGATTTCCTTTTTAAGAAATTAAACCTTGTGTATTTTTTTAAGCAGCACTTTAGGTATAAATTTTTATTGGAAACTTCTTTCCTCCCTTAATGATTTTTTGTCCTTGTTTTTGTTTTGTTCAGTCAAAATCTCGGACAAAAATAAATTTCCATTAAAGTTTTGGGAAATAAATTTTCTTTAAATAATGAAACTTTATTTTCTTTAATAATACTTTACATAATTATTTAAAGTAGTCTAGCATTGCCAGTTTTAGCAATCCTTGGTAAAATGTAACTCCCAATTGTGGTTATGTATTGTAGATTATGTTTCAGTGAGTAGATTGTGATTATGTTTTGAAGTAAAAATTAAGCATATTACGATATTAAAAAAGGTTTCCCTTTGAACCTATATTTATGCGTATAAAGTCCTAGTTAAGATTAAATTGGTTTCCCAAATTTTAAATAAAACTTGAATAAAATTAAAATTTGGTAGTACGATTACATCTCGCAAGGTGGTTCGAGTCATTACAATCCGCTAGATAGTGCAAGAAAGATGAGCAGAACCAATAGTTTTGGATCAGATGCCCATTTCTTTCCCATCAAAAGTATACTTCAGAAGATAATGCTCAAAATCAATAATCAGAGACTAAATTTATCCTTCAGAGTATATCATTCTGATATTATAATTAAGTGTTACTCAATCACATTCATCGATGGAGTTAAAACTAAGATTATAACAATGGGAAATTTTTCGCTGAAATTTACAAGAAACTGAAATTTATATGGTATTTATTTTGAAAATACAAGATTGAGTAATTATGAAAGATAAGATAGAATAAGAGTTTTATCTTACGAAACCACTTTAAGAAAAATTGAGTTGTGTTTCCTAAAATCATGGTTTTCATTTCCGCGTCATTATTGCTAGTTTGTTTATTTGAAGATAATGGTGTAACATTTTGCAGACCATTTACGTTTGTATTTTGCCTGATTTCGCAGTAATGCTTTTTTATTACTTCATGCCTTCGTCATTAGGGTAAATAACTAAAATTAATTTTTAACCAAATCACTAAAATCTGTATTTTTTCTTAATGTTGTATACGTTGCAATCTTTTCAACTAGTGAACAATAAGAAACCTTCCCACCACTAACCAAACGAGATGAGGATGATATCCATGACATGTAAATGAGGTTTAGTCTCGTACAGACTCGGCCGACAATTCCTGTGACGTAAATTTAGATTTAATTTTAAAAAATATAACTAAAATTTAAATTAAAAAAAAAATAAAAGAATTTTAACGATTATTCTGTTTTTACTAATACTTAATATTTGCTGTTTTAGTACATATTTAAAATTCGTTATTAAGTACGTTTAGTTTCAAAGTAATTTTTTACATATCTAAAAAAAAACATAATCACGAGACTTCTCACTGAAACATTAAAAAAAATTTAGATGTGTAATTTTTTACATATCTAACTTTTTTTTACATATCTTTATTATAATTTTCTTCTAGTAATAATCTGAGGAAACATTAAAATAACATTATTGTAAAACAAACTAAGTACAAGTCACAGTTATGTATAACTCTATTGTAAATCCTATAGTTTTTTTCTTCAAATAAACAGATACTTTCAGAAGTAACACAGAAGATACGTAGGTAATAACGAAACTAAATTGTTTTGTATTAATTTCTACTTAATTCTTCTAAGACAATCTTCCTCTTTCGGGATATATACTGCAATTAACAGAGAGTAAAATTCTATAAAACTTAGTTTAAAACTGCAGTTTTCTATCCATTTTTACTTTATGGTATTGAAAATATTTTAATGAAGAAAATAAGAAAAAATTGAATTTTTTTTATTTACTAAATTTGATAATAATTTAGTTAAATATATATGTGCTAATACATGTTAGCACGTATGTGTGTGCTGCATACTAGCAAATAGTATCGCTAGTGGCTACGAAAAAAAAAAGAAAAGAGGCTTCATTTAATAGTTTATTCTATCTCTGAGATAGGGTTATGTCGACAAAATCGACAGCATGAAATATTCAGTTCATCCGGACTCGCAGTGTATCCTTTAACAATACTCAATTGTGATATTAACAAAGGTTTGCTACAAAAAGAAAACAATAAAATCAGACATATGATAATACAATACAAGAAGAACGTAAAATAAAAAGTAAATTTACATCAAATGTAAGTTCCTGCAAAACATAATATTGTAATATATTGATAAATTAAATACTACATAAATAATTAAATAACAGGAAAACGTGAATAGCGAAGCTTAATAATTCGCTTATTATTATCTATTGTTATTGAGAAAGAATAATAAACGACTTTACTAAATTTAATACGTAGTTTCTTGGCAGCTAAACTACATAAACTAAATTTCTAAATTATTTAAATTCTTAAAAAGTTATTGTTTTTTCAATTACAAAAGTTTTTTCACGACTGGGCTACTAATACATTACATGTATTCTTGTAAACATAAACTGTTAATCCATTTATACTTAATCCGCGTCAGAATTACAATGCATCAGAATTAAATGTGACGTAACTCGTAACTACGTTGCAGAGAGTTAAAATTTTGTTTGTTTACGAGTAAACGCGTGCCCACGAAAAACACTATGAGTTTTTTTTTTAGTTTAAATAACTGGAGGCTTCTGGTAGTTTTTATTATTTATAATCCGTCTTATTTTATTATTAGAAGTTTAAAATTCTTCCTACGAATTTTTTTTTACCTCCTAAAATCAATAGTAGCATATTTTGCATAATAAAAAAGCGATTAAAATTTACAAAAATTGGAAATTTTAGAAACGAAAATTAAAATTTTAAAAATAACTACATATTGTTTGGTTAAAATTATTTACAAAATTTCGCTAAGAATAATACTAATGAACATCGTAATAATAATAATAAATAAATAATAATACTAATTAGCAACAACTATACCTCTAACAAAAAGTAATAACTAAAAAACTCGGCAGGTTTAAAAAAAGTTAACTTTTTTGCGTACTAAACTAATTTTAATTTTAATTTTTCTTTGGCGTCAACGAATCGTTAATAATGGTTGTTGAGAAAAGACAATACAATCTAATACGTAGAAACTGCAGTATTAGACCGACATCCCTACCCAGAGAAATCTAAAATCTCTACAAGTAAAGGCCGTTCCACCTGTAATCTGTAGGGAGATTGAGGCAGTTTTACCTACAAGAACATAGAAAAACAAACGTTAATTTGTCATAGTCTCACTTAAGCCATAATATTTTTTTCTCTCCCTCTAGAAATAAAAAAGCTACTCAAGAAGTAGTAAGAAGTCTTAAAACGTAGTCCATATTTAGCGTATTATGGTGACTGGAATATCTTTCTAATATTTAAACCGTACAGCTGGACCTAAACTGCAGGAAATCTCAACGGAGATTTTATTCTTAAAATATTCTCATTTTATTCTTAAGTAAACTGTTCCAAAGTTATTTGAAAACGTAATACGTTTTAATATATTACATCATATATTATGATAAATAAATAGTTGAAAAGTAATGTGTAGACCATAAAATAAATTTTGTAGGGAAGAATATTTTGAATGGTTAAACTGAAACACACTAAGGTGGATAAAAAAAATATAATTATCACGTTCACTGTTAAATAACTTATCCACGCTATTGATTGTCTATGTAGTTAAATGTCAATTATTAAACTACTTTCTGATAACTGTTGTGTAACGTTGCAGGAATTATTAGACATTTTAATGAGTTATAATTACTTTTTACTGGACTTAAGTGGCTGTGTTATTGATTTTTTAGTCGCTGGGATTTAATTCAAAAACTTATTTCATAAAAAGTCAAACTGCCAAAGCTGATTAAAAGATAGTAATATTAAATAAAACATTATGGACGTTAATAATAATTATTTACAGAGTGGCGCACGAAATGATCCAACATTTGGTTTTGCTAAAAAATATTTATTTGAAGCGCAATACAGAAAAGTAAAATACAACGTGTTTATACCAAGAGATTATATTTTGCTTTCCAAGTGTTCAACATAACTACCATCACGTCTAGCAACATCTTCAACACGAACTTCTATGTTGTTAATAAACTCGAAAACATATCCTCGGTTTTCTCGTTGCACGCCTGAAAGATCAGCACTCGCAGTTCCATCACTGCACGAGGATGTTTAGGAAAAGTTTTTTCCTTTAGAAATCCCCAAAGAGAATAATCACTTATCAGGAAAATCAGGAAAATTTGGGGCCGGTTCTGTCCACACGCAAAACGATTAGGAAATCAGTTTAAAATGACATTTGCGTTAAAATTTTCATGCATAAAGTCTAAAACAACATTAGCTCTGTGTGTGTGCGTGTGTGTGTGTGTGTGAGCGCGTGTGCGGATGGTCTGACTCCATCCTGCATGAACCACTCGTTTTCTGATTGAAACCCTTTTGCAAGAATCTGATAAACAAAATTATTACGGAACATTTTAAAATAAAGGGTCACTGTTCACTGTCTGTTCAAAAAAGAATGACCCTATTACCCCGTGACTTGAGGTAGCAACCTGTACCGTAATTCTTGGAGCGTTGATGCACCTTTTCATAAAGCACGTGTGGATTTTCGGAAGCTCAAAAACGCACATTTTATTTATTAACGACCCCGTCTAGGTGAAAATGTGCCTCGTCTGAAAACCAAATCTTGTTCTACAATACGTCTTTGTTCACAGCCCATTCGGCGAATTTCATTCTTTGATATATGTTGTCAACCATTAATTTAGGGAAAACTGTCGTTTTGTACGGATATAAATGGAAATCGGTTCTTAAAATTTGCTGCACAAATCACAGATCGCCTAGAAATCGCAAGTTATGCTCCGCTTAAGGCCGCTTAAGTTATGCTGCAAGTTAAGCGCTTACAGGCCGTTCGCGCTTACTCTCAAATACTAAATCATCACTATTAAATTTTTCATAATGTCTACGTGTTGTTTTAAACGAGGTTGACCACCGAGTTTGAAAATGTCCATGAAACCGCCTTTGTGTGAGCACCACACTTTTCGTTTCATCAATTGAGTCATTACACACTGTTCAACAGTCGGTCTTCCTTTGTTAGCCATCTTAAACGATACACAAACAGCACATATTAAAAGAAATTTACAAAATGCCACTTTTACGGCTTTTTAATAACGAAGGATTAGAAATGAAAAATAACAAAACCAATCAATTAACTGTTATTATAAGTAAGATAAGTTTTGCAGTTTTTAAAAGCTCTTCATTTAACAGTATCAGTTAGTTTAATCTATTCATTTTACGTTAGATAAACATTTCCTTTAATTTAATAAAAACTTAATGATGAGGAAACAATGTTTTATTGATTAACTAGAGAAAATAACATAGTAATTCCATTTATTTCAAGTTCATTGACCAATTGGCTCCAAGCAATTTCACAAATAACTATTTCAGAACAGCAACGTTCTCTTTTTTCTAGTAGAAAATCATTCAGTTTTAAAAAAATTATTTCAAATAAAAATCTTACTTTACTAAATGGTCTGCTTCACTAATCATTGGTGAAAAAAGTAACATCCATATTGAAACTGGTATTTATAAAAGTTTTCCTAATAGAACTATTTCAACATTTTTAATAAACTATCATACTGTAAAGTCTTTATCTTGAATTTATTCGGAAATTTCCATCATTAGATATTAAAAAGTATATTAATATAACAATTAAAAATCTGGTATTCATGTATGCACAAGCGTGCGCTGATCACGTAATGTACCATACATTACGTGATCACTTTTTTTTGCTGTAATTTTTTATAATCAATTCGTATATAGCTTTTTCTTTTATTTCATTAATAGTATCCTATACTTAAAATAAAAATAACAATAAAGTTAAAAATATAGAATTATAAAAACTTACATAAATATTTTTCCAACATTGTTTTAAAATTAATATCAGTAATTAAATGATGCATAAATATCTATGTATGCATTATTCATTCGTTTGTTTGCATTTAGAAATATGGAAATGAACACCTTAGTAAACATTACATACAACAAACGTGCGCGCGCACACTTACACACATAATGATATATATATATATATGTCGTAAAAAATATAAATCTAGAAAGAAGATAAAGTTCAGAAGTATTCATTGCTTACTCATTCGTAGTGTTTTTTTTCAAAACATATATATATTTTAAAGTCACAAAATGTGTAGCTTTTTTTTCTTTACTAAATCGTACGTCTTTTTTTATATTAATTTGATTGTACTGTACTAGAATAAATGGTTACGCACTCACATCCTTCAAAAAATGATGGATGATAATTTTTTTTTAGCTTCGTAAAAGACAGAAGACTTCCTTCTGAAAAGGCTAAAACAAATATTGACATCCCATGATACGAAGCCCTTACGTTTCCAAATATAAATTACTTTTTTATATCTGCTCCAAGACAAACTTTGATAAACAGCTAATATTATGATTTTTATAAATATGAAAGGGTTCTTTATTTTTGGTTTGTAACTCCTTAAGACGTATTTACTGTTTCACTTTACATTTAGCAGTATTAGATTAGAATAATTAATTTTTTTTAATTTTTATCAACTATTATAATAATGTTATAAATTTTATTATACGCTTGTCTAAAAAAGGTTATATTATTTTTTTTTTTACCATTACTTCTTGGATTGTAGCACTTTTCAAACAATTTCAGCAAAAACCCGTACCTTTATAGCGACTGGATCATCCGTCTTGTGGTTGTGAAATATAAAATATGTCTTCAAATACTTTATCTATTTTAAAATCAATCAAACTAACCATTCTGAAGAGGGTATGTAGGGCTTTTATGATAAGTTCAAAGAATACATCATATATATACAAAGAAATACACGAGAGTATGTGATGAATAACGCCGAAATCAATTCCAAAACGCAATTTACTGGTGTAAACGGCCCGCAAAGTACACAAGCATAAAAAATAGCCATTACAAACCAAATGGTAACATTTAATACAAATTACATAAATTTTGTTAAAAAGTTTTAACATATATCAATGACGGAATAATGAACATAGTTACCGCTTATTTACAAAAATCTTAATATTTTCTTTTCAGCTTCCTTTTGCTCTGCCTCAAATCATGTAAGACATCGCCTCTTAAACTCAGCCTTATTCTGAGGTCTAAATAATTTGTACAGTCCTTGGCGCTGTATTTTAGGAGTTTAAAGAAATTAATCGCTCTCTATACTTTTATTGCTTTGCTTAATTCTATCTTCGGCCAAAGAACTATTGGTGTACGCATTTTCCCTTGCGTGATGGGAATCATGTTTATCTTGAATCATGAATGACTGAAGTCATCTCATCAACATCATAATAGTGACAAATAAACACACTTTTATTCAACCTTTCCGTTAGACATTTGAATTCTGATTAGGGCAAGGTTGAAGAATTGAACCTTGCCCTTATTAGAATTCAAAGCAACGGTCCACTTAACAGCATATCACTTGAACAGGAGGACATCGCAAGAGGTATGAGTAAAAAATATAAGGTAGAAATGTAGAAGAAGAATGGGAGAATGTTAAAAAGGAAATTTTTAAATCAACAGAAGCAAATTTAGGCAGAACAAAGAGAACTGGTAGGAAACCTTGGATATCAGAGGATATATTGCAGCTGATGGATTAACGTAGAAAGTATGAGAATACTAGAGATGAAAAAGGTAAACGGAACTATCGACAATTATGAAATACTATAAACAGGAAGTGCAAATTAACAAAAGAAGAGTGGATTAATGAAAAGTGTTCAGAAGTAGAAAGAGAAATTATCATTGGTAAATAGACGGAGCATACAGGAAAGTTAAGGAACATTTTGTGATGCATAAATTAAAATATAATAATGTGTTAAACAAAGATGGTACACGGATTTATAATATGAAAGAAAAGGTCAATAGGCGGGTGGAATATATTGAAGAGTTATACAGAGGAAATGAATTAGAGACTGGTGTTATATTGGAATAAGAGGAAGTCGAAGAGGATGAAAAGGGAGATACAATACTGAGATCGGAATTTAATAAAGCATTAAAAGATTTGAATGGCAAAAAGGCTCCTGGAATAGACGCTTGCTCACCTGCACAGGGCAGGTGAGCAAGCGATAAATAGATTATACGAACTGGTGTGTAATATTTAGGAAAAAGGGGAAGTTCCGTGAGACTTCAAAAAGAATGTTATTGTCATAGTACCAAAGAAAGAAGGAGCAGATACATGTGAAGAATACAGAACAATTAGCTTAACTATTCACGCATCAAATGTCTTAAATAAAATTCTGTACATAAGAATTGAGGGAAAAATGGAAGAAATGTTAAGACCAATTTTTTTTTAGGTAAAGGATAGGGACACGGGAAGCAATTTTATTGGTCAGGTTAATAGTAGAAAGCAGATTAAAGAAAAACAAACCAACATAATAACATTTATAGATTTAGAAAAGGCATTTGATAACGTAGACTGGAATAAAATGTTCAGCATTTTAAAACATGTAGAGTTCAAGTACAGAGATAAAAGAAAAATTGCTAACATTTACAGGAACCAAACTGCAACAGTAATACTCTAAAAACATAAGAAAGAAGCCGTAATAAAAAAGGGAGTCCGAAAAGAATGTTCTCTATTCCCCGTAAATTTTTAATCTTTACATAGAACTAGTAGTAAATGATGTTAAAAACAATTTAGATCCGGAGTAACAGTGCAGGGTGAAAAGATGCCACGATTTGCTGATGATATAGTAATTTTAGCCGAGAGTAAAAAAGATTTAGAAAAAACAATGAATGGCATGGATGAAGTCCTACGCAAAAGCTACCAGATAAAAACAAACAAGAACAAAACGAAAGTAATGAAATGTAGTAGAAATAATGTAGATGGATGATTGAATATAAAAATAGGAAGAGAAAAGCTTATGGAGGTAGAAGAATTTTGTTATGTGAGAATTAGGATTACTAAAGATGGACGAAGCAGGAGCGATATAAAATACAGAGTAGCACAAGCGATACGAGCTTTCAGTCAAAAATATAATTTGCTTACATCAAAAATTAATTTAAACGTCAGGAAAAGATTTTTGAAAGTATATGTTTGGAGCTTAGCTATATATGGAAGTGAAAATTGGACGATCGGAGTACCTGGGAAGAAAAAACTTAAAAGCTTTTGTAATGTGGTGCTATAGGAGAATGTTAAAAATCAGATGGGTGGATAAAATGACAAGTGAAGAGGTGTTGCGGCAAGTTGATGAAGAAAGAAGCATTTGGAAAATTATAGTTACAAGAAGAGACAGACTTATAGGCCACATATTAAGGCATCCTGGACGGATAGGAAGAAGGAAAAAATTGTGCAGGCAGGCAACGGTTTGGAATATATAAAACAAATTTTTAGGGATGTAGGATGTTAGGGGGTATAGCGAAATGAAACGACTGGCACTAGATAAGGGATCTTGGAGAGTTGCATCAAACCAGTCAAATGACTGAAGACAAAAAAAATAATTTTTATTAAAAAGAAAAAGAGAGAATCAAGAAAAGTTGAAATAGCATAGAACTGAACATTTTATAGTTTTACTACCTTTTTTAAAATGAAATTTAGTATTTCCGTTTGGCCTCTAGCCAGTCATTACTAAACCATCAGCGGTAATATTTTTTTATTCACCAGTATTGCATTACTGTTACTGTTACAAATCCTTGTTTTTCTATTTTATCGTAACACAGATTTAAAATAGAAATGAATGTATTTGTATGCTTAGCTTAGATTATAATGATAAATGCAGTAGTAAATATCCACCTTGTATATGTATTTTTATTTTTTCGTATTTTTTATTTTTATCGTTATCCTTTCCTATACTTATTTTTAAACGCTTATTATGGTATGTTCACATAAAAGAATCGGTTGTAACAGTTAGAAAGCTCACCACAAATAATTGCATTGTGGTTTTTTTTTATTTATTTACGAACTGTTAACTCCAAAAATATTTTTAATTTTTTGTTTAAAATTCATTTTCTTTGAATTTTGTTAACACATTTACTTTTAGAGAGTAAATATCAAAATATTTTTTTGGTCGGAGGATGACAGATCATAGTCTGAAACGTCAAAAAGTGTTTCTTACGAATAAGTTTAAATTCTACCTTTTTTCATTGTATCTAATGAGATTTTTTCCTAAAATAATTCTTTAATAAGATGGTTGGAAACCCCGTTCGAAATTAAAAAACTTTTAGCATATTTAATAAAATAAAAGAAAACCTTTTCAAATTGAAAAATAAAAAATTTTAATTCACTTCAAAAATAGAAATAATTTAAATTTAATTTTTGTTACTTATTTTATATAATAAATAAAAAGTTAATCCGAATTCATTTTTTTATTACTATTAAAATATTTTAATTTCATTTAATAAATTGTGTAATCTTACTTTTGAATAATATAACACACACACACACACACACACACACACACACACACACACACACACACACACACACACACACACACACACACACACACACACACACACACACACACACACACACACACACACACACACATTCACACAAATTTTCGATAATATAATTAATATTGAATGAACATTTACTTTTATCAAACGTTGTCATTTTAAAAGGAATAATAAGTATGTCAATCAACAGAGAATTTATTTATTTTATACTGGTATATTTATTACATTAAAGTTGGTAACATTATTTTATTTATTTCATAATTCATATTAATTTTTTTTTTCAAAAAGACTTAAATTTTGTACTACGTCGAAATAAAAGTTTATTTTTTTTATATCCCATGAAAGCTGGAAATGCTCCAGTTTATGTTCTGAAATTTGTAGCTAAAATATTGCCTTCATAAATTATCATATCAATTTTAGCAGAAAATTGCGGCTGTGGTCGATAATGCAATACTATATACATATATGTGGCAACAACGAGTAAATAATCTAAGCAATATTTAAAAAAAAAAAAAAAAAATACTTCTACTGCATCACAGTTCTTCTTTCTTGACGAATATAAACACCGCTGAAAATAGTAAGTAAATTATTTCTACTTGAAAACAAAAACTGAGAAAAATGTATCATTTGTGTGCTGCATACTGACAGTTCTCTTATCTAAGCCATTTTTTTTTTTTTTTAATGGCTTTACAAGCTTCCAAAAATATTTTTTTTTATTCTTAAACTGAACAGTTTTTTAAGTACAATTTCTTTAATTTAATTCATGAAGAAATAAGAATTGTAAATTATTATTATTATTATTGTTTTTTGAGTTTTTTTATTTAAATGAATTTTCGTTTATTTAACACGAATTTTAAACATCTCTAAACATGTTCAAATGAATGGATGTAATTCTACTGATTAAATATCATTTAGCGTGTTGTGTAGTCAACACGCTAAATGATATCTAATGATGATAGAGATAATGTTAAATGATAATGACGATAGAAGAAGTCAACTTAAACTAATTTACTGAATATATTTTAGTGGGATAGTAAAATTGGTACTGATAAAAATGCAAAAGTAATTTTATCGGGAATAAAGCCGATCTCTTTAATTAAATATTATAATGCACCGGCGTAGGACAATAACGTTATCATTTGTCGATGTTATATTAAGTAAACAGAATGCTTTTTTAATTTATCTAATGATATTATAATTAAAGAAATATTTATCTGGAAAAAAGTTTAACGTCAATTGGATTATTGTTCAGAAATAAATGGATATAACAATGATAATGTTACTTGTATATTCTTACTATGTTACTTGTATTTTCGTGAGTGGCGTTATTTTTGGGTGAGCCAAAAATAACGCCGGTTTTAAATTGCTCTTCGTTGTTAACCGAAGGAGTTTTCAACCTTAAATTTCTTCCTTATCTTATCTGTATTAATTCCGATTAGTAGTCGTGGATCACTATATAAAGGATAATCGCATTATTTGTATTAAAACTCACTAGAAATATGGTGAGTGTTTTGTGGAAACAGTTCGTAAGGTTCGATAAATATCTGAAGAGCTAGTGCTGTTTTAGAGATAAAACAGTCTGGTCGGTCTGTTAATAACATCGAGTCTGTGCGCGAAAATGTCGCGGCAAACCCAAAAACATGAGTGTACAAAATTATGAGTGTTCTTGCTTCACAAGAACACTCATAATTGGATTACATGTGTATGAGTGTATCTAAAAATATTGCTGGTTTTCGAATAAATTCAGTGTTTGGTCAATTTTATGGCGTTATTTTTTGCCCACCCTAATTATAAAAGATATGTTCTTGTATGAAATATTACACCGTTTGGGTAGAAAATTTATTTACAATTATATATTGATTAAATAAATTTTAACAGTACTGTTAAATACAGATGTATTCAGAGTAAAATAAAGAAAAGAAAATTTTATATTGATTAAAAATAAAAAATGAAGTACAATAGACAGTTTATTGAATTTAGATGACAATAAGGCTGCTTTATTTATACAGATAGAGTAGATAAGTAGCATGTTTGTCAAAATTAAGTTCTAATTCTCTAAAACTAAAGTCTTAAGCATTATCAGTGTGTAAATCTTTATACATCTATTTGTTATATAACGTCTACTATTCGAATTGATTGTTGTATTTATATGAGATTAGTTAGTGAAGATTCTAAGTTAATTTTTAAAAAAAAATTGTAACTATAAAAAAAGTATTTTGGTTTATTTTAAAAGATTTGTGTAATTTATATGATGAAAATGTCTGTTTATATTATATAATTATTACAATGTAAATTTAAGTAAACACCCGTCTAAAGTTAACTCACAAACCGCCTTCATTCCACATGTCATATCCTCATATTCGGTAGTATTCAAAGCGTTACTTCTTGCATTTGTTTATACAGCTTCAACTTAATGGGAACGTATCATCTTAGAACGATGAACACAGCGGAAACCATTATCATTCTAGTACGGAATGGTTTCCATAGTGAGAACCGCTTTCATTCCAGTGAAGGACAATAAACCGAGAATCGTTTCATGCCGTAAAGAACGATATAAGTGTGATAATAAATATATTATAAAAAAAAAAATCGATTGAAATTAGCTTTTAATTAGCGATTATTACTTTTTTCTGGAAATAGTAATTCTTTTAAAATTAAGAAGTAGTTCTTTAAAATTACTAATTAAATTTAAAAGAAAACAAAATGTTTTCCATATGAATAATTTTATAATTAAAAAAAAGGCTACTTCCTTAAAAATAAGCAAATATATAAAATCTCTAAAGAATGAAGAGAGTCTATACATTCTACAAGGATAAAACCCCTACATACCATTGCATGATAAAAAAATTCAACACTGTACACATTTTATGGTTTGGTGGGGGGAAACAGCGACGCTATACGGATGTACATCTCTGCTGCTACGCTGCATGTGTTTGCTCAGCTCCACCCTTTTGTTCGTCAATTTGCTTCACAACCACCCATCTAGTATGTTTTTTTTTCAACTAATTGTAATATAAATGTTCACAATAAATGCTTTACTTGATTTTTTGAAGATTTGATAAAATTTCAGATAACTTATGTAATGAATTTATGATTAAAATAGTATAAAAATGCCTAAACTAGTTCAAGTAAATAAATAACCTATTTACTTACATAGCTCTGATGTAAAACAACCTGATTATCAAGTTATATGTACTGTTGCAGTTTTTAGAGTGAATAAAAAATTTATTGGAATAGCACCATATTTATTTTTACGCTTCGTATCTAATAGCATAGGACAAATAATTAATATTTGTAATTGTAAAAACTCTCTACAGTTTTTTATTCTTAATAGTATTTTTTTGAATATTGATCCGGCTTAACTGATTGGTGAACCACTCTTCATTAGACAATTGTTTATTGTAATGTTTGTAAAATTACAAATACTTTAATGTTTATAGAATTTTTAAAAAATTTAAATGTGTACATTGTAGAATACCATGTATATTTTTTCATCTACAGTAAATTAACTTGATTTATATTAATAAAGAAGGAAATATGAATTTAATTGTCATTTTTGTAGGAAAGATATTTGATAATCCACGTTCGCATATTTTAGCAATAAATTTCAACGTTGAAGAGATTTATTTTGACTTAAATAAACTGCCTAGATAGCGCTTCACATTATTATTTCAGTTTTACTCGTTTACTGTAATACGAATATATATGTGAGATGCAGACTGCAGAAAAAATAATTTACATATTCAATTTCATATTTCATGCGTTGCAAATACAGATATTTAATAAATAAATGAAGACCTAAATTTATTTCCTAAACAAAAAATTTGTTTATTTCTTTTAAAAATTGAATTCTCTTATATTTATGACAAAGACTTTTTATTTCAAAAAGACTGGACCGATATAACAGTAATAAATAAAAACCTTACAAAAGATTTAAATAGAAAGCTGTTGAGAAATATTCAATTTAATAATTATCTGAATATATATATATAATTTTATTATATTATATATAATTTTATTTTAATATATATATATTTATTTTATTTTATATATTTATTTTTATATATATATATTTATATATAAATTTATATATATATATATATATATATATATATATATATATATAGCAACAATATCTAATCGAAAATCAGATTTTTTTTTTTCAGCTAAAGTTTTTATTACCTGCAATAATTGTTATGTTTTTCGTTTTATTTTATTTTTTTTTTTTTCCTAAAAATAAAGAATATATTAATTTATACTTTTGATAAATTTTTGTAGAAATCTTATTCAATTTTATTTCATTTTCCAAGTATTCACTAAATAAACAAATACTCAATTTAAATTAGAACAGACTTATACATTATCTAGACCACATCAAGAATAGTAGGTATGCAATTCCATGGATATCTTTTTTTTTAAATAAAATTTTTTTTAGAAAATGAATTTTATTTCACGTAATTGTACAAATGTTGCCATTTTAGGATACATACATTTTAGTTTATTTTTTAAAGATGACATCTTGCAGGTGACCTCCTCTTCTACGTAAACACTCGCGAAGTCTCTTCGTTAAATTGTTCTTGGTTTGACGTAACATCTCAACTGGAATTTCCGCATTTGCTTGTCGGATCTTTGCCTTCAGTTCTTCCGTTGTAGCAGGTCTACTGTGGAACACTTTGCTTTTAAGGTGACCCCACAAAAAGTAATCGCAAGCTGAGAGATCAGACGATCTGGGAGGCCATCTAATGTCACCATTTCGTGAAATGACACGTTGTCCAAACAATAGGCGTACAGCTGCCATCAATATTCGTGCAGTATGTGACGTTGCTCCGTCTTGTTGAAACCAGGCTGTGTTAAGAATTGGTGGAAATCTTTTTTGTTGTTCCACAACAAAGGTTTCAAGCACGGCTACGTAACGAGCCGACGTCACTGTAATCGCAAGACCGTTGTCATCCTCAAAAAAATAATGGCCTATAACACCGTAAGATGACATAGCACACCACACGGTCACTTTCTGGCTGTGCAACGGACGCTGGTGTAACTGCGTAGGATTTTCTTGTGCCCAGTATCTGAAATTTTGCTTGTTAATAAATCCACTGAGGTGGAAATGCGCATCGTCTGACATCCACAGTTCCTGAACAAACTCTTCGTTATCATTTATTTTCTGAAGCATTACATTACAGAATTGGGCTCGCACAACTGCATCGTTCGGTTTCAGTTCCTGGACGATCTGCAACTTGTATGGATGGTATTGCAAGTCCTTCACTAACATTCTTCGAACACTTGAACTATGCAGATGTAAAGATGCTGAGAGACGACGGATTGACCGATGTGGACTTCGTGTGACAGCATCTTGTAAAGCTTGAACATTCTGTGGTGTACGGACGGTTCGCTCACGGCCTGGAGGTTTCTTTTTCATTGCCGAAACCGTTTCCTCAAAATTAGATATCCATGTTTTAATTGCATATGCTGATGGAGCACGGTTGTCGCGTCCCAGATTAAAATGACAGCGAAATTCTCTACGCGCTCCCTCCACACTGTGATTGTTTTTGTAAAACGCTTTGATAGCAAATGCACGTTGCGCACCACTCCAAGGATCCATGACAACTAAATGGCAGGTTAGGTTAGAGAGTCTGGTGCCACTTATCAAGCGGTACCAATCGCCCACGGCTACCAACACAACTTTAAAAATTTCCCGTTTCTTTGAATCACCCTGTATTTAAAATATAATTAACTATTCTTCCTAAAACATTTTTTCCGACTTCTAAAAAAGGAATGTATAATGTATTTAGGGTGTATGTTTGTTTGTTCTACCGCAGCAGATCAACGGCCGAACCGAATTAGATGTATGACCCCGCGTTGGAATCCTTACGTTATATATTATATATATATATATATATAATCTATAACATTCCCTATATATATAAATATATATGTACATATATATATAAATATATATATAAACGCGGGGTCATACATCTAATTCGGTTCGGCCGTATATATTTATATATATATATTATATATATATATAAATATATATGTACATATATATTTATATATATAGTAGTGGAGATTTTTAGGTTGAAGTAGAAAATTTAATGAACTGTAAACTGTGAGCCTGTAACATTGTGTTAATTGGGTTTGAACTGAATAATTCAAATCAATCGAATGAATAATATTAAAAAAGTAATATAATTATATTTACGTTAAATAAAATAATATTAAGTAAATTTAAAAACTGTCTGTTTATTAAAAATCTATGTTTAATAATCATGGGCTCCCTGTGGGGAATGCGTGTAAGGCTAGAGTGGAGAATGATGCGAGCACCTCGTGCAAGGCTATAACAATCACTACCATCAACTAGTAACAAACGGGGTTGCCGTTGTTTTGGAAGATGCAATAGGTTGCTATTATAATATCTATGCAAATAATTCTCCGATTTTAATAATTTGAACGGGATATTTGTTAGTCGGTTGAAGGCTTAATTTTACATTCATAAGGTACACTCTTTAATTTAACAGATCGTGGTTATTCAAAAATTTTGTTTATTTTCGCAACCAGTCTTCCGATTTTCAAAATTCAAACGGGGTATTTGCTAGTATAATACAAAAACAAGATGGTTAGTACAAAGATTAACTTATATACTCAGAAAAATCGAGCGGCCTGTGCTACGCCGAGACCAGTTTTAGCCCGGCGTGCTCCCACATACGGTCTTTGTAGAGTTTGATGAAAGTACGATTAGAGGTAATGCTGTTGGCATCGGATTGAGGATCGAGCCCAATATTGTCGAATTTTATGTTTTAGTTTAGAGGGACAGGTAGAAGTTGAACGGCGTATGCTGCCACTAATATTGTGCTGGGCTATGACGGTGCATAAACTACAAGAGATTACCCTAGGTATAGTTGTCGTAGTCTGGGCACTCACATCTATGTCATGGGCTAGGTCTACTTACCACTGAATCGCGTAAGGCAGTTGGAGAGTTTAGTAATTTATTTGGATCCCAGAGTATTGCTGTTTGATCCGCACAATAAAATGTCTCTAGAGAAATTCAATCGCTTAAGAAATTTGTAAGTTTAGACTGGTATAAATAAAAAAAAAATAAATTAAATAAACTGAAATGTTTACAGTTTCCTCATTTGGCCTTGTAAGTTAAATACGACGTTATATCCATAAGTTTTCGAGTCGTAAATTTTTTCGATGATTACTTAAAACTATTAAATAATAAAACGAATTATAAAAATTAAAAACACGTCTGCCAAAAAATAAAATTAAAAAAAAATTTAACTAAAAAAAAATAAAACACGGTATGGAAATAAAGGACTAAACATCGTTAGGCAGTATTTAATAAATAAAATACTGGGTGACAAATCAACTTTCAGAGACTATTAATTTGTTTAAATATATTTTT
Source organism: Lycorma delicatula (assembly GCF_047948215.1). Classification (NCBI taxonomy): domain Eukaryota; kingdom Metazoa; phylum Arthropoda; class Insecta; order Hemiptera; family Fulgoridae; genus Lycorma; species Lycorma delicatula. Next base: position 120,654,199 of record NC_134456.1, read on the forward strand.
ATGTTGTAGAAATAGCAGGCATGTAAAGTTGTTTAATGATTAATTTGTCACCAGGTCTTACATCGTTAAGAAAATTTTGTCCTTAAATGAAAATTTTTAAATGCAATCGGAGGCCTCTTTAATGTAGGGTATTTACTAAAGAGACCCCCGACAGCATTTAAATATTTTCGTTGAAGGACAAAATTTTCTTATCTATGTAAGACCTGGTGAGAACTTAATCAGACAACTTAAATGCCTGCTTTTTCTGCAACATGAACAATATACGAGGCATATTCATAAAGTAAAGATCGTCAGCTTATATTTAAATATTAGCGCATCAGAACATAGTTTCACACATCCATGGCTATCTATCGGTTATTTACGAAGCCACTGCAGTTGTTTTGATTTTGTAGACGTTTGCCTGCCCGTGATTTCAGATGGTAATGTCCGCGACAATCGTTTCTCCCGCCAGTTGTGAAGTGCGCACTGTGATTCGATTTTTGTATGCAAAAGGATCTTCAGCGGCTGAAATTCATCGGGTGTTATACCTAGTGTATGAACCTACAGTTATGAGTAAAGGAAAGGTTAGACGATGAGTCGAGACTTTAAAAATGGTCACACAAATGTGCATGACGAAGAGTGGAGTGGCAGGCCCAGTATTCAGATCGACGAAATCTGTGAGCAAGTGAACTGAAAACTGTGATGCGGTCGGCGATTAACGATTAGTGCTCTGGCTGAGGAATTTCCGCATGTTGGACGCTCCTCAATCTACACGTTTGTCACAAAAAAGCTCGAACATCAGAAATTGTGTGCAAGGTGGGTAACGAAAATGCTCACGGACCAACACAAAGAGCAAAGATTGTGCAGTGGACGAGTGTTTTTGGCTATCTACAAGATGGAGATGATTTGTTTTCCTACATTGTTAACAGCAACGAGACTTGGATATCCTACACCAACGCAGAATCGAAACAACAGTTAATGCATTGGCGCCATTCAAGTTCCCCAAAACCGAAAAAGTTAAAGCGATCTCCGTACTGGAGTCAAAAAATGTTGGCTACTGTTTTTTGGGACGAAAAGAGCTTCATTTTGGCTTATTTCATGGAACGTGGATCAATAGTTACAGCTGACGTGTACCGCAAAACGCTCACCAAACTGAGATGTGCGATCCAAAATAGACGACGCGGGAAACTGTCGTCCGGCGTAATCCTTCTTCACGACAACGTGCGTTCTCACACCGCAGTCTTAACCAAGAAGAAGATTCAAGATTTTTGTCGGGAACTTTTTGACCGCCCTCCATATAGTCCCGACCTTGCACCTAGCGACTACTTCCTCTTCTTGCATTTGAAAAACTGGCTTGAAAAACGGTTTGAAAACAACGAGAAACTCAAGACTGCCGTTGTCAACCGGTTCAATTCCCAGGCGACGAACTTCTATGCAAATGGGTTAAAGAAACTGGTGCACCATTACAAAAAGTGATTAGCTGAATGGCGATTATATGGAAAAGTGAAGTAGATATGTAGTAAACTAAAACTGTAAGTAAAAGCCTTTTCTCACGAGATAATTTTTTTTTAATGACCAAACCGCCCTTACTTTATGACTATACTTCATATTTAAACAAATTATAACTGTCTGAAAGTTATTGGTCACCCATTATTTTATTTAGTTAAATACTACATAACGATGTTTAGTTCTTTATTTCCATACCTTGTTTTCTTTTTTTAGTTCAGTTTATTTATTTATGTTCAATTATTTATTTTTTGTTTTATTTTTGGCAATCGTGTTTTTTTAATTTTTATAATTGTTTTTATTACTGCAGTTAACTTTAAAAGTAATTTAATTTTTAGGGATGTTAACAAGGAATGATAATCTAATCTAAGAACTTACAAACGATGATAATATATTAATAAATTTACATCTATCGAATTCATGCTTAACCACAATAGAAAAATAATAGCTTTAAACTCCTAACGTAGAATAGAAGAATAGCCTCTTTTTTCATCAATAGACAGACTTCCAATAACCTGTCATGGAAAATCAAGACTTGAGATTTACGTCACTGAATGTCAGATTTATCCAAAGCATGAATGTGAAACTTAGATAAAAAGTAAATAATTTTTAAAGGAAGAACCCTATTTTTTTTCATAATAATGCAAAATAAGGATATAAAATTTTAGTAATTGAGAAAAGAAAAGTAATTAAATATATAGTGTTTTAAATTAACAATAACATCATTGTTACATCACTATAAATGTGAGTAAATCCGTACAAAAATTCAGTTAACTTATTAATAAATTATCTGATTCTATAACACATTATATTAGTGACAAATAATGGAGTAGTTAGTGAAAATATAATAAGTTTACTGAAAATTAAATTAATTTATCTAACATCTCAATAGCTTATAAACGCAAATATTATCAAATTACATAAGTTAAGCGGTTAGGTAATGCTACTTAAAAAAGAAAAAAGTAAAAAAATTTGTTTGGTTTTCTTCAAACAATATAAGAATACAGGCAAGAAATAACTTAGATTAAATAAACATGTAGAACAGAATTACCATTGTAAATAATATGGAATACAAACAACATATATATATCGATTCCAAACAAATATTTGAATTCTTCAAAAATACTCGTAAAAACTTTGAGCAGATGTTTCAAACAAATCAAGGAGGAATTAAATATTACATGTAATGATTGGAAATAAAGCCTCTGTCAGGGAAATATTAAAGATAAAAACCTAAAAGTTTAGGAACCAACGGAGAGGTGAAAGTTTCAAAAGAAAGGAAGAAAGTAAACGCAGAATATTTACTTAAAACGGTAAGCATCCAAATCACGTAAAAAAATTACTAATCCAAGCATTATTATAATTACAATTATACTAATAATAATTGTTAGACAATGATTATATTATTATTTTCCAGCAACTACCATAAAGTGGTAATTCAAAAAATCATATGGAAAAAATCAATAAATTAGATGTTTAAAAGTTTAGGAAAAAAACAAAGATTTATTAAATGAATATTATTTATACATTAAAATAATTAAGTAAATGAAATAAAAAACTGTTAAAACAAAAAAAAAAAAAAAATTGAAGTATTTTTGATACATTAAAAAATGCTGATAACAAGTTTCAGCAATTATTTTTACTAAAACTAGATTTGTTGCCGTATTTTCTTTTGAAAATGATCTTATTTGTACTTTTGTGTGGTTATGTGGGTTTGTGATGTATTTGTTACCAATTTGGCTGCGCTTTCGTCGTTTCGTGTCATTTTTCAATTATTATTTTTTTTATTTCAACTTAAATTCTCAATGTTTAAAAATAAATACATAAATTATCAGGCAAATTTTAAAAATATTTATTGCTTTACTTATCCACAGTTAAAAAAAGTCTAGATTATATTTTTATTTACGATTATTATCAAATAAATTCTACTCGTACACTAAATAAGTTAACTCGTTAGAAATTTAAAGCTTTTTTTTACTAGAAATTTTTTTATTTGTGTTTAGTTTTCCTTTTCATATAAAACTGAAGGAATTTATCTCATCATTTGCATTTCGTATGTTTTTTCTGATGTAAAACAAGAACCTTTAAATTATTGAACCTTTCATTCTACCCGGGAGAACAGGATTTTAACCCTGCTTGAAATTAAGCAACTTTTTACTTAAATATTTTAACGAGCTGCCTTTTTGAAATAAAATAATGTTTGATATTTGTCCAAGATGAATAAACACAGAACTTTTTTTCTGTAATACATTACAGAAAAAAAATTCTGTATTTGGAAGATACAAATAACTTCGGAGTAGGAATTTATAATTATCATTATAATTGCAACGGCGACAATTTAAACTTCTCATAAACGTATAAAAAATTATAATTTTGTGTTTCTATGCTAACTATAGATGTAAATATACAAAAAAAGACAAAATAATGTTTGTAGAGATAGACTGTGATAATATTTAGTGTGAATAATCTATTTTGTACTAAAAAATGATTCTAAATTTAGACGACAAAATAGGAAGATACAATAGCTATTGTGTTACAGGCCAAAGGTCAACTTTAATTGTTCTGCAAACTCGTGGACACTATTGAACCTGTGACATTTTACCCCTCACCGAAGTTTCGCAAACACACACAGTACCAGTAACGGCCCTATGTGGTCGTCATCCCTTGTCGCTACTGCTCTTATTTGTTTTGAAACATGTCGGATAAACAATATGCAGATTGTGTGTCAGCTTATAATTAATGCCTTTTCATATTATAACGCTAAACTGAATCGGGGCCAATTAAATGAATATGTTTAATAGACTTCATAACTTAACTACTGTCATACAATATTTTTTGAAGCTATATCAGTAAATAAGTTTTCATATTCAATTTTAATTAATAAAAACTAGATAAAATGACTGAAATTTAATAAATCTCTTTCTACCTTCTTTTTTCTGCCATTTTTTTTTTTTTTAATTATTTAACTTGTTCATAAAATATTTAATTTTAATCTCTGAAATAAGTCAGTTACTCGTCGTATTTAAACAACTTTAATTCGAACTTTTTGAAAATTTTGAATATTTTTATTTTAAGACGCTTTTCAAGAGTACTATATATATATATATATATATATATATATATATATAGAGTAATTATAAACTAAGGATACGTTTCATATTTCAAAACTGAGGGTAAGCAACTAGGAGGTAGAAATAAGTGCAAATCTACATGTATAATAAATAAATAATATGAGTTGACCTAGCCATTAAATTTGCAATAGTATTTCAAATTATTAGTTATTTATTATTGTAAAGGCTGTTATTATTAGTGTTTGAACTATTAACTTTAACATTAACTATTTGCAGTTTGTTATTAGATGTAATGTTGAAGGTAGTATGAAATAAATGTTTAGTAGGGGCGTTTACCCGATTACCTCATTTTATTACTACCGAGACTTTTCTGATTTTGCCACTTCGATTCTTTAACTCGTAACTCAAAAACGAAGGTTTTATCAAAAAACGTTCTTCTTCATCGTTTGTTTCATAAAATTTACATTAAAACCATGCATCACATGTCCATCATCTATAACGTTTGATTTATTATGGCGGATCAAAGATGATCAAGATGGCAAAAATTTCAAACACTATAAAGTACTAATTTTGTAACTGCATAGATCTGCATTTGTTTCTACCTCCTAGTATCCCTCAGTTTTGAAATATGAAGCCGTTTTCATACTTTAATATCTTATGCTTTAGAATACATTTATATACTGTAGTACTAGTGTCCCTTTGCTACTCCACAGCGTTATTAATACAAAGTAATGTTATATATATAAAAATCGGCTAAAAACCTAGAGGACCGGTGTTACTCCACAGCATTATTAATACAAAGTAATTCTATATATTTAAAAAATACTGCTCAAAACCTTTTCCCTTTACAACACGTCTCACCACCAACCCCCGGGATTTTCTCTTTTCTTCCATATAACAGGTAAAATACGTGTTCAAAACTTATTACCTTATTTCTAGTCAGTCAACACGTTCTGTTGGACGAATCGGATTGATTTTTTTTATTCTACTCGGAATCGCCCGAAAATTGTCATCCAGCATCGACATACCTTCAAAATGATTCTCCTGAGAGTAATAACCTCAGTCGGTTGCTCAATTAAGAAATAAATGAGAGTTTTCTGAGGATTTCTCATAGGAGACTCAAGTTTGGGATCCGATAACTCTTGATGGCATATTTGTTGGTGCATCCGGTATAACGCCCAGACGGACTGGAGATAAGTATTCAGCAATTTTTTTAATAGATATGATCTTTCCCATAAAAATTTAAGGTACGTGGGTTTTGTTTGTTTGTTGTATGTACTCATATTTTTATTTTAGCTGCTGTTGGAGTAGGGCGACTGCGCGTAATGCACGAAGATTCATTCGTTCTAACGATTTGTACTTCCTGATATGAAAAATTTATCTAAAATTATATTTGTGTTTTGGGGATAAAAAAGGAAAATATTGGGGTTAGAGTTGTGTTAAAAAATCACAACTCAAGAAACAGCTAAAAATGTTCAGTATTTTGAAGCTTTTCGTTGTAAAAGTTTTTATTATTGTTAATAAGCTAAATTCATGAACTTCATTTAGTTACAATTGGCAAAAACATTTAATATAGCCATGTGTAATGAAATATAAACCATGTAACATTTTCGCGACGGGCCATGGTTCTGCTTTTATCGTAGTACTCAATAAATAATATATATATATATATATTGTGTGTAATAATTATAAAAATCAAAGAAAATTTTTTTCCAAAGTAAAATATAGTAGTGAATCGTTAATTTTTATTAAAAATACCTACTGAAATTTATTAAATTGTTCTTACTTAGTTGTAATAGAAAATTAGGAAAGATTTCTTTTGTTATGAAGTATTTTTAAAAGGGTATTTTATTAATTATAAAAGCATATTTCTAGTATGACAGAAGTACTTCAATTTTTGTAACATTTCTTCGTTCAGTTACTTAATATCATTAATTTAATACATTTTTATTCGTTGCTAAGCAGTTAAAAATAATATTTTATTTCTTATTTTTTTATTTATTCCTCATGTGTATTTAGTCCAAATGTTTTATTGCGTGTATATTTAAATTAGATTATCTAAGTTTAATTTTTACTTTATTAGGAAACATTATCTGATGACTTACACTCTTTTGTAAAATGCCAAATTTTGCATTGATAATTTTTGAATTTAAAATAAACTTTCCAAAGTGATTATATATATATATTTATATATTATTTATTTTTTTTTTAATAATATGACCTAAATTTAAGTGAAACATTTTTAAATTCAACTGAACTAGAGAAATTCACTTAATATGATATTCAAATCCATCTCAGGTTTGACATTTTTTCACACACTATAAAAAAACTCTTTCCTTATTATAAGAACGTGAAGAGGTTGGAGTAGCTGGAATTGTGCACAGGGTTAGCAGTCACCGAAGAAAGAATAGATTAACAATATTTTGTAAAAGTTTCCCCTCTTGGAGAAGTGTTTGTATGGTAAATGATCTCTAAAAAAAAAAAAATTAATGTTTATTTAAAATAGATGTTTATTTATTTATAAATGATATGAGTAAAATAACTCAAGTAATATTTATTTCTCAACGATTATCAATAAATTAAAGTAAAGTTTTATGCGGATTATTGTCACACTGAAAATCAAACACTAAATTACTTCATCAGACCATCATACACATGTCTTTTGTGCTATCTAAGGTAGACCTATTGGACCATTCTGCGTCATCGCTTGTAACTAACAAAATTTTATATTCATTAATGTGTGTAGGAGTTCTGCAGAGTTAAAACTTGCCTTTCAATATGGAAGGTTAACCGATAAACTCCTAGCTGCACTAGTTATAATATAGTACCGTTTGTTTCATAGAGCTTTCTCTCGGCTACCAATTGTTCCTGAATTCTAATTACTAAAACTTCATGTCTTTGGTAAACGTAAAACATAACACATAACTTATATATTGTCACTTTACGAACTCGACTACCTATTGTTTAACGGCGACTCCGTAATCGTACTAATTTTACGTCATGAATTGACTTTTGAGTAACTTTTGACACACGTTTATAGATTTATTATAATTGTTCAATTGATATAAATTATTTTCCTCATATTCGGTAAATTGAATATTAATAAAAATATCTTTAAACTATTAGTTTTTTTAAGTAAAGGGAAAAATAAGAATAAACCACTCGTACATTGTATACTTATATTAAAAATTAAAGAATAAAAAGAAATTTAATTTTTTCAAGATTTTACGAAAATTACAAAAGCTATAGCATAATGAAAGTCTGCATATTTTTTGTCATTTAAAAAAGTCTTAGTCGACATTTCTTTATTGATGAAGTCTTTTATTTTATGAACAGATGCAAGTCACGTTGTAATGAAGTTGCTAGGTTCTATAACAACTTATAAAGGTCAGAAGAAAAATCGAATTTCATAAGACCTAAGACATATTTTTTTTTTTTTTGTAATATAATTTGTGTAAGTTTATTTGATTAGCGATATTTTTTTTAGAAATAAGAGACATTTTCGATAGATCAATAAAAATTTAAATAAAGTTGGAATCAATCCAGTCAGAGGTTGATACCTAGAAACCTTTTATCTTTCGATATCATATTTTTATGATTGTTTTATTTAAAATGCAGAATTTTATTCGAAATGAACTTCTTTTTTGTACAGATGCAGAAGAGTAATGAAAAATTTTTTAAATTGTCAAAATTTTTATTTTAAATATAATTCTACATATAAAACTGATATTTGCTAGAGAAATTTAATTCTGTAGTGAATGAAAATTTTAAAATATCTAATATATAAATAATTATATAGCCAGATCAAAAAGGACATCACAACTATAAAAGCATATAAAATCAATTTAGGTAACAGATTCGGTTGAGGTCTCATTTCTTAGCAAAACACATCACATTTTGACTCACATAGTTTATTAGTACAGAATTTGACCACCAGTGCTGTCACCAATGTTATTAAATATGGATACATTTACTGGTGCAGTACGAGCTCGCTGTGTATTTTGGTTTTACGAATTACAGTCAGCAACTGCAGTTCAACGTAATTTCAGTGGAGTGCAGTAGGTAGCCTCCTAATAGGCACACAATTTACTCCTGACACCAAACCTTCGTTGAGACAGGTTGTTCTGTTCAACATACAAAATCCCCAGGATGCCCACGCGTCCCTTAAGAAGCTGTGGGTCAACTCAGAGAAAGCTTTTTACGTAGTTCAAAGAAATCAACTCGACGTGCGTCATGTAAGACTGACGCACAAACGACTGTTTGCCGCATATTACATAAATTATTGCATTTAAAACCGCACAAAATAACCTTGGTTTAACACATTACAAACAACGACAAAGTTGCTCGGCTGCAGTTATGGGTGGAACCGATGGATAGAATTGCAGACGACGATACTTTTTTAGACAATATAATTTTTAGTGATAAGACACCATTTCACATCAGAGACAAGGTGAACATCCATAAGTGTCGAATATGGAGTAGCAAAAATTCTTAAAAAATTTTAAGCCAAAAGTTTATAGCCAAAAGTTTAATGTTTCTTTTGTCCTAAGCAAACAGAAACTGTACGGCCCGGTTCTTCTTCCAGGAGGGAACCGTAAATGGTATTGTTTATCTGGACGTGTTTCAAAATTTTCTAATTCCTTAGATAGACGATGATGACCCAGATGGATGCCACTACTATTAGCAAGATGGAGCCTCATCTCACTACCGCCTAGAATTCCGAAATTTTCTTGATACTCGATTCCCAGATCGGTGGATTGGCCGTGAAGGTCCAATTCCACGGCCCCTTCGCCCGACAGATTTGACCTCGCTAGATTTTTTCGTGTAGGATCTCATTAAAGATCGGATCAATGCATCACCTTTATCTGCCGAGCTTGCTGAGCTAAGACTTGGAATTAACGCCGCAGCTGCAGAGGTAACGTCCGACTTGTTGGCTACAGTCTGGAATAAAATCGACGTTAGGTGGGATGTATTTCGCATTACAAATGAAGCCATATCGACTCAAAGGAGAAGCCATAAAAGTCAAAGAAATAACATTTCTTGACATTTCATTCATCATTGACATCTCTTGATCATTTTGACATTTCGTGATGAAATGACAATCTTTTTTATATGAAATGAGATCTCAACCGTATCTCGAAGTTATTTCAATAAATTTATATGCTATTAAAGTTCTGAATTCCTTTTTGAATTACTCGGTGTATTTATAATTTATAAATATTATATATTACATAAAATTAATTTTGAGTGAAAATAAAATCTCATTGCGATAATGATTTTCATACATTAGAATAGGCAACAGCGAAGCAGATTAAAAGAACAGGAATATTCTGAAATAAAGAGGAATGTTTCCGTAGATTTTATTTGCTTAATAATTATATTTTATGACTAATAGTTATAAAATATTTATTATTATTTCTTTTATTTTTTTATTGAAACATTAATAATTACATAACTAACTTTTACATTTAAAGATATACTAGGAGGTTTTATTTATAAAAATCAATATATTAAAACTTTATATCAAATAACATTATTAAAAATTACAGCTACGACTGTAAAAAATTACTTTAAAACTAAAAAAAAAATTAGTTATTATCCAACCCATAATTTCAATGTATTCTATTGCACGAGTATTTGAATTATATAATAATAATAACAAAGGTAACTTTTTTGTCGTACATGTTTAATTACGTAGTGTAGATATACAATCTGTAATTAAAAAACCTTTTTAGAGACAGTGTTTTCAGGAAAATCACATCCTTTGTCATTTACTTCTATCTACCTCTCTTCCACCGTAGTATAATACCAGTTTGTGAACAACCACAACTTTCCGGACACACACACATCCACACACACACACGTACGCACGCACACATCACATCACATCACATATTGAAGATACAAGTGGTGATGCATGCCAGCAGCAAGGAAGGTAAAAAAATTAATTTTGATACATCAAAGAAGTAATAATAGTAAAACAACAAAAAGTTATGGAAAGAATGCAGATTAAACAAAAATGATTTTTTTAAACAACAGTATAAGTAATAATATTATTTATATTGGACATGCGGTGAATATTATTTCAATGATAAAAGAGACTTTTACTAAATAAATATTCTTGAATTATTATTAAGTTTGCTATCTAAAAATGCTGTTGGTTTTTTCGAGTATATAAAGAACAAGTCGAATGGTTTTTGAATTAAAATAAACAGTTCAAAACAGTGCCTACTCAAATTATGAATTTATAAATATGTAATAAGTGTATTCTATCAAGTATCAAATGATTGAAATATTAAGTAAATTTTTAAATGTTTATTATAATACGAAAGTTATGGCCGGTTTCATTAAGAGATATTTTGAATCTATTAATTAAAACTGAAACAAAATTACATTAATTGTCATGTACACTAATTTTATTATTCTACAGTATTTTGTTAATTTATAAAATTAATCGTAGAGAATATAAATTTAGTGAATTATAGAATTTCTTTAAATTATCCGTACAATATTTTACATTAAAATGTTTACAAGTTGTATTATAAAGAAGAGATAAATTCTTTAAAGATTAAAATACAGTAAAGTAAGTTAAATTATTTTGCAAGCAAGAAACAACTCTTAACTTCTCCTTTATGATTCGTTAATAAGATAATTTTATTTTATATTAAGTAAATTAAGTTCTATGCTGTATTTTGGGAAACTTCTCAGATTATTAAAATATAGGATAAAGTACGCTTGATTGTATAACTACCCACTAGAGACAATTAATAAACTACGTATGCAAATTTTAATCTAAATTCTAAAGATTACCGTTAACTCTCAGGATTTGTTTTTAGAAAATAATTAACTACAGTTTAAATTAATATGGGGGTAGTTAAATTTTAATTTAGTATTTATTAATTGTAATTTTTAAATCATACAAATAATATTAGATAAGTAATATATTATGTTTATTTTTCAATAAATTCTTAAATCATATACAAAGTGAAATTATAAGTTAAAATATACATTGATTGATTTTTATTTGTTTATTGGTAAATAAACAGTTCTTTAATTTCGAATCTAAAAAAGTGTATTTTCCGACGAAACGTTTTCGTGTTTTACCCCGTTTTTCTTAAAACCTAAATAATATAGAAGTCTGGAACCATTTTATTAAATTTCTTAGATTAAAAACCATAAGGAAGCACCAAATTTACTTTTCGATTTACACCTCAAGAATTTTAGTAGGGTTTAATTTCATACAGGGAGCTGAAGCAGGGTTAAATGTTTTTCGAACCGAAACTCACTAACGAACCGTTTTCTGACCTATGTTTACGTAACTTTTTTTCTTATTTTTGGCTATATAATCATATTCCGAGCAAATGCTGTGAAATGTGGAATCACTCTTTATATATATATATATATATATTTATTTATTTTCTTTGGTTTTTATTAGTTATCTGGGCATCGACTTCTAAGGTCATTACAAAAAAAATTGTAACGATCTTTATACAATTTGTTTCATTTTATTCTCTCGTCACATTGTTTTAAAAAACAAAAAAGGGAATAAATTAGCTGTAGGATCTTCAGCTGTAAAGGTGTATGGGGCTCAGCAAATTTATATAAAACACAAAAATAAACGCAAACATGAAATATTAAATAAAATACACACATATAACATACAGAGTGTAAAGAGCACTGATAGTTACACAAAAAAAATTAAAATCCCTTTTAATTAAAATAAAAAAGGGGTCCATTTATTATTAAAAATAATAAAATAATTAAAAATGAATCTGGGGATATGGTATGCCTCGAGATCGTTTTTAAGGGCAACGGGTCACCAACCACGCTAATTTGAACCAATATTCAAACCGTAATATTCCATTACGGAACCGTAATGCCATTAGGCGGAACCGTAATATTCTATTACGGTTCCGCCTGGCAGCTGATGAGCTGTGCGTCTGCTGGAAGGTCCAGTAAAATGAACACCTGATCTTTGACATCCTTGCTCTTGGGGAGACCAGAGACCGTGCCAGCCTGGAACTTAAGAGGTCAAGGGGAAAATTGACCATTCATAAGCGGCGAGTGAATGTGGCAAGAGCCGCATTGTCAGACCGTGTGGGAGTTCCTAGAAACGATTGCTTTGTTCAACCGGCATCCGTAGTTTTCTTAAGGGAAAGAATGCAGATTAAACAAAAATGATTTTTTTAAACAACAGTATAAGTAATAATATTATTTATATTGGACATGCGGTGAATATTATTTCAATGATAAAAGAGAGTTTTACTAAATAAATATTCTTGAATTATTATTAAGTTTGCTATCTAAAAATGCTGTTTGGTTTTTTCGAGTATATAAAGAACAAGTCGAATGGTTTTTGATTTAAAATAAACAGTTCAAAACAGTGCCTACTCAAATTATTGCTGTGAGAAGCTAACCCTGAGTATGGCTGATCACCAGTCAGTTATTATGGCTCCAATCGCTATAAAATGGTGGACAGGTACTTGCTTGCATTCAGTGACCTAGACAAAATGAATTTTATTATGGATGTCATATATATTTGTGAGCGGTTGGGACACATAAGCCGGTGGTGTATGGTGCCGCGCTAAGCCCACTCTTGCTGTTAGGTAAGCTCTAGGAACTATTTAGGATACTGGTCGCTAAACTGTTCGAGGCTCAGTTGCCGTTTGTGGCACAGACAGGTCTTAGGGCGACCGAATGGGATAGTAGCGAGAGAAATGCCAAGCAAACCGATATATCACTGTTCCATTCGGTTTAATACATACAGAATAGGCAGTTTGTCTGCGGTAAGGACATTCTCATTTTTTTTTGTTTCAAATAGCAGTTAGTGTACTGAAAGAGTCAGAATATATAAGCACTGTTTCTTCGCAAAAACTTTCTTAGTAGCGATGAGCTTCCTGTATAACAAGCTCATCCGTATAAATACTGACTATATCCGACAGTTGTCATGAGCTTTACAATTTATATATAGAGCACAATTAGCAATCTTACGAGCGACAAGAAAAGAGCTTGCCGAAGCAAAGTTACCATCTTCCTTCATGAAACAAGGTGCTTACGAATGAGTAAACTATTCTTGAAGACAACTCTCTGCACATCATGTCTCTTCTCTGTATGTCCAATTCTTACTGATCCACGATTCTTCTACTGTTTCGCTTCCGGCAACACGGCTGGTTCTAAACGAGGGTGATTATGTATACAGTCTGCTACGATAAATTTTTTAAACTGCACGATGAGTTAATCCCTTCTACAGCAAGGCTAGCGAGATCAGTTCCAATCTAGGGCTATTAACTCTGGAGATCTTGTCCGATACTCCGGTGTAACCGGCACATGACCTGGCAGAAAGCGGATATGCATTCTCCACACTGACTCCATCTCTACTCATCGAAGCTCTCAAGTATCCAGGGTACCTTACTACATTCTTCCCATCGTGGTGGGCTTGTAGACAGTGAAAGGGCCTCGGTTACATCTGCTATCACTCGGCCGTCATATCACTCGAAAGTGGTGCAAGTCCATTTCCAAACTCGTTTTCAAGTGTGGATTATCGGCAGGTTCCCAAAATGTCCACTCCTTATTGTTACCTGTAGATGGAAATCAGGTAAAAAGGAAGCTAAGAATTCCGAGAAAAATACTCATAGTCATGTTGGCCAACTGTATGTAATGTATTTATATCATATTAACTTTAAATATATGAAACTTTTATTTGATAGAATTATAATAAATTTATAAAAAACATTAAAATATGTATTTATAAATCATACGTATATACATATAAGTAAATAATTTCAGTCTTTTCATTTTGTTATAACGTTTATATACATATATAGAAAAGGATTTATAAAAAAATAAAACAAAAATTAATGGAATTATGTTATACAAAAAAATATATTTTTTTTATCTTGCTTTTCGTTGTATTTATTTTAAAATAACCGTTTACAAAATCTGTTAAAATGCGTTCTGGTGATATCTATTATATATATAAATTAAATCCTTGTATTGAAATTTTTACAAAAGATTTTCAAAATGTAATAATTGAAAGCGTTTTGTCTGGAAAATCTTTTATTTGTACGTATGGAATAACATTTTTTCTTTTTTCAAGATAAATTCTATTTTAATATTGAATTTTTGTAGATAAAATTTCGAAAAAATCTGCGTTTTATAAATAATTTGTTTGATATATTTTTCTTTAAAGAGTGTTGTTACACGTAGAAGAAAACTATGACAAGTAAATCTGTATAATTATTATAAAATAGTTAGAAAATATCTGCAACTTATTATTTATTTTGTAAGTATTATGTAGTGTGTAAGTGGTACGTGTGTACCACTTAATAATAATTATTAGTGGTACGCGTGTACCACTTAATAATTTGTAGTAGTTGTAAGTTTATTAAATATGCATAACAAACAACAAAAAAATTTTGATTGTAAAAAACGTTTTTAACTTCTATTATATTTCTTCTGAAGAATGAAATCCTGTTATCAATTTTTATCGGCATACGATTTTTCAGTTTTCTTGAAACTTGGAATATAGGTTTATTCCAATGAAAATAAAGTACGATAGTTAATTATTTCTTGAATTTATTAATTTATAATTGCTATACTTATAAAAATAAATTATATTATAAAATAAAATAAATTTCAGTGGAGAACCCAATATAAAAGAATATTTAAAATAGAAAGTGAAGTCGTAAGGTCATTAGTATAACAAACATTTTACTTTATACTTACTCTCCAGTATATATCAAGCATAATAGCACAAATTTATTTTTTATTAAACTGAAACGCTTTATATCATTTTTTTAAAGATCGATTTTTTCTAAAACCCATTAAGGAAGAAAGTTTTATATTATAAATAAAGTTAGACGCTCTTATTTAAAATTTTTCAAAAGTAAAAATATCTTTTCTTTTCATCGATCAAGATAATGTTGGTGAAGTGTGACTAAAAATAAAATGTGGTAGGTAATAAAAGTGGACAAAAAGTGAGAAAGGTTTTAACATTTGTTGAACCACTAAGTCAATTTGTAACGGTAAGGCTTTTATTTTTAGCTACTTAAAACCAACTTTGTTTTCAAGGATGAAAAAAGTTTTTACTTCCATAAAATAAAATCATTTATTAAACACTTAAAATTATATTTTATTAACCGAATTCAATGAAAGGAAAAGGTTAAAAAAATTATGCTCTTGCTTTTTTTTGTATAGTTTATCACGAAGTTCTCCTGGACTTTCATAACCTATTCTACTCATAAAAATAATAAAAAATGTTCGTATAAACATAGATCCTATAATGCTTTGTTTACTAGTTAAATGGTGGGCTCGTTTTTTAATATTTACCACAAACCGGTTCGTATAATGCACTTTGATAAAATGAAACTTTGAATAAAATTCGGATTTTTCCAACTTTTTTTTTAGTTTTATTCAACTTATTTTACATCATTTTTTTCAAAATTAAATTTTCGACAAGTTTATTTTAAAATTTTTATCCATTTATTACTCATTTAATAAAATTATTTACCTGAAACCTAAACAACAGGGGTTCCCCCCTCCCAATTTATTGGTTTTCAGCGCAGATTTCTCAAAAAATACTGCAGATACTGCGATTCTGGGTCTTATTTTATTCGATTTTTCAGGTCAAAATCCCCAAGAACTCGCAAAATATTTTTCTTCATTAAGTTCTAAAAATTTCAGTTCGATCTTACTTCACCGGGGTAGCTGAAATTCGAGCGAAAGTTTTCACTAGCCGTAAATCACAAAGGAAGCATTAGAAAATATGTTTATGAGAAATTTTTCCATTATTTTCACGAGTAGAATTGGTTGTGAAAGTCCCGGGAGAACTTCGTGATACACTTTATATATGTTGGCTTATTCTATTTTATTAAAAATCACGTTATGCAGATTTGTCAAAAGGCAATTTGAAGATTTTTATTAGCATTATTGCAAAGCGATGGATTGTTATAGTGTAATGATTTATGAGTATACTTTTGATTCATTCTGATATTCAAAATATTTTTGCGCGAAAATTCAAGAAAATTAATGAAAAAACTTTACGTTACTTTTCCGTAATTTGTCTCTTAGTTTTATTAAATTCAAGCTTTTTTACGTGACACGTCGTGAGAATAAGTTTTTTCGTACCAGCAGCTTTATTAAAAGTAATTAAAAATCTGGCAAATTAAAAAAAAAATAGTAGTTAAAATAGAATAAAATCTATTTAAAAAAAAACATTATAAACGATATATGTGTGCGTATTATGTATGTGGTGAGTATATATATATATATATGTGTGTGTGTGTGTGTGTGTGTCTGTTTGTGTGTATATATTCGAGTCATAGAAAAAGATTGCAACAATAAAAACAATCAACTTCCTATGTAATTGAAAAACGTATTAATAGGAACTGCAAAATAATCGGGATGTCAAGTTTGTTTTAGAGGTGACCGGCCGTGACCTTGAACCTTTGCGCACAACGCA
Source organism: Lycorma delicatula (assembly GCF_047948215.1). Lineage (NCBI taxonomy): Eukaryota > Metazoa > Arthropoda > Insecta > Hemiptera > Fulgoridae > Lycorma > Lycorma delicatula. The sequence goes on from NC_134456.1 coordinate 120,671,215, forward strand.
CAATACCTCTGTGCCACTGTCAGTCAATGCAGTAGCAACAGTTCTGCAGAAAACGCAGTGCATTTTGTAGTTAGGAGAGTACAACTAGTAATAACTGTCAAACGGATTTTCCGGCTTGTTTATGACAGTGATCTCTCACATGAAAGCAGGATTAAATGCTGGTACGATCAGTGTTTACGACCACGTTTGGAAACGTGGAAGTGAAAAAGTCCCCCTGACGGCCCAAAACGAGGGACGAAGCAGTAGAGCTTATACGCCTACTGTTGCACAAGTGTTTTCTTCTTCACACCTACAAAATTCAGCTTGAACATCAAATTAAACTTACAGATTGTCCTCAACATGTTGAATTCGCAAGTAAAATGTTTAATAATATTAACGATGATAAAACATTTTTAAAACGTGTTACGTTTACAGATAAAGTGACTTTCCATGTCATTGGTTGTGTCAACTGGCATAATTGTAGGATATGGGGATCTCAGCAACCCAATGAAATCATTGAGTATGTTAGAGATTCCCCAAAATAAACGTCTGTCCGCTCGTGTAATTGGTCCACTTTATTTTCATGAGCCTACTATCACAGGGAATGTTTATTTAGACATGTTACATTGTATGTTTTCCCAGAAGTCGAACAAATTGATTAAGAAAGTAAACTTAACGTCGCTGTAATGTTTCAACAAGATGGTGCGCTCCCACGCTATAGCCTAGGTGTTCAACGCGCTCTCAATGAAAGATTCCCTAATCATTGGATTGGTAATGCCGGTCTTCTGCTTTGGTCTCCGAGAAGCCCAGATTTGACACCCCTAAGACGTTTTTCTATGAGTACATGGATATCGGTTGGATGTTTGCCGAGCGACCAACGGAGCTTGTATTGAAACATTCTAAGGTATGTTCAAAACCTTTTGAGCTGGTGAATTTAAAAAAAAAAATACCGTTTGATTATCTCTAGTAGTTTAAGATACGATTTTTTTAAATTGCTGGAACCTGTTTCGTTGATTATATATATATATATATATATATATATATATATATATATAACTGAATATATATATATATATTCAGTTCTAGTAATGGAAATTTTAACTTAAATTGACCGTTCGTTTTGATACTTTTGTCGCTTGAACAACCGTATTCAGCACCGTCAGTTTTCCTCACTATTTCGGTTTCGGCATTGTTTGTAAAAAGAAATTGTAAACACTGAATAAAATTTCTCTCACCTGACTATTAACTACTGTACCTTTTCCTCCTAATTTGGGCATTTTTAAGAAAATAACTCTATTGAAATATTAACAATTTTAATTACTAAATTTATGACAAAACCTTAAATGAAAACAATATAAAAAAAAAGAAAAAAAATCACTAACAGCTATTCATTTTATTAGGTAAATTATACACCGCAACAAATGTTTCTATTACCACTTCTAGAACACAATTATACGGGATATGTGACATATGATTTTTCACAGCGCAATGGTTAGAGTAGATTAAAAATAAGTAAATACTATTCTTAGAATTGCGTTTTGTGTTTACAACTATTCATAAATAGCACATTACTGATGTATGATTCACGAGTGATTCTACTATTATTAGTTGCTGTACAACAGAAAGTAGGCCTAGATCACAACATCAATATATAATTTAGAATAAAACTCAATTACATATACTACAGCAAGTTATGAAACTTTTTTTTTTTATATTACCATACCACAATAGACATATAGGAAATGACAATGTTATTAGTTCGCTAGTGCATAGGCTTTCAGTCCCTGCGCCAACATATGTGCCGATACATTTACTGTATTCTGCAAATAACACAGAGGTGAGTAAATTAAGATAGTACATCGGTTATTCTTTCTTCTTTTTAGTGTATTGCAGTATGTGTTTATTACAGTAGATTTTTTTTTTACTGTTCAAGAATTAATGATAAAACCTATTTATTAATGATCATTTGTAGTGAAAATATTCCAAATTCTGGCTGAAATATTTTTTTACTTTTTATATTGAAATAGGAAATCGTACAAAAAAAATCAGAAATTAAGATTTATGAGAATCAATTCTTTTTAAAATAAGATAATTGATTATAAGTTTTAATTAATTTGTTACGTTTTAAAGAATTCATTTAGACAATGCATCCTCTGGAGAATAAGTTCTACTAGAATAATGTTTTATTAGTATTTGTGTTCCTAAATTAAAAGAAACGTGATGATAAAAGTTAATGAGATTTGTTAAAGTGATGGGAAACATTATTTTAGAGCTGTTGTCTCATATGTATAGTTGCTTAGAGAGTAATTCCGCATCATATAAACAAAACATTTAACCTCCTCCTTTTATGATGTCATGCAACCCGAACTTAAGGTCACTGCAACTACGCGTACATTCTGGGTTATGAATTCTAAAAAAAAAAATTGAACACCTTACTTATTTTGGGACTTAACTAATCTTTAAAATTAATTTAAAAACTTTTAAAGAAAATTTTATTTTAGGTATCAATCAGCATCAAGATATGTAAATACGATTTATTTATTTTCACCTATGTATTTATTCGTAAAAGACCTCCTCCATTCATTTGCATAAAATTATTCTTTATCTGTATTTATAATTAGAATTAGAATTTTATCTACTACTATGAACTTCATGATTAATTATATACTGTTAAAAACCTTTCTTAAGAACATTTAGAAGCATTTATTTCAATAATTTTTAGCTTACTACGGCAATCAGAATTTAATACAATTCAGTTAATAGTAAATTTTTTTTAGGTATTAAATCTTATCTAGAAGGAAGAAAAATATTAAATCTAGATAACCAGATCATAGAAATAATAGTCAGTTTAGAAAAAAACTAAACTAAAAACATCATTTTTTAAATTTTATGCACTCCTTAGTAATTCTAAAGATCATATAGTTGATTGTGTCTGAGTATCCTGTGCATTTTAAAGTTTTGATATTATTTTTAAACAGTTTTATGATTATTATGTATTTTTCAAACGGATTCTTTAAATAAGATTGAATCAATTTGAACATTAAACATTGAATCAATTTGAAGTTATTCTAATCATTATTTCTATAGTTGTACCCGATATTTTATTTTATTTTAACCACGACGGAACGGAGACGGTATATGCGTTTGGGTAAAAGGTTTTGTGTGTGTGTGTTTGCGTGTATGTTGACATTCTCCTCAAAAACAGCTGGGCCGATTTCGTTGCGGTTTTTTTTAATTTCATAGGTATCACGTCAGAGGAGGTTCTTAGACATATTTTACAGTTATAGGCAACCAGGGAGCGCTGCAGTAGAGATTTCTTCAAAACGGTTTTTAAATGTTTCTAAGTCTTTCTAAACTCCAGCAAGCTTACATTATTGTGTGGATTATTAAATAATTTGTGATGGTCAAATATACTAAGCTTTCATCATCATATGATTATGCTATAAACTTTCCACTCTTGGGCACAGGTCTATTTATTAATCTTTAAAACGAAATTAATAAAAAAAACAAAATTTAAAAAACCCAAGATAAATAAAATCTTTAAACAAACTTTAAATAATTAAATAACTGTATTTTTACTTTATAATCCTCTGTGACATCGTGATATTGCTTTTAAGACAATAAAATTTGAGATTTTAATTAACCGTTGTACGTAACCCGTAGACTGCATACATAAGCTTTAGTTATCATCGTAATCACGCACGACGGTTAATCAAAATCTTAAATTTTATTGCCTTAAAAACAATATCACAGTGTCACAGAGGATTATAAGGTAAAAATACATTTATTTAATTATTTTATGTTTTTTTAAGATTTTGTTCTTCGTGGGTTTTTAAAGATTTTTAATTTAATTTTTTATTAATAATTTTTTTTGGATTGGTTACTCCTTCCTCTTCTTGCAAAGATATCGATCGGCTGAACAGGCCATGCTTCAAACGGATTCTATATCCCTTCCCGACCGTTCCCGAGATATGCTCAGGAGTTTGTCTCTCGACACCTTTTCCCCAGTTGTGACAAAGTTTTTTTAGATTTTCCACGCATTTTAAATCTGATTCAGTGCGACTCATCTGATTTAATGCAGCCTCCCAGTAATGTGGTCGTAGAGGTGTGCAACAGTAAGGGGAATCCTTTTTGGATGACCTGGGATTTTTATGACTTTACATTTTTTTGAGAGAAGGCATGATCTGTATTCTGACCCTCATTTTTGACCTCGGCCTCCGGTCCAAAATGTAAGGTTTCAAGATCGTACCAGAGCTAACAGAGCATTTCTATATTTTTAAAATAAAAAATAAGTCGAGTTAGTCCTTGCTTTTGGGAGAGAATGTGTTAAAGCGCCCAAACCTCCAAAAGGAACAATGTGTACGAAGGCCTTCAATTTAGCTAATGATTTTTTATGCTTGCTCTGGACATCAGTAACAGGAATAAATACAAAAACAGTATGTCTCCTCGTTTTTTCTGAGCTATTGTCATACAAAATGGACAAAAAGTGAGCATCTTGCCCTTTAGGACTACTGAGTCACATTCTGTCCATTTTATCCTTGACGCATAACCGTAATCATGGAAGAATTAGGTTTAGTCGTGTTGACCCTCTGGCATTTCGAGCTAACATTCAAAGTCTTGCATGCGTTCAGTATATATTTATTTGACGCACCCATCAACGTTCCCCGCTTCCAGGGTAGTTCCGCTGAGAACAACACAATTTGTCGTGGTATAAGCTTTGTTTATCTTTGTATGCTGTTTTATGTGTGATTAAAGATGACACGACACACGCATGATTTTCCAATTTTTACCAACATTTGCTAACAATGATTGTGATTTTCCTTTATATTGTGATGGTTAACCCGTTTTTTCGTTATTATTATGTAATAATTTTACACAACTTTAACTTATGTATGAAGTCCAGATTTATTGATATCTGCAGCATCAGAAGATGTCATTTTTAAAAAAAAGTCATATCCAATCCTTCGGTAGCGATACGATTTTTGGGAATATAACTTATCATTCAAATGGACAATACATTCGTCTTATTTTATAAAATTAAATTCAAACTGTAATGCAACTTAGGCTGAAGTTACAGTTATTAATACCCAGATATGTATATGTTAGGCAAGCGAGAAAGACGCTTAACTTCCTCATAAAGCAGGCCAAAAGAAAGAAATGGTTAGAACTATGCGAGGAGTTGAATGCTGATCCGTGGGGAAGGGCTTTCAAAATAGTAACCAAGCGGCTTGGGAGACAAGCTCCGACACTGAATGAAGAAACGGCTGCGTTGCAGATCAGAAAGTTATTCCCCAGATCAGAAAGTTATTCCCCAAAATAGAGAGGTGATAGAATGAAGGAAGATTTACACAAAAAGAGGTCATGGAAGCTATAAATAAATTAAAAAATAAGAAAAGCCCCGGCCCAGATGGCATCCCAGCGGCCATCATTAAGATAATAGCTAGGATCGTACCTTGGGAAATTGTCGATGTAGCCAGCTACGGCCTACAAAATAGAAGCTTCCCTGAATGCTGGAAGGAAGCAAGAACAGTCTTCCTCCCAAAGACAGGACAAACTCAAAAGAACACAGCATATAGACCGATTACGCTCGTAAATAATATGGGAAAAGTAGTTGAAAGGTTGTTAGAAAATAGACTTAGAGAGGAAATAGAGGAAAAACAATGTCTACATCCGGAACAATACGGATTTAGAAAGGGACGGTCCACGGTGACCGCAGTCGAGAAGGTAAACAACTGGGCATTAAATTGCAGAAGCGGTACATGGAGGACTAGAAAAATCCCCATGATCATAATGCTTGATGTTAGAAACGCATTTGGTACGGTCCCCTGGACAGCCATCTTTGAGGCGCTTCAAGCCATGCAAATAAGTAAATACTTAGTAAATCAGATAGATCAATATCTGCAAAATAGGTTCATAGAGGTCAAAACCCTAGAAAGGAAAGCCATATTTCAGGTATTCGGAGGGGTGCCGCAGGAATCTGTCCTTGGCCCAACCTTATGGAATGTTTTCTATGATAAAATCTTCAGGCTGAACTACCCCGAAGGGGTATCGATAGTAGGATACGCGGATGATATCGCAATATTAGTAGAAGACAGAGATATTAATGAACTGGAGAACAAGGCAAACCAAGCACTTAGAACAATAGATGAATGGATGGAGGATAACAAATTACAAATAGCTCCTAATAAATCCTGTTGCCTGGTCCTCTCGGGTAGAAGACCATTAAGAAGTGTGAATCTAAATATCAGAGGACAGAGAATTGATGAAGTAAAAGAAACAAAATACTTGGGGGTGCTTCTGGACAAAAGTTTAAGGTTCAGCAAGCATATTGATATGATTTGTGGGAGAGTTACTCCTGCTGTAAAGGGATTAGGAGGATTATTTCAAAACCACGGCACACCTAAAATGGTTATTCGAAGATTGATACCCGCGGCTATCACTTTGACGGTACTGTATGCGGCTCCCATATGGGGGGCGGCAATGAACATACAGCGAAATAAAAAGAAGTTGAGAAGTGTCCATAGACTGGCATTGCTGCGTGTAGCTGCTAGTTACTGTACAGTATCGTATTACGCGCTGTGCGTACTGACCGGGGTCCTACCCATAGACCTTCAGATAAAAGCCAGAACCCTCAGACACAGCGGTATGTCGAAAGAAGAGATGGAAGGGATTATAGAACAAGAATGGCAAGAAGAGTGGACAGGGTCCAGAGTGGGAGAATGGACCAGACGCCTAATCCCTAATATTAAAACCTGGAATAACAATAGACTCGGAGATGTCAATTTTTACATGACACAATTACTGACGGGGCACGGCTCTTTCGGTCAGTATCTGTATAGGATCGGGAAGAGAGCCACCCCGCAGTGCATCTATTGTCCAGAGAACGACGATGCCGAACATACGTTGTTGATATGTCCAAGATGGGCCGTTAACAGAGGTCAAATAGTAATTAATGGTCTTACACCAGAAAATCTCATAAACTGGTTGGGGTACAACAATGAGAACTGGGAATGGTTCCGCAGGTTCGCCGGGGAGGTCCTGCGGGCCAAAGAGGATGAAGACAGAAGAATGGGAGTATAAACAGTAGGGTAGGGCGGACAGTCACTCCATGGAGGGCCTGTACGCCTTGGTGTGCGGGTACCTGAGAAGGGGATGAATTCCAGGGGAGTTTGTGTTTGGGTTAAAATAAAAGACCAAGTCCCGGTCGGCGGGGTCGTCCCTGCGGGAGCCTAGGCTCTTTGTGGGGTCGGCGCTGTCGATTAGAGGCCAAAGGCGTAAAGACCGAGTCCCGGTTCCCTACTGAGGTGCTGGGGGACGGCATAGCCGGACCTTGGCTCTAAAGCGGGGGATTAGAGGCAGGCAATGTTAAACAAAAGATCCGAGACCGGGGAGGCCAACCTGCTGTGCCGGACGTATAGCCGGCGGGTGGGGGACGCCTCCTTTGAGAGTAAAAGGACACTCTCCCCGACTGAGTAAAAAAAAAAAAGATATGTATATGTTTGCGTTTTCCGCGGAAAAGAATTATTTGTACTCTTGTTCATGATAATTTTCACAGAACACAGGGAATAATTGTTCATGACAGATGAAAAAGAACATCTGTCTTCCTATCAACATATAATACAAGAAATATAAAGAGATTAAAACAAAAATATACGAAGCTTATAACAAAAATAGAACGAATTCATGATATTTATTTTATATTTGTAGCATTTTAATATTAATTAAAAATTTACGATTAGGGAAAACCATTCGCTTTGTTCCTTTTTTTTAGCAAGTTCTGTAACTTGCTATAAGAAAAAGTATATATTTGCTAAAAAAAAAGTAGAAAAAGTATATTTTTAAGTTATATTTGCTCTATAAACCATTTTATTGTACACATCATGTATACTCTACATGATACACACTAAAATTCCACTAGGACTATAACACAAAGATTCACATTTAATGTGATTCATGGAATGTAGTTATGCACAACTAGTAACGTCTTACAAGTGTTAGAATTGGCCACTATTTCCCTGAAGGAAGGTCTGAACCCTTGTAACCACATTTTTGGCACCCATCGTAGGACATCAGAGCTAATGAAATCATCTCTTACTCTTGGTTACTAGATGTCAGTGTGCTCAAGACAAAGTGCGCGATAAAATTATCTCACTTATAAGTTGTGTCTAAACATGCCAGTAACCATTTCATATCTTCTTGGAAATCTGATTGGAGACCAGTCGATCTATCCGTATGCACAGTAAGTCAGCCTCTTTCTTTAAATGTCTTATAAGAAACGCGATTTAAATTGTCACAAGGGGGGGTTCTTATCAAAACTTGCGTGTAATGTTTCATATTTTTCAATAATTAACGACTTAGTCTAGTGAAATTCCAATTCTCGAAATGGTTTCTTTGTCCGTGTAGAAGAAAACTACAATATTTTGCCGTTAACAATAGAATTTCGAAGTACAGCTGATGAAAACATAGGCGTAGGGAACCGTTATTATTTTTTTTGTGATCTGATTTCATCTATGTACTTCTAATGTTTTATTTGCAACAAATTTTTAGTCTTTAAACTTCTAAACAATTTCAAAATAATTTTAAAGATATTTGCGAGTACGAATTAATAAGTAAAATTTTTTATCCAAATTTAATTACGACAAAAATGAATAGGTTTTGTACTAGTATTGATAAAAAATACTGTTTATTTTAATAAAACCATTTATATAAAATGTATACACAAAATGTAAATAAGAAAAGTAAAATATAGAACAGAGTAAAATAATAAAATTAGTGGGCATAACAAATTAAAATTTATTCGCGTGACTATTATGAATGTACGCTTGACGAGTATGTTGAAAATGTAGGTTTATTTAATTAACATTATTTAATAATTAATCAACAGATTTTTTTTTTTTTGTAAAGAAATATTCTAATTTCACTTTAAATAAAATAGTTGGAAGCAGCGACAGCTCGCGTATAGGCACCGTGGAACTGCAACACCTCCTATTTTCACTTAATATTGTAAATAACATTTAATATGAGTCTTTTTTTTTTTAATTCTTTCTGTATACTTTTAAGCTTAGTATACGTAAGCTTATTATCAGTAGTCATCCCTCAGTTTATGAAAAGATACAAAAATCTTATGGAACTGTGCGATTCACAGTTCTAGAGGCGCGGTGTTTGGCTTTTGTCCGCATGCGCACATATGAAGCTGCACGCGAGGCTGCGAGGGAGATAAAGCACTGTCACTCCCGCAGTGCTGATCCTGGCGTGCTGGTGGAAGGTAGGTTTTTTTACTCCGCGTGTGTATGGAACCTTCCTTGTTTCCTTTTCTAGTTTAGTTGGTGGAAGGAATATGAAAGTGGTTTAGTTTGTTTTTCAGTAGTAACTAGAAAGCAAGGGCTCTTTGATTGCCAAATCTGTCCAAAAAGACGCTGGAAGGGCGAAAGAGAAGATAATTAGTTAAAACCAATTATTTGTTTGTTTCTGTGAATATAGAAATTTAAATTAAGCACCATTGGACTAGAGTGTTTTTAAGCGAACATTTTATTAAGTTATTATCTAATAATAATTAAAAATGTTATCTGTATTGACATTTTATTATTTATTCGGTTAAACCGAATGCGGTTTTTAAGCACAAAGTGCTTAAAAACCGTGTACCATATTCTTGAATGTGATAAAGTCTTGAATTAGATTATTATGCTGCTTCCAGCTATTCTATGTGAATCATTTTTTTCGATTCTATTTATTTTATAGAAAACTTGAAAAGCCCAGAAAAAAATTTTCTAGAGCAGCACCCCCCACTAATTTTAGCTACGTGCCGCCACTGATTGGAAGGTCTTTTAAATGGGTCAGTTATTTACTAAAAAAAGGTAACGGAAAAGAAATAAGCTCCTTGTTTATTACTCGCTGACTAAAGGCAGAAATAGTGTTTACGAAAAATAATTCTGTTTTCTGATTTGATTGATATGGATGTTTTTAAGTAGTATATTACTTTTTTACCTTTAAATAGAGGTAGTAGAAGATTCGTAAATACGCCGGTTTCCTTGGCGGGAGTGGTAGCGTCTCTTCCTTTCATCCGGAGGTCCTGCGTTTGAATCCCGGTCAGGCATGGCGTTTTTCACGCGCTACAAAACTTATAATTCATCTCATCCTGTGAAGCAATACCTGAACAGTGGTCCTGGAGGTGTAAAAAGAAAAAAAAAATATTCGTAAATACAAATCCATTGATAAGTTAGAATGTTTAATTTATTAAATATTGGCCCACTTAGTTCGTATCTAATGGCGATAACTAGTGGCCTCACAGCACATTTATCTACCCTCTGGATTCTTTATTTTTATTTCAATAAATCCATAATCGTTTTTTTGAAAATCAATTTTAGTCTTTTTTTATTGATAGTATTGCTTTCTATACGTAATGAATATGTTTTAAATTCAGCTGATGAAACCAGTTTCGTTTTTTCAAATTCTTTGTGACGTAGTGGATACCTAAGTTCATCGGACTGTTTATTCCACTAATTAAAATGAATAATTTGTAGCAACGTACAGAAGTACGTAACAGGCGTCTTCAAAGATATGTTGATTTTCCAACTGGTTATATACTATTAATTTGAATAGAACAAATGTTTAAGTAATTTAGTTTGTATAGAATACTATTTGCTTATTAATTGTACTTTGTTTATTTATTGATACTATTAAAAAAGTTTGTTTGATTTTTAAATATTGTAGAGAGAAAACTTATCTACTTAACTCTGGGAACAAAGTATTATAGAATATATATAAATTAAGCCTACTTGTCGTTTACTTCTGAACTACTGCTACGTCTCGATTATTTATATCCTAAAAGGTAGAGATCTACAGATTTTAATTCTTTACAAGTTTAGATACATTTTTTTTTTAAATGTATAGTATAATTTTAATTTTTACACTCAAGACAGTTTTTTATAATGCGGACTATCATGTAAAAATCTTTTATACTTTTGTTTTCATTAAACTACGTATTGTTGAGGCTATAAATACAACAAATAATTATCGTTAGTACTTCTGTTATAACTTCCTAGTTCATTGTTATGAGTATTTACTAGGTTTTTTTCTTACTTGACTGTTTTTATAGAAAGTGTGTTGGTATAAGAATATTTAAGAACATAAATAATTATTCCCTATATTGTATGGGAAAATATACTGCACTTTTTAGTATTTCTTTACGTCTAAAACTGATACGCATTTGGTAACTGAAACCAACCTGTTGGTGTAGCGGTTGATATGCTGGCTTCTGAACGGTTCAGGTTTCATTTCTGGCAAAAGTAGCATCTTTGTATCTATTATTTAATCAGTCTTATCTTTATCATTAAAATACACGTTTGTAGCGCGGTTGTGGTAATAAAAAAAGAGTTCTCATTTTAAAAAAAATTAAAGTATGTTTGATAATAAATATTTAACTACGTGTTATTATATTTAATATTTCAAAAAAGTGAAAAAACAATTTATTTTTCTAAAATTCCATTCTTTAAAGTTTTTTAAATAAAAACTGCAAAGTATTTGTCAACGTGATTCACGACTGTCAATATATCCTATTAATGTTCCTTGACGCCAATTCATTTAAACCCTGCTTAAATTCATTCAAAAATCCTTTGCCGTGCATTATTATTTTAAATTTTTATATAAATTGAAGACGTTTACGGCGATCAAATTCTTGACTGCATGGTGAGTGATTGCTCAAGATATCCCAAAACCTAACATAACGGCTATCAGTTGCAGAACCTGTGCGTGCATTATTGTGCAACAATTTCTGTCCTGATCCGTGATCAAATCTAAATAGCACAATTCTACCTTCGGAAAGCTTCGTTGTTTTATCATGAAGCTTGTTGTTATAATGAAGTTGATCAAAAGCATATTAAATAGTTCCAAATGTGTCAACAACTAGCAGACAAATTTTGCTCATACTGGTTTTTTAGTTTCTGAAGGTAATGTCGCTCAGATGAATAGCGTTTCGTATCCATAATTATAAAAGATACCCTTGCTTCGTCGGCATTATCACTCCTTAACTGTAGAGCATATAGAAAATTTCATAGCAAACCTTTTTTGAATTTTTTTTGTGTTGCTTAAATCTTGGTTGAAAAGTTTTATTAAAAAACGCTCTAAAAACATAAAGGATCAATTCGATATGGTGATTCAATAATTTTTACTTTACTTTACTTTTGAAGTTGCCTGGAATGTATTTGATGTAAACGTTCGTTATACCGCAACAGAATATTTTGTACTATTATCGTAGATTCCTTTCAGTAGCATAGTACACAAAAACTAATTACCTATGATCTTCAGCCGGTATCTTGATTAACAGTCATGACAGCGGTGGAAGGAATATGAAAATGGTTTAGTTGTTTTTTCAGTAGCGATCAGAAGATGGCGGAAACAAGGGCTCTTTGATTGCCAAATGTGTCCAAAAACGCGCTGGAAGGGCGAAAGAGAAGTTAATTAGTAAAAATTAATTATGTATTTGTTTCTGTCTACATACAAATTTAAATTAAACATCACTAGACTATAATGTTGCACTATAAACTTCTGCTGTAACTTGCTGTGAAGGTAATTACAACATCTAAGTTTCAGTGAAATTTATTTTTTCTGATTTAATTTTTCTTTGTGGTTTATGTTTACAATTTTTGCAAATCATTATGATTCGTCTGTTTTCCGAATTTTAATCCTCCCAAAAATGTATCATTACCGAAATTTATAAACCTGTAAAAATATTGACTATCTTTTTAAAACTTTACTGTTCAAACGTAACTGTTATAAGAAAACACAGAAAGAAGTAGACGAGACAGAAGAAATGTTAATAGACTGTCCGAAGTGTAGTGCTGTAGATATAACAACCTGAAAGAAATTTAACGGACTGTTTTTTTTTTGTTTTTTTTTTCTTTACTCCCCTGGGCCGGACCGACTTGATGGTATTACGCCACCCAGGGGAGTGTCCGTTACTCTAATAGGCCCTCCCCGCTTACCGGCATGGCAGGTCAGGCCTACCGGTGGCTCTTTTGAGATTTTTTATTCTCTATTATGTCCTCTATGGAACCACATCATGCCTACAAGTCGTGATGTGACCCCAGGATCTTTTATAATACTTTCTTGTCCCTACAGCACACCCCAAGGAGTCCTCAGCAGATCATTGAAACCAGCACACCTAAGCATGCTGGCTCTCACCACTGAGGCTGTCCACCCAACCTAACATACTAGAAACCCAAACTTCTTTCATCTTCATTCTTCTGTTTTAGTACTGTCTTTATATAATCAGCGACCTTCCTCCAGTTACCCTCACTGCATGAAATCCATGGTCTCCTTCGGCGTTTTTCCATGAATACCCGCGTCGTGTCTTAGTCTTATCCATTTATTACATACTAAAAACGTATGCTCAGAATCATCGTCCTGTTCGCAGTACATGCACGTGGGTTCATTCCTTCTTCCCACCTTATGGAGATAACCATTGAAACACCCATGTCCCGTCAGGAACTGGGTGATCCAATAGTCAGTTTCTCCATGCCGCCTGTTAATTCTGGAATTAAGTTTCTTGTCCATTCAGCCACTCCAGCCTCTGCCCATCTATCCTGCCAGATTCTATGTATATTTTCCTTGACTTCATTTACTGTTCTCCCTAAAAACCTGTCAGTTCTATATCTGGCGATAAGGTCATTCAGTAACATTCCCGAGAGCACACAGAGGGCCTCGTAAGAAACAGTTCTATAGGCAGATACTACTCCCAGTAGTATCTCCCTGTATGCTCTCTTCAACCTGTCTCTATTTCTGCTAATAGTGAAAGCACAACTCCATGTCGGCACGGCATACATCATTGTTGACACTACGGTTGTCGCTAAAACTCTTCTTTTTGATGCCCGAGGAGCGCTCTGCTTTGACAGAATTATATTTAAACATTTAGTCAGTTTCTCCGCACTCTGACAGACACTTAGAACCTGCTCAGTAAATCTGCAGTTTTTCTGTAAGATGACTCCAAGATATTTTAATACTGTTACTTCCTCAGTATTATAGTCTCCAATTCGTATATCTACTGGCTGCAATACACGTTTACCAGTGAATTTAATGTATTTACATTTTTCAATCGAAAGCTGCAATCCCCTATCAATGAGCCATCTACCAACTGTTTCTAATGCAGCGTTTGCCTTGTTTTTAACTTCATCGATCGTTCTGGTCTGCACAAGGATTGCCAGATCATCTGCGTATGCTATAATTTGTACACCCTCAAGAAATGTTAGCCGAAGCACACCATCAAAGGCAATGACCCATAAAAGTTGTCCAAGGACTGAGCCCTGCGGTACTCCGGCGCTCATACTAAAGGATATCTCTTGCTCTTGCGCCTTGACTATACAGCTGCGACTTTTGAGGTATTCCTCGACTTGCCTTCTCAAGTAGCTAATTAGCTAAGTAGCTAATTCCCTTTTCAACCATGGCCGCATTAATATGTTTCCATGGAATTGACCCGAAAGCATTCTTCACGTCTAAATAGACAAGCAAAGGAATGTTTCTTGTCCGCCAAGTACCTCTTCTAGTTTCGTTAGCCCAACTAATCACCTTACTAATTGCCTGAACTGTTGACCTGCCTTTCCAAAAACCAAACTCATTAGCACTTATTTTCGCACCATCTTCCACCTCCTGCACTATGCGGCCAGCCAACATTTTTTCAACCACTTTTCCCATCGTGTTGAGTAGGCTCAACGGTCTATATGTCAATTGTCCTGTACCATTTGTGCCTTTAGGCAAAAACACAACTTTTGCCTCCTTCCAACACTCCGGGAAAGTCTTGTGAATCAGGCCTTAGCTGGCCACCTCGAGTATCTCCCAAGGTGCTTTCTTGATGAGATTCTTAATTAATGCAGCTGGTATGTACGGACTGTTTAGCTATTTAGCTGATATTACGGACTGTTCCTGACAATATAGTATACATCTAAGCAGAGAAATTTAACTGACCTTTAATTTCAATGTTGTCCTTGTAAAATTTTACGGATCTCTGATCACGTAAAATAGATTTTTTTTTTTTTTTAATTGAAATGAGTGATGCGTTATATGAAATAAAACTTTTAAAGAATGTGCTAAGCAAATAAACCAAAATTACTATGGAAAATTTACAGGGAAACCAAAAATATTTTCTTTAAAATTATAAATAAATTATTTCAATTTTTAAAAGTTCTTCCAGTTAGGAAAGTTTTTCCGATAAAATTAAATTAATAATGCATGAAGATGTTCATTACTGATTCGCCTAATTTTTTTTTTCCAATCGTCTGTTTTTTGAATTAAAAACGTAATAGGCAAAAATCACTTTTGGTCATTCTAACTAATTGTTCTGTGGAAAATATATCCACTAAATAATAAAATTGTATTAGTATGGTTTATTTAAAAGATAATAATTTGTTTTCGAAATACAGAAAACGCTAATAACGTATAGACCGTCACAGAAATCTGGGACAAGCCCTTTTGTATTTCAATTTGTAATCTTGCACATTTTTGTTAAATGGTTGAACAAATTAAATTCAATTTAAAGCCTTACTGTACGCAGTATAGTGTGGCTGGTGGAGAAAGGAACATGGCTTAATACAAATATGAATATTTACACATTTTTTTCAAGGGTTAAAGAAAAATGTTTTATATTTGGTTAAAATAAGTTAAGATGTCTGTCATATATCTGCGTATCCAATAAACGCAAAACTCTGACCTGAGTAGTTAGTAACATCTTAATACAACGATGTATTCATTATATATTATTTTCACGTTTAATAAATTTTCATATCTTCTGAAAACGAATGTTTAAAAAGAGAATCAGAAAAAACTGATTTTATTTTAGGAAAATGGTATATATTTTCTAGTAAATATAACTTTAAATCAAAATGCGTGGTTTCTATTTAATCTAGATTTCTAGATTTTTATAAATTTTCTGGTGTAAGTCGAAGTTCAATTTGGTTGTAGTCGCAATATGTTTTTTGACCTTTTTAAAAATATCTTATTACGAATTTAAAAGAAAAAAATAATTACTTTAACTGTTAGATTTATTTAAAATTTCTGAAAGGAGTTTCATGTGTGACAATCTGGATGCCCAAAAGGATACATGTTTATTTTTCCTTATAACTATGAATAAAGTAGATGCATATGTATTTTTACGTATATTCTGACATGGAGTTGAGAGAGAATGTGATAGTATAGCACGAGTGAGCAGGTAAAAAGTAAAAATGTTTATAGGTGCCTCAGGATGAGGAGGTATTATTGCAAATTGCTTTTCCAAACATGCCCTTAGGATAAAGAATCACTTATGTCTTATAAAATGTATAAAGAGTCACTTTTTCAAGAACATATATTCCTCATCCCATTTTATTACTATATTAAATTTATTTAGAAAAGACAAATTAATAAATATTTAAATAAACCATTAAACATTTGGTTAAAATTGTTAATTTAATATAAAAGAAAATTCTTGCGCAGTTTTGCGCAAGAAGACCAACTTTTCGTTATTTTACTTTGTTTCCTTTTGAAAAGTATTAACTTATTCTAATCTAAAATTTTATAAAAAAACCCTTTGTCCCGTAAAAAAGGTTACATGTAAAAAGCATTACAGTAAAATAAAATTAAGTCGTTTCAACTCACCACTGTAATCACTGCATAACCTCTTATGAAAAGTTCACCACTATACAGTCAACATAATCTCACCTTTTTTCGACTTTAAATTGAAGTAATTCAGGAAAGATTCGACCAATCTTCATATAATTGTCGCATGTACAACTTAAGATACACTACTACAGCATATCTAAGTTTCAACGAAATTTATCTTATAGTTTTGGAGATTTTCGATATTTTATACATAAGCCTGTATATACATGTATATATATATAGTAGTTTTAAAATGCAGTTTGCGTTTAAATGCTTTTTACCAACTTTTCGAAGAAAAGTGCAGTATTGCTTTCGGTGTATAGTGGGAGTGTGGGGTGAAAATGAATAAAAAATGAATAAAATACCAAGTAGATGGTATTTTTGTTCTCATACCTCAAAACGTAGTCTATAGGAAATTCATTTTCACCCCACACTCCCACCATACACCGAAAGCAATACTGCACTTTTCTTCGAAAAGTTGGTAAAAACCATTTAAACGCAAACTGCATTTTAAAACTACTATATATATATACTCATATAAAAATATTCATGTTGCGTATTAGCTCTCAAACTTAATTATTATTATTGTTAATTATTATTTCTTCAAGTATTAATATGTAATTTTAATTTCATAGAATTTTGTCTTTGAATGTACTTTGAAATTAAAAAAAACAGAATTACTTTC
This sequence comes from Lycorma delicatula, assembly GCF_047948215.1. Classification (NCBI taxonomy): domain Eukaryota; kingdom Metazoa; phylum Arthropoda; class Insecta; order Hemiptera; family Fulgoridae; genus Lycorma; species Lycorma delicatula. The sequence continues at coordinate 120,688,502 of NC_134456.1, forward strand.
CGACCTAATTTTTTTATAATTAACGTATCACAGGAAGAACGAAACGTCTTACATGGAAGATATTAACTGAAATTTTTTACGTGTAAAAAATGTAAATACTGACCTGGATTCGGAAGGTAGGTTGGATCCTAAAATCTATTTTCAAGGTACGCAAATGATTTTTTATATTTATGTTTTTTTTTTATCTCTAAATCGCCAAATTGAGAATTTCCAACACAATAATGAATTATAAAGCATTCGACACATAGTAAAAGTCATTTACCTTAACTAATAATGGCTAACAAGGCTGGATTTTTACTAGAACGGCTTACGAAATTCGTGTATTGAATATTTTGCATTGTGTCAAATGAAAATTAGTTTGGTTTATAAGAAATTTACTTGTAGTTTAGTAATTGTTTTTGTGATCCAGTCAAACTATTGTAACAATGAACTACTAGGTAAAATCTCTAATTTAAACCACGTTCTTCACTTAAAATTAAATGATTAATTAATTTATTATAAGGCAAACAATAATTCCTTTTGCCCTTCGTCTCTCGCCAGAATTTCTGTTCCTATTCTTTATTATATAGTACGTCTACACTTTATCATTGTAATTCTCCTTTTTGTATATAAGAGTACATAAGTTAAAATTGTAAGATTTCACAATTGATTCAAGAACAATAACTTAACGGCTTGTTTAACAATTAATTAACATTTCACAGATCTTCTTATTTCCTATTGAGAAATTCTTTACTTCTATTTAGATTTCTTATTAACTTATTTACAATATTAATTAACGGTTCTCTTCCCCGTTATCTGTTCGCCAATTATCAATAAATTAATGAGATTCAGTGATGATTTTCATTAATTTTACATTATTATAATTCTATAACATTTAAAAATATGCATTTTACAGAGAGAAAGAGAGAAAATATGATTATGCAATGTTAAGAGAGCGACTTATATTTAATAATGCTTCTGCTGACACGCTTTTACTTTTTCACTTCATGAATGTGTTAATGGTTGTTCCTTTTTATTTGTTTTTACTTATCCGGTCTCGCATTGATAGCATGTTAGAGGTTCCTATTGTTACAATATTCGCGTTTTTTTTCTGTCCGTCATGGACGTTCCACTGTTCGTGTGTTCTAAATTTGCGATATCATTCCAGAAAATAAGTTATGTAACCGCTAACATGAAGTAGTTTTGAAGATTTCGGATAACCGAGAACAATGGGGTTGTAACAAAATGGAATGCGTAGTAGACGTTCAGCTGCATCCAAAGAGTTGTTTGCAACCAACTATTAACATCGCAAATCAGCTGATTTCAAAGTCAAGAATTCTTAGTCTAATTCTACTTTTATACGAATTTGAATACTAGATCGTGGATACCGGGGTTCTTTGGTGGTTGGGTTTCGATTAACCACACATCACAGGAATGGTCGACCTGCGACTGTACAAGACGTACTTCATTTACATCTATACATATCATCCTCATTCATCTCTGAAGTAATAATACGGTGGTTTCGGAGGCTAAACAAAAAAAGAGAGTTAAATTCTATGAACATAAACTAAAAATTAACCACAATATATTTTTAGACTACAGAAATTACGTGCAGGACGTATGTGCGAATAAATTGTTAAATAATAACCGTGTTATCGGTGGTCAGGGAATGACTGTCGAGGTTGATGAATTTATATTCTTTAGTAGAAAATATGACATTGGCAGAATACCGTGAAAGCAGTGGGTTTTTTGCAGGATCTGCCGAGAAACAGCGAGTTTTATGTTTGCTGTTTGTAACTGAAGTGTGGATCCATTACTGCTAATAATACTTAATTTTATCGCACCGAATTATTTCATATCATTGGCCAGCCTACAAAGGAATAAGAAATTTGAACCGTAATTTATTTACATAACACTGTTAACCGCTCTCAAAATTTTATAGATCCAATTACTGGGACGCATATCCAGATTGTTGAAAGGCTGTGGAGAATAATAAAAAATAAGCTTCGTCGTAAAACTGTCACAGCAAGGAATTTATTAGGTAGCTATTTATGCGAATTTCTCTGGTGTCATAAAATATATGTAGAGGGTTGAAATCCGTTTCATTTCATTCTGGAAGACATTGGCCAGTACAATAAGTTACTAGCCGAGTTTTGTAAGTAAAATAAATATCTCATTTATACTTCATTTTTTATAAATAGATAATTTATAATACATATGATTTAAAAAATTCCAGCTTATTACCTGAAATTTTTATTTTAAAATTAAATCCTCATCTTCCTGATTACACTCGCTCTTTACTACCTGTCTGAGCAAAGCGCTGGGAATGAAAAGTGAAACAACTGATTTTAATCAATGTTAACGTTAAAATCTACTTAAAATTTGTTCATTAGAATAAACTAATTATCATTCATTAATATTTTTATAGATTATTAGAAATTTTTATTATTCTTAGCTCAGACAGAGTAATTTAACAACCCAAGATCTAAAAAAACTTACAGATTGACAAATTTTTAATACTATTTTTCTCCAATATTATTGGAAGGGTTTTAGCGTGTTCATTTCATGTTTTTACAGATCCGTAGATGTCAAAAAAATCGAAATTCTTTAATTTTTTTTTGTGCAGGATGTTACATTTTTAAAACTTTAAACAATAATCAATCGTTTATGTAGATATAAATAATCAGGTAATAATAATGAATTTTCATTCAACAGTCGTCTCTTTCAAATAACAGAATACATTAATGAAATATTAATGTAATAACGATTAAAATATTTATACATTGGTGAATATTAATTCCTAATTTACTAGTGACTGAATTCATGATAATGGAATGTAGTATTTAAAATCTTAAACACGTAAAAAACTATTTTATCCCTTTTAAATCTTGTAAGGTTTTAAAATTTTGTGTCAGACACTTCAACTGTAAAGAGTTGTAACTCGGGTTTAACTTTTATTTGTCGGGTGAAAGTATAATTTGAATTTCCGTTTCCCCTTTAAGTCATGCCTGTGAATACATTTATTAAAAATACATTTTAATTTTTTTTTATTTTCAGAGCACGAACATGCACGTGGATGTACAAACGTGATAATATCGTGAGGCTTATTTCGTTAAAAAAGAAATATATATATATAGTTAGCATTTTATTTACGCTTTTTTTACTAAATAATCTTTTCTTTTTTTAATCTCAATATAAACTGTTCTACTCATATTTCCTGTGAAGAAATATTTTTATTTATTTTTTTACAAAATAGAGTTATTTATTAATGTGTCTTGGAAAAATATAACAGCTTACGTGGAAATATAAAACATGTTTTTAAAGAATAAAAAAAAGACCGGAAAGCATACTTTTAAATAGCTATTAAAAATATCCGATTATATTTTCCTTATATTTTTAATGAGTTTTATTTAATCAAAAAGTAAAATTTACCTTACTTTAAGTTACTCTATGCAGCGTAAAAAAAAAAAAAAATACGAAGAATAAACATATAACGTCTATTTCTGTATATGTGAATTAAAAGTTACTTGTGTGTTTTATAATAATGTTTTATAAATTTTATGCAAAATTGTTGAAATGCGTAGGTGGCTTTTCTCTGTCTTAATTATTTACATCAATTGCTCAAGATGTCTGAACTAAATTTATTGAATCCAGTTCTGGAAATCTATCAAGAATTAAAATTGCCGAAGTTCTTGAAAAATTTCTTTCAAAAGTTGTTCATAATACTCGTATATTACATACTCACTGTCATATTAATAGTCCTGCAATTATAAATTCTTTTTCAAGTAAGAAACTAAAAGAATAAACAAATGCAAAATAGATATGAATAATCATCTAATTGTTAAGCTAAGTGTTAAATTAAACTTATGTTAATCTTCAGCTGTAAATTTTAGTAACTCTATTGGTAGGGTGGCTTAACTCAGCTAATATGTTTGTCTGGTAATTCAATTCAATGATAATTAAAAAAAAGAAAAAAATGTTCTTATACCATAAATAAATATGAATTAACAGTATTATCATTTCGATAGTAAGGATAAATGTTGGTAGATACTAAATTAAATTTGGGTTACGGTTGAGCGTAATTCAGTATAGTTACGTGCAGAATTTTTACTCGTTTTTCATTTTGCAGTGTTATTAAACGTAGTAGTAAATACAGTAGTAAATAATATAAAAAATAAAATATTTTTTTTTGTTTTAGTGTTATACGTATAAACGTTATTATTATTTTTTTGAAAAATATGAATGAAAATACTGTTTCATTTTTTTTTATGATTAATTATTCAAATAAGTTCGAAGCTTTTTTGCTAAAAATGGAGAATTTTTAGCGTATGAAAAATGTCTTCTTTGACCCGGATACAAACTCGGGACTTTCGGATGAAAGACTGGTAGGCTACAATTCCACCACTGAGATCGGTAATATTATACATTTGTTACTACATATACAGTGTGTTGATTAGTTTTGGTTTATAAATGTTATAAAATCTTTTAGCTTCACGCATTAATTTATAAATAATAAAATTGTCTGATTTTATTTAATAAAATTTTACTCAACTTACCATATATAAAAATCCAGATTTGTTAGCATTAAATAAATAAGAAAAAAGAAAAACTGTAAATACCGAAAAAGAATTATATTTTTTAATTTTTTATAAAATCATAAACCCAATTATTGTTTTACGAGAAATTAATTGATCAAATAATATATGTTTTAAGCAAAATAATGTAATCTACCGTAAGTAAATATTAAACTATTGAAAATTAAAAAGAAAATTAGGAAAAAAGACAGAAATTATTCAAATCTAACGAGCTTCATTTATTTTATTTCTGAAATAATATAAAGTATTTAATTAATTGACGTTTAACATTATATATGATGTAACTTTGTAAGCTAATTATTTATTATATGTTCCAATAAAATATGAATTATCTTTTAAAATTTAGTGCTTCAACTAATTAAATCGTGTGATTTCAAAAATGTCATGGTAGTAATAAAATATTTTTGTCTTAATAATACCAGTAAGTTGTGATGGTATTCCTTAATAAATGCGAGTTACACTCTCATTCTGGTTTTACTCTACCTGACAATTCCATTTTCTATCTTATCACTTATCACTCAAGTTTGGTCTTTCAAAATGGCATTTGCATAACAATACGAAAGGAAGCGATTAATTGTTAGTCGGCAGGTCTGGCAAAAATTTAACTGAAGTTTCCCTGCTAGTAACTCGAAAATTCCCGACTGGTACACGCCTGTTTAAAACGCATGCGTACAGTTTGAGAAGGTTTCTGAGCTCAGTTGTGGCGCTACTTGCTCTGTGTACGGTCGTTGCCCTTTGAGGTAAGGTCCGGATCACTCGCAGTCTACTAACTACAACTGGATTGAGACGTTCCTTCCCACCTTGTCTCCCGCCTAGATAGATTACAGTAAGCGATTCAATTTCATGACTTATTGGCCAATTAAGTATTGTATTATGTTCCTTACTGGATAACATATGCTAATCTTGTATCTTATCTAATAGTAACAATATTGTTTTATGTTTAACGTTGATAAATGTATTTTTTTTAAAACAATTGTTTCTGCTTTTGCTATAAACAAATAACAGTCCAGTAATTATCAGTTAATGCGTACTTTGTGCATCTTTGTTAACGTTTTGTGAAGAGATAAATGCTTATTATTTCATAGCTTACAGAAGGTTATCTTTTGATATAAAAATAATTTAATATCTGTTAATATTTTGTATTGTCTGTTATTAAAGATGGAAGTTTTTTGAATCCTTACTATATCTAGCTTACTATTTAAAATTTTATTACCGTGTTTGTCATATGAAATATCATTTTTACATTAGCAATAGAATAATACGATATAATTTATTCAGATTTTATGAATGGAAAACAAAAATGAAATCAGAAGATTTCAAGGATAAATATGTTATTGGTCGAACCAATTAACTGTTTATGATCTGATAAAATGTTCCATTTTTAAGCAAAGATTTATGTTTAATATGATAATTTAGTCTATGCGTATTAAATTTTCCAACGATTCAATCATTCCAATACAAAGAAAATGGTTTATAAAATAAAGAAGTAAATATTTGAAAAACAAATATGAACTACAATTTATTTAGCGATTTATTCTGTATATTATATTTACTAACAGCTCTTAACAAATTTTTTTTAGCAGTGGTTTTGGTACGAATTTTAAAAGCCAATTAAAATGCTCATCGGTGAACAAATAGTATTATTCCATGCTAATTTTTTCATTATATTTTAAACACAGCTTCTTCAAAATTGTTAATAGTAAATTGCCAACGATTATGATTTAATATCGAGGAACTTAAATCTAATGCTTGTCGCATTATATTTTTTAAATTTAAATTTAAATCCTAATTTAAAAGAATTAAAAATTAAAACTACAAATCTCGTGATTCTGATGTAAAATAAATCAGTCTATTATTTTTTTAATTTTATTTTGTTAACTAAAATTTTTAATTTAAATTATGATACCAGAAGTGGTTGCGAGTTGAACAATTTAACACCATTGTTTAATAAGGAAGGTGCTGTATTTTGCAATTTGCATGTTGTATATTATTACATATCTTGAAAGACCACTTTCACACTTGTCAATAGCTTCGTTGTAACTTAATAAGTAGTGTATATACTAAAACATCGTTACTACTTTTTTTACTGCACAAAGAAAATACTTATCTGTTTAATGATTATTTAAAATATAAATAATTAAATAACGGTTACTTATTTGATGGGTTGATTTTATAAAAATCTAAATTATTTTACATTAGTATTAAATTTTGAAATTATTAAAAGAAAATTATGTCAAATAAAATTTTAATTCATGTGTATATCCTATTGTAAAACTAAATAAGAAAAAAATTTAACCGTTTATGTATACCAATTTCTTGCAAAGTCTAAATACTGTTAATATTGTTTAACAGTAAAAAAGTTTTTGATTGAAAAAAAGTTCCGTTTTTTTCTGACAAAAAAAAACTAATTTTTCTGTGGATTTATTTTTTTAGAAGTTTCTTTAACGATGAACGCATCGAATCGTATAAAATATGTAAATCCCTTTCCTTAATTAAACAAAAAAAAAAAGAAAAAAAGATTTAATCGAATAAAATTTACGCTGGTTTCTGTTGATTTAATTAGTGTGGGTAAATGTAATCAGATTTAGCATATTTTATGAAGAGAGTTATAAAATGTCACGAAATGTTGAAAGAGAGATAGAAGAACCTACTCTTTTTTACAGTGTCATTAGATTTCGTTATTTTTTTGTGATAAATACAGTCTTTTGGTTCATCTTTACTATAAAAAAAAAAAAAACTAATAAAATATAAATGATATTTTGAGATATTTTTACTTTTATATTGTACGTTTGTGAATCAATTTTTGAAAAATGTTCAGTGTGTTTTTGAGTATTTTGTAATGAGCATATGCTTCTTTATATCGCTTATTTCACTTGAGAAAATAAATTATTTTAATTAAAATCTATATATTATTTAATCTGTATATGTTTATTTTGTATCAAACATGAAATTAAGGTATTTTATATTATTTGTTTGACTGGAAAAAATAAATAAATTTGTAATAATCATGCAGTGCTATTTATGTTTTTATGATTTTCAAAACGATAAGTTAGATTTTTTTATTTAAAAAAAAAAAATATAATAATTTTGCGCTTCTACAGTTTTGACAAACAATCTATAACCTGTCTATAGTTATTTATTGGTATTTTATCAAGTATTAAATAGAAAAAAAATATTTTTACCAAAAGTTAATTCTCAATTTCATATTTTAAGCGTATCTAAAAAGCATTTTCCTCTTTTAATCTCACTTTTAGTAAAAAATGTTTATTTTCTCACTCGGAGTATATAAAAACGACATTTATAAAATTTTATTTGATTATATTTAGATTGTATGACGTCACACTTTATGACGTCATTTTTCATAATAGTAGTTGCAGTTTTAATTAAATTAAAATATTTGGGAGTACATATTATTAATATATTTATTTCATAATAAATAAGGATTATAAAATTATATTTTTCTTTGTTTTATTTGGGAAGTGCTAGGTTCAAATTTTGGTTAAGAATAACAAATTATTATTCAAAATTTATTTTTTATCACCAGCAGTAACTATAATTATTGAAACGAACGAATAAATGTATTACCTGTTAAAAAATAAAATGCATAGTAAATTATTGTGTAAATTCAGTTGTAAAAAACAGTAAAATTCTAATTATGAGATATTTGCATTACGCTCATTAAACTTTTTAACATTCAAATATCAAATAATCCTCGGTCAGTTTTATTTTTTAAATAATTTTAAATAAATAGTAACTAGTCATTTTATATTGTTATGATAAATATTTAAAAAAATTCCTTTACCAATCTACTAGATTTTTTTGTAATAAATTTTTATAATTTGTTTTTTATCTTAGCATTTACTTACAAATATGTCTATTACAAAAATGTTGTAATATTTGCAAAAAAATATCGCGCAGGAAGCATATGAACATGATGCTCTCAATTAAATTTTCTTTTTGACAAATTTTTATGATATATTTTATTAGTTTTTTCCATACGTTTATTAAATATTAAGAAATTTTTAGTGTTATAATCAAGCTAGCTTATGAATATATGTTTTCAAATTTATTTTTTTGGCATTTCAATAAAATTAGTTTTACCAAACTTGTAAAAAACGTTTTATTTTTTCTCTGCTTCAACTTATTGCAAGGATTTAGTTTCTATAATAATTAAAGTAGTTTAATATGTAATAAAAAAGTTGTAAAATTAATATTAATTGCTCGTTAATGTACCCTACTCTATAAAATTAGTTAGAAAAATTTTATTACGTTTAAAAAAATATTTTTTTTATTATTTAAATAATAAATATTGTTTCAAAGATAAATTGTTACTCTATAAAATCAATTTGCATAATAAGTGAGAATTACAAGTGAAATTAATTCGATATCTTACCACCGTTGTTTTTTAAATGTATCAAAATATTTATTAAGAAAAAACCCATCTCATTTGTGAGTGGTTGCAACTGTGATGAATTAATTGTATTCTAAAATAATTAACTCCGAATGAATCTGTTTTTTTCCCTTTCTATTGTGGTTTATGCTTATAAAAAATTTTCAGTTATAAAATTACATGAAAAAAAGTACTGTTATTTGTCTTCTAGCGAATGAGTTATTCCTTATTGATGTAATTTGCATAAATGAAAAGCTACATTTGTTAAATTAAATAATTGTAAACTTTATTATTGTTTTGTTTTAGATTATACATATACGCGTATATCTGATTAGGTATTTCGGTATGTTTGTGTGTAGATATATAGGCATTTGGTTTAGTATTAGCATTCAACTCCATAATTTTATTTATATAAAAATACTAAAGTCTTTTTTAAAAACAAAAAATTTCTTATTTAAGTAATATTCATCAATTTATACATTTAACTACCCGGAATTAAATTACAAGTGGTCTTCATTAATATAATTACCATTTATATAATTGAAGATTGTGAACGTTTTGCTGTTTAATTAACGATATTATTTTACACAACGTCTCTACTGGATTAAATAACGTACTATATACTGACAAATTAGCTATTGTTTGCCTAAATTTAATTTCTTAAGTAATAAACTATGTTGACGTGATGAAATTTTAAATGAAATAACTGTCAAATAAAATCATTTAATTTCTTATTTCAGACATATAATTTAGTTACATTCAAAGTATCGGTGTCGACAACAAAGTAGATGTTTTATAGTATTATAAAACGTAAAACAAAACAAAAGACAAAACCCATTTTATAGTATTTTAATAGTATTAATAGTATAGTATTTTTAATAAATTATATAATCTTATTTTATATACCAAAAAATATACTTTTCTCATGAAGATTAATTTAAAATATATATTATTGAATTTGAGAATTTGAGAAATTTGAGTCATTGTAATTTGAAAAAATGTTCATAAAAAAAAATAATAGCAAAATAGTAAAAATATCCACCCGATCAAACATAAATAATTGAAAGAAGTTCTAATCATTTAGAAGTTAGATTAATAATATCGTCCGCAGATAAAATTTGCTTTCATTTTAGTTTACACGAACTTCATTTTAAATTGCTCCAAGTCACTTATTAAATCGTTTGATGGTAATTCTTGGTTACGTTTCGAAATTTTTACTGCTTTCAATGAATTATTATTTAAGACTAGTCTAGAAGTGAATATTTGGTAATAACAGAATGTGTCGTTTACATAAATTCTATATTTTACAGCAACTTGCGCTCTTAAGAAAAAAAAAATCGTCTGATATCACTGCAGGAAATATGACAACTTGTAGAGTTATTCTGGAGTTACAGTTAGTAAAATTTAAAAAAGGCAAATTGAAAAATAAAACATAACTTCTTGAAGTAGCGGTGTAAAAATTATTTCAAATAAATTGTGTTCAATAATCATTGTGAATAAAAGAGTTTGTTCTTTTGTAGTTTTAATATTTAAACATGTTTAAACAGTATATTTACTATCTTCATATGTATTATTTAAAAATATAGTAGAAGAATATTCGTATGGTTTGTTTAAACAGTATATTTACTATGTTCAAATGTATTATTTAAAAAAATAATACAAGAATATTCGTATGGTTTGTTTATTAACAGATTAAATGTTAAAAAGGTTAAGATACTTGGTTCTTGGTTGAAAATAATGCTAGTAATTTGCTATGAATTAGTGTAATTTACATATAAATTAGAGTTAATTACATAAGTGATGACTGTTATTTAACGTTCGAACGAAATAAATTTCGATTTCATATTCTGAAACATGATGAATATTAGCTTTCACCTATTAAAAATTAATTGCATTTTATGTACAGTTAATATCAATAATATCAGCCTTTTATTTGTAGTAAATACAGATATATTGTTGGAGTTTTGAGTTAATACTTAGAATATTGAAATTCTAATACGAATCAGAAACTGATTTTCTGTGTGTAACGCTAAATAAATAAATTGTCTTACAAAAAAATATTCAGCATAGATATTAGAATATCAGTATGCGTATAAGGGAAAAGAAATAAAAAAATGATAGTTTATTGAGTATGAACGTCAACGGGAACAAAAAGTAACGTTAAATACGTTATCGATTTCTCCTATTAAAAGAGACAATGTGCATATAATATACTGAAAGGAAATCACTGAATTTATTTGTTGAGCTACACAATCTGTCCTAAATATTCTGATGACTGTGATACGTGATAATTATTTGAAATACAAGCGGTACCACTTAGATGTCTTCTTTAGACAATGATATTTTTTCATAAAGCAACTCCCTACATTGAATAAAATGATTTCACTTGCTCTTGGTTGAATATCGTTTGAATTATGGTGGGTTTTGGCATGATGATATTGAACTATACAATCACTTTAATAACGAAGGCAACATGGAACTTACTACACATTACTTTCTATCTTACGTCTGCTCATGGGATTTTTTATGCTTGAATATGATTAAGCCATCGTTAGTAAAGGCTGATCATCCTATCGGTTCACCTAGCATGTTACGGTTATGGTTGTAACAAGTGTACACAGATTTTAATTGTTTTTGAAGGAAGTTATTTATTAAATAACCTATTTTCTGACACGAAAAAATGTGGTAAATAACATAACATCGTTTGTACGGGAAAATCAATAGAAAATGAAATTGATTGGCATTAATGTGTGTGTATGTTTGATACTTTTAATCCATAACGATAAGCTAATCGTTCTCAACATGCAGTAAAAAACATCTCTTTTTCATTCAGAAGTTTTTTTTTATATACTTTACTATTTATTTATGCTATGATTATAAGTACTGCAGTGTTCATTAACGTGTGTTTTAAGTCCCAAGTTTTTCTTGGGACAAAGTGAAGGTGAAATTTATTAATCGATGTTAGAAGAGGTGTTCCTCGGAGATTGTGATTCCTTCTTTATTGTAAATATTGACGTAACATTCCTGGTAAACATACAGAAACAAACAATTTAAAGAAAACCAACCGATAGAACGAATAGAAACTTAGCCTTTAATTTATGTGGTCATTCGATGAGAAAAAAGAGAAATTAAAATACTAAATTGAATGAAAAATAATTAATGCAATCAGAGTAATAAATAATGTTTCGTTTTATTGCATTATTTTTTTAAGACTAATCGGTTTTTTATAAAATGTAAAATTTTAAAATTTTATTAGCTCATTATTAACGTACTAATTCAATTTAGAAATTTTTCATAACTCAAAATAATTTATGTGCATGTAAGACTATAAACTCACGAATAAAAAAAAACGATCTACGATCAAATTTGTCAAAATAAAATATATTACGTTATAGGTAATTGATAAAAATGATATAAAATCAATTATAAAATTTTACGCGATTTTTTATTAAATAATTATTTTCTTCAAATTTATTAAATTTGGCTTATTTTGAACTATCAAGTTGAGAATTAAATTAGATTATTATTACTAATCTTGATTTAATTAAAAGTAAGTACACAATCTAAAGAGAGTCGATCCGAATATATTTTTGTTTTTAATTCATGATGATATCAAGATTTTCTTTATGGAGTTAATTTATTAAGGTTTCTTGTATCATTTATAATGAAATAGGTTTTATCTGCGTGTATATCTATTGTCACTGATACGTCTAGGCTTAAATGTAATTGGCTCCGCCTTAACGAAAAAAAATACTTATATATATCCATCGCTCGAAGCTCTTACATTTATTTAAACTAAATATTTTTTATTTTTATTTCTATCTATATATATTGTTATTCGATCATTTGTTATTACAATATTTCTTATACAACAGTATCTGATGTTTATTATATCTGTGTAACCGGTTTTAGTAGAATCAGACATATGTATTTAATTAACGAATCGAATCAGAGCAACTCTCGTTTTATACAAGTATTAAATTTAGAGGTTCCATGTAGTAAGTAAGATAATGCAACCACAGTAATTCAACACACGTATTCATGATATTTAATTAAATAGCTGAATATGTAAACATTTGTGTGTTGAACTTGTTTATCTTATTTTTATTGCAGTACGGATACGAACAGAATATACAACAAGCTTCTTGCAACTACAGTTTGTTAGTAATATTTCTTCGAAAACATGTTGAGCAGAATGCAGTAAATTAGTTCTTCAATATGGTCCATTGATCAAATGTATTTCTTTTTTATTAATTGCAGTTGGATTAGATATAATTGTTTATTTAATGAGAAAAAAACGAAGATAATTTTAATTACAATGATTATTGAGAAAAATAAATGTTTTTAATGACGTCCTTGTACTTACTTTTACTTTTGTTTCTCACGTTTTTTAGTAAGTTCAACAATAAATTTCAAACGAGTAGAAGAATTTCAATGAAATTTTGTTTATTTATTCTTGCTAATCGGTTATTATATACGAGGTTGAGATTTTATGTAATTCCTACAATATTTATATTTTTTCTCCCCGAGCTAATCAGGAATTCACAATTCTACTGCTTTTGTAGACCGATACCTACATAGCTTAAGAAAAAATTCATAATGTACTGTTCCAATCTATTATTATATTAAAAACTTTATGTTTCTGACGTCCTTCCACAAAACCAACATTGGGATTTAACCAGTACCATTACTATCTGTTTTAGATACATCTACGGAGGGATAAAAGAAGTTGTGAAAGTACACAATAAAAATTTTTTTTTTCTCAATAACAATTATAATCGGCTCTCCTGCGGAGCCATAAGTAAGTTTCTTCACAAAAGCACGTGATAAGAAGGTCCTTAAGGAACCCCCAAAATAAATAATACACAATAAACAGTTGTAAGCAAACTTAAAGTCAAATATGAAATTTCAAGCTGTCATAAATCACAAACTAATAAGTTCAGCACCATATAGTCCACAAAACAAACATTAATAACAAATAAAAAAGAAAAAGAAAGAGAAGTAACAAGAAATTAGATATGAAACCACTAAACTTGACTGTGTTTACCACACAATCTACCACACAATGTGGTGTCTAGCACACAATCAAATTAATTGAAAAATTAATGAATTTCATGGAAATATAAATAGATGTAGGCTGTTTATTTATTACAGGCTGGCTTGCAATCATTACTAAATAACTAAATGTCATAAGTTACTCTACTCTCCACTAAACCCAGAGTAAACACAGCCGATAGAGTATTACAATATCATGTAAAATGAAAATCGGAATCGCAGATAGAAAAGCAAGTGATTGCAAATTAAGAAACAAATTGGTTAATAAAATCAATTGTAACGACTTTTTGTATGGATGTAAAATCGAGTTTAATTAGAAAAACATCAAAAAATGAAACGGCCCTTTGACTTTTCCTTCGCCTTAAAAAATCGTTAGAAATGAAATATAAATACAGGTTATGAGAGTATTGATTAGAGAATAAAATAAGATACCGTCTGCCTTTATTTTACTTTATTATGAACCTTATTATATCGAGTATAATACTCGCATGAATCGTATTGTAATGTTTATGTGGTATAAGTGAAAAAATATGACAGACATACACAAAATATATGCGTACTGCAGATGGATTATTGGTGTTGTGTTAACGTTAAAAATTGGAAAAATATGGTTTAGCCCAATTACGAATAAATTGATTCTGTAAAAATAGCTTCATACGTGTTTTCCTCTTGTAACATCGGTTTAGGGATTGATTTGTAATAACTTTACATCAAAATCATTTTTATCATTTACGTTTTATTTATTCTTTCCAGTAACGTAACAAGTCTGTGAGATTTGTAGATATTTCATGTTTACTATAGTAAACTCATTCTGAATATGCGTCGTCTTGCGATGTATACATACGAGTATTCTCGTATGTAATGATAGTAGTAAAGGTAATGACGGATTACTTAGCGGTCTAATGAATTGCTTCCTTAACGTCATGTAATGTTATGTTAAGACTTGTGCTACAGACACATTGAAATAGGTTATTGCAGGTTGTTTATTCCAAAAAAAATATAAAAAAATATTTTTTTCCATCAGTCATTTGACGTATTTTTACACTTTCTTAATTTAGTTTTCTATTACTCTTATTATCTAACTTTTTAATGTCCTTAATAATCTAGTTTGTGAGTACTAAATTTTGTTATTCCTTATAATTTTAACACGTAAGTAACATAAAACAAATTGTGTGTTCTTAAATAATAGTTTGGTGGATGTTTTAATAAAAGTATTTGTTAATGCCACGCATAAAACGTACGTAAATTAATTACATAACTGGAATGATTGAAGACGACTTGAATGACTCATAAGTCACACTGGAAGTAAGATCACCGTTTTCAGGAATAAAATTTTCCTATACCAGGCTTATTGCTGAATGAGTAAAGTGGTTTCCTTTATCATCTTCACTAACCCAAATAAACGATTATATAACAAAATAATTTAGTTGGCAGCGTTTCTTCTATCAGTATTAAAGGCTGTTCGTTTATCAAGTATTATTTATTCGAAAATTAAAAACTCAATAAAATTAAGTTACTCGATCTATCCGAAATAATGTTCGTATATATTTTTAGTCTGAAGTAAGAAAGGTTTCAGACTGAGGTTTCGTATAATAGTTGAAATAATATAGATTTTAGGGTGATTCTGAAAATGTTATTCTTCTTTATAGTAGGTAGTTAGGTGTTTATAAGAGCTGTAGCCTACATCAACAGTAAACATGTTTTCATTTGTTAGGTTGTAAGTGCTCCGGTCATACTCACCATGGAAAATTAGTATTAGACAACTAATAAAAACTAATAACCAATAAAAACAAATCCCAGCTCAGGCATACTAAGAAAGTGAGGAGTGGAGTGATTTCTTAGTATCTTCTCCATTGTTCCGATATATTATTGCACAGCATCATGCCAAGTCGACCGAATTCTATGTGATAATCTAACTTTCACCACAGACACATGATGTACAAGAAACATCATTGCTCACGGAGAAAGCAATTCTAATAGGTATCTCTTATACCAAAGGTTCTTTAAGTCCTTCACAGGCACAACAAAGTCTGAAATAGACAGTATAAATCAATAAATTTGTTCTATATCTTTCGGTTATGAAATAATACGTTATCCAATGCTTTAATATTCGGAAGAGAAAATTATTTAAAAATCAAATAATGATTTGATTTCACTTTCTATCAATATATTCATGTATCTAGCATTCTGTTCATATGATATAAACTACAATACTTGGCACGTAAAATCAAAATTTAATTATACGTAAAAACGACTTATTTTTCCCGTAACAAGTTTAAGCAGCTTCATATAAGCCTCTTCACCACCGACTTGTTAGCCTGGTCACTAGATCCCTACTATTTCATACATTGTATTGTAATCATTCTTAAACAAAGGCATAAAGGAATTAAGTTAGTATTACAAGAAGGTAAAAGATCTATTTTAGGGAATTACTGCTTATAATTAACCATTATTAGTTTCATATAGCTTACCAGTAAAATATAATGTGTTTATATACTTAAAATAAAATCTCATTATGGCTGTAATTATAATTTACTTTAAAAAACGCAAAAAATATTTTTAGGTTTCTTATAACTAGACATTTTTTATAAAAGTTATTTGCATTTTTATTTCTCCCTTTAAACTTATGTAATTAACCTTTTTGCTGCATGTCTGTAAGTTATTTAATAAAAGAATAATGATAATTGAAAGTTTAATGCCCATATTATAAAATAAAACTCGTAAGATGTAACTAATGATTATGATTTGTGTAATAATCAAATATGTAATATATTAATATTTATGTATATTATTTGTGTAAGGTAAATGGGAAATTTTGCGGTACAGTTTCAATTTAAAATGGATAATTTCTGTTATAAAATTTTGTTAAATTTCTACAAAATCCTTATCTTATACTAATAAAATCATTTACTTATATTCAATAAAACCGAGTGAGCAACTTAAAAGAACCAAGGCATTTCGAACTGTAGTTATTTTATGACTGAAAATCCACACCAGCAAAGAGTGTCCACTTCACAATGTAAAAAACGATGTAGTGTGTGCTGTTTCTGATAATTGTTTGGTGAGGCCAATATTTTTTGACCGGTTATGTCAGTACAGAAATGTATTGTGCAATTTTCGAAGAAATCTACGGTCAGCTAACAGATCGAGAAAAACAGTACGGCTTCTTCCAATAAAACGAAGCAATGTGTCAAGCATCAAACGATTCCATAATACGCGTTCATGCGGCTTTTAGAGAAGAACGGGAAAACTCCTCTCGTTAAGGGGTTAGGATCGTTTGCAAATACCAAGCTCTACTTTAGCCGCAATGGTCGCTTTTAAGTCATTTTTTACATCACCCTAATCGTTTACATGTAGTTAGTGACAGAATTCATCTTCACTGAAGAACCAAGGCTTTCCACTTTATCGTTGAGATCACACTGAAGAACTCCTACACGGTCAGGAAGTACAGCTCGAACATCAAAACTTCATTGTTGAAATGAGGCCGCTTTTCTTTCCAACCTTAAAGTTCGAATAAAATAGGCTCTCTAGCTTCTATGAACAGAGCAGTCAAACATGAGATGTTTATTCTACTGAACTCTGTTTACGCAGATAAAAATTCATTAAATATCTTGATATGGTTTCTATTTTTTTTTTTTTTGTTTTACCTCCGGGTCCGCAGTCAAGCAATTCATTCCGCAGAGGATGAGATGAATGTTTTATAGCGTTTGTGAAAAATAAGACGCTACCACTCGCGCCACGGAGGCCGGCGGATTTGGTTTGGATTAGGAGTTTTAATCGAAACAACTTCGGAGAGGTTAGGTCAAGTCAAGCGATTAGACATGTTTTTTCCATCTCTTACTAAGCGTTTCGTTTTCTTCGTATTTCAGTTCGTTTTCGTGATCTTGTTGGTTTGTTTTGTTTCGTTAGCGTTATTTTCGTTATTTAATTATGTTTTCGTTGTGTTTTAAGTTAATATTTATGTCAGTTGTGCCGCTGCATAACATTTGGTTTCGAGGTGATTTGTGTCGCTTTGATTTCCTGTACTCACTTTTATTTTATGTTATTTAGTTATTTTCGTTGTTAATTACCGTTTTGGTTGACTTTCACTATTATTTGTGAGTTTAAAATTATAATTTTTACTTTCAGCCTACGGTTGCTAGGACTTGTTTATTGGCGACAACAGCTGTTTCATTTGTTTACCTTCGTGGTTAACAGAATAAACAAACATTTAATTTATTAGTTTAAGTTACAATTAATTGATTATGTGAAGATTTGATGAATCGCAGGATATTTCCCGTACCCTTCGTGATGGGTCATCAGTTCAGGCGGGAGAGGATCCTTTGCGCAGTACCCGAAAAGGTACTGAAAATTTATGACGGAAAATCCTCACCAGATAAAGAGTGTCCACTTCACGATGTGAAAAACGATGTTGTGTGTGCTGTTTCTGATATTTGTTTGGTGAGACCAATACCTTTTGACCGGTATGTCAGTACGGAAATGTATCATGCAATTTTTGAAGAAATTTACGCTCAGTTAACAGATCGGAAAAAAGAGTACGGCATGTTCCAATAAAACGGAGCAACGTGTCAAACATCAAACGATTCCATAATACGCGTTCATGCGTCTTTTAGAGAAGAACGGTCTGCAGAGGGTGGGAGCCACCGCTATTTATTGAAGAGATCCCTACATCTAGTTGTGATTTTTTTCTTTGGGATTATCTGAATGATAGAGATTATCAATTAAACCCTCACGCTATTGACGAAGTGAACGCGGACATTCAATAAGAAATCGATGGCATTGACAACAATATTTGGCGTCAGGTGACCAATATGAACGATCGAACACAAAAGTAAATCACTGTTTAGGGGGGGAGATGAAATCATATTTTGCAAATTTTTTTGTTAAAATATGTTAATATGTAAACTTTCGCTAGTGTAAATACAGAGAATAATTCAATTTCTATTCCTATTTCTTAATTTAATTAATGAAATATTACACGTTTCAGTTGTGTTTAGTCTGTAGCGGTTCGATTTTTAGTTCCTCGCGCAATAAGTTTGCATTATATTAATAATCTAATTATGTTTGTATTTCTAATTTTATTCTAATTATATTATGTAAGTTACATATAAGCGTTTTTAACAAACTGTAAGAGTAAACTTCTTAAGCTAATATTTTCATAGTTTCTTGATATGAAAAATTAACTGTAAGGTAAATTGTCTCCATTTGATAAGAATTATATTAATTGGCTGTATGTAATTCACTTTTACTTTAGTTCTGTTTTATATATATTATAAATTTATTAATTTTTTGTAACAAAAGCGTAATATAATCGTTCATAATTAATACAAAAAATTATGTTAATCAAAATAACCGATTTAATATATAATGTTTTTAGAATTGATTAATTCTAATTATTGTATTACCATATCGATTTTAGAAGAAAACTTTTTGTAGAAGATTGATTTGTGAAGACATTTCAGATTTCTGAAGAAAACAAATTTTTCTTTATCAGTTCCACGGTATTGATATATCTGGTGCTGAATTCAGATGGGGAAATTGTTGGAATTTCATTGCATAATTTAGTAATTGTTTCGGACACTATAAACCTTTTTTCTATTTTTCTGGAATTACGTTGGATTAGAATTATTTTTTCGTTTTAAATCACTCTTTAACTAGAATGTCACCTCTGAAATTATTGGGTTTGATTATAATAAATTTTCTAGTCTTTCCTTCGAGGTAGTTTTTATAATTTTATATTTTGTAGCAGTAGTTTAATTTTCATTATGTATAATTAAATTTAAAAAAATAAATAAAAAAACAACAAGTATAAAAAAGGAATATGGTTTTAACAAAAAAAAAAAAAGTTAATTTTGGTAATGTCTTACTTTTTAGTCCAACTTCACAAGATTATTTCAACGGATCTATGGAAAATATTAGTAAACTACTTTGAATGGAGAAAGAAGTAAACCAGACAAAAATTAATACCGATTCTTCTTACAATTCTTAAGAAATAGTTAAATAATATTTATTTATATTTTTCAGGTATAACTTGCTTTAATACCACATTAGTAGATTAGATTAAAAAAAAAAAACAACACATATTCAAACCATATTTTGTAATTAACTTAAAAAAAGTTTACAAAATACATAATATTAAAAAATATTTCTCTAGTAACTGATTTTTAAAATATTGGAAAAATTCTGGTATAAGGAAATCTTAAATAAGTGTTTTAAGATTTTATTTTATGTTACATTACCGCATTCATTCATTCATTCAACAATCTTAAAATATATTTCAAACAGCAAAAGGAAATTTATTAAAATTAATAAATAAAGATTTTTAATTTTTCTAATAACCACTTTCCTTTTTCTTTCTATTTATTTATTTCTACCTACTGTTATACATTTATTGATTATTTATATCCATGATTTTTAATATCAAATCATTCATGAACGTGATGCCAGACACACACACACACACACACTCTCATAAGCGCGATCGCGCGTATATATGTATACATATACACACACCATCCTTTGTAGGTCGGCATGACCATGTCCTGTTGACGCCACATTAATTCTAGCATCATTTAAACAGGCTGAACTTTCTACTTGGCTCCGGAATTGGAAAAGCATCAAAGTAAATCCTTTAAAATTAGTAAACATAATATTCTGTTTTCCCCCAAGAACATCCCCATCAGTTTTAGTTAACAACACCCCCGTTACACAACGTAACACAGTAAAATATTTAGATGTTATACCAGACAGTTGACTGGCCTAGGCCAATTAAAATAAAAACGGCAAACAAACCGCCTGCAACGACACTGTATAATGATTTACGAGTACCGTACGTAATTGACAGTATCAAACGTTACTAGAACCTTTTTTATTCCAAAACAAGCTATCATAAAACTATCTCGTTAGACAATTCCACTGACAAAATATACTAGTCAATCCTTCAAGTAAGTTAACGAGAAAATGGAATAGTTAAAATTTTGAGACAAAAACAATAAAGATTCTTTCAGTTCATTGATTAATACGCTTGATTTGATTAATAAACATAATCTCACTTAATTCCATAAAAATACAGTTCATTATTATATAATTTAAAATTTAAATTATTTGGAAGATCTCGTTGAACTCATTTCTCGTATTCATACTCATCTCATTCATATAATCGGTATTGTTTTAACGCGTATTTATCCCTAACGTAAAGGAATTAATAAATAATAGTTTTAAAAGAAACTGTACCGAAATAAGCTTACGAACAGTTTATTGAATTAAATTTATTAACGGAAAATGACAAAAAATCATTTATATATACAACTAAGTAAATAAAACAAATGTTATTAAGAAAATTTCAAAGAAATTAAAATAAATTAATTGTTTTTGAGCGGTCTTTGTTGACTATTTTAACAGATAATCTTTCACAAAATCTATGTATAATATTTTCCGGCACTTTTAATAATAGTTAATTTTAATTTAAAAATATCACGTAATTTTGTTTAGTCGGTTTGAAAAGATTGCGTATACTGTATTTTTTTCTTCACGCTTCTATAATCTTTAACTTCTAGGTTATGAAAAACCGGTCCAGCCTTTTTCCAAAGTTATAGAGCATAAAGAATTATACAACCAACTAATAATTCTTTTTTTATTTTCCGGCTTAGTTATGTAATGGTAAAGAGAACGAAGAATGATTTGTGAACATAAAAATACCTAATTTTTAAAAAATTTTATATGTTTATTCTTTAGATGTCAGAATTTTATTTCCCCGACAATTATTACATATATAAGAAAGGAAAATATTATTTTTAGTCAAAGGAAAATATTACTTCTTTTCCTTGCGTCAATGTATTTCTCACCTTCGTGGTTCTTAATTCGAAAATATTATATTCTGGTTACAATTTATTGCGGATGGTTATATGTTATTCTCCACAAGTTTTTGAGTGTAGAACCGAACCGGGTTGGTGTAGTGATTAAACTCGTCATTGCAAATCAGCTGGTTTCAGAGTCGAGAGTTCTAAAGTTCAAGTCCTAGTAAAGGCAGTTACTTTTATACGGATTTGAATACCGATAATTTGATCGTGGATACTGGTGTTTTTGTAGGTTGGGTTTCAATTAACCACACATCAGGAATAGGTGATCTGAGACTGTACAAGACTACACTTCATTTTAATTCATACATATCATCCTCATTCATCCTCTGAAATAGTACCTTACTATGGTTCCGGAGGCTAAACAAAACAGAGAGAGAGGTGTTTTATGTATAGAAAAGTTTAACCTCTAATCGTAAAATTTCGTGTGTTAGCATATGTATTAAGTAAATTTTAGCAAACAGATTTCGAAGAAATCAAATAAGGGAGAGATTTCAAAGATGTAGTAACAAAGAGATTGGACTTCATAAAAATACTTACCTGTATCGTTTAGATCGTAAAAATCAACAATTATCAGAAACACGTTTGAAAATAATACCATCGAATCATTTTTGAAAACAGACTTCAATAAATATATGTAATTTTTTATTTATGTTTAATTACTCTTTAAGAAAGTCTGATTTATCATAAGATTGATTTTAATAATTTTTCTATTCTGTACTGCTTTAAAAAATTATTATAAAACTCACTATTTAGTATAAGCACAAATTATGTATTACTTTTCTTTTGTTAATAAATTTATTAAATAAGTAAGAAAGGAATAAGGAAGTAAAAATAATAATGGAATTTAAATTTATAACTGGTGGGGTGTTTACTTTTAAACTTACCACAAATATCAGTTAGTTCAATAAAATCACTGCTATACATTTTAAAATCAGGCTGATCCAAGTAATAATATACATTTATTAAGCAATTTCTTTACTGAAATAATACAACATTATTAAACGAATGGCTGAAAATAACAATTATTTTTTCAAAACAGTAAATTAGTAAGATTTAAAGTAAAAGAAAAAGACTTTATTTGTTTCAAACAATTTTTTAAAGTTTGTTATAGAATGTATTTTGAAAATTAAATATGGATTTTACTTTTATTTTAGACTTTAAAACATTTTTTTTATTTCTAAGCAAACTTCTTATGTTCCGGAAAGTTAGATGTTTGGAACAACCAATTTATGTGCTCCTAATTAAAATGTTCAAAGTAGTTTCTAACAATGGATTTTCTATCTTTCAACTTATTTTAAGGTTCAAAAGATAGAAAGTTACGACTGGATAAGAATGTTAATAGATACAGAATGGAAAGCAGTTTTCTTTATAGACAAAAAAGGAATCTGTTATATTCCTTTATTTTTCCTCATTTTTAATCATACCAGCATAATTTTCCTCTTAACATGATTACTTTTCATTTCATCAGTCTTTATGTTTTCTTTAACGATTCTGGTGCGGTTGTTGAGAGTCATGATTCGACTGTATTTTGACGTCTACAAAGCGATTAATAAAATGCTGGATCACTTACTGATTCGTAAACAGCATTCATGATCATGGTTTTAGGATGAGCATATATAATAGATTTGGGTCATTAGACCTTAACAAGAAAAAAATTTCAAAACAGTATATGTATCAATGTGACCAATAGTTTTGTGTATCATATGAATTCACACAGAGGTTTCTAGTCTTCATTTATTCATCAATGACCTAATTTAAGTCTATAAATAAATTGGCCTAATGAATAATAAAGTATATTAAGATTAAATGAAATCGGGAGGAAAACTCCTCTCGTTAAGGGGTTAGGCGCGTTTGCCAAAGCACTACATTAGCCGCAATGGTCGCTTTTAAGTCATTTTTTACATCACCCTGTTCGTTTACATATAATGGAGTTAGTGGCAGGATTCATCTTCACAGAAGAACCAAGGCTTTCCACTTTATCGTTGGAGAGTGAACTAAGAGATCACACTGAAGAACTTCTACACGGTCAGGCAGTACAGCTCGAACCTCAAAACTTCATTGTTGAAATGAGGCCGCTTTTCTTTCCGACCTTAAAGTTCGAATAAAATAGGCTCTCTAGCTTCTACGAACAGAGCAGTCAAACATGAGATGTTTATTCTACTGAACTCTGTTTACGCAGATAAAAATTCATTAAATATCTTGATATGGTTTCTATTTTTTTTTTTTTTGTTTTACCTCCGGGTCCGCAGTCAAGCAATTCATTCCGCAGAGGATGAGATGAATGTTTTATAGCGTTTGTGAAAAATAAGACGCTACCACTCGCGCCACGGAGGCCGGCGGATTTGGTTTGGATTAGGAGTTTTAATCGAAACAACTTCGGAGAGGATAGGTCAAGTCAAGCGATTAGACATGTTTTTTCCATCTCTTACTAAGCGTTTCGTTTTCTTCGTATTTCAGTTCGTTTTCGTGATCTTGTTAGTTTGTTTTGTTTCGTTAGCGTTATTTTCGTTATTTAATTATGTTTTCGTTGTGTTTTAAGTTAATATTTATGTCAGTTGTGCCGCTGTATAACATTTGGTTTCGAGGTGATTTGTGTCGCTTTGATTTCCTGTACTCACTTTTATTTTATGTTATTTAGTTATTTTCGTTTTTAGTTTACCGTTTTGGTTGACTTTCACTATTATTTGTGAGTTTAAAATTATAATTTTTACTTTCAGCCTACGGTTGCTAGGACTTGTTTATTGGCGACAACAGCTGTTTCATTTGTTTACCTTCGTGGTTAACAGAATAAACATACATTTAATTTATTAGTTTAAGTTACAATTAATTGTTTATGTGGAGATTTGATGAATCGCAGGATATTTCCCGTACCCTTCGTGATGGGTCATCAGTTCAGGCGGGAGAGGATCCTCTGCGCAGTACCCGAAAAGGTACTGAAAATTTATGACGGAAAATCCTACCGGATAAAGAGTGTCTACTTCACGATGTGAAAAACGATGTTGTGTATGCTGTTTCTGATAATTGTTTGGTGAGCAATACCTTTTTACCGGTACGTCAGTACGGAAATGTATCATGCAATTTTTGAAGAAATATACGCTCAGTTAACAGATCGGAAAAAAGAGTACGGCATGTTCCAATAAAACGGAGCAACGTGTCAAACATCAAACGATTCCATAATACGCGTTCATGCGTCTTTTAGAGAAGAACGGTCTGCAGAGGGTGGGAGCCACCGCTATTTATTGAAGAGATCCCTACATCTAGTTGTGATTTTTTTTCTTTGGGATTATCTGAATGATAGAGATTATCAATTAAACCCTGACACTATTGACGAAGTTAACGCAGACATTCAATAAGAAATAGGTGGCATTGACAACAATATTTGGCGTCAGGTGACCAATATGATCAATCGAGCACAAAAGTACATCACTGGACAGTGGGAGATTAAATCATACTTTGGGAAATTTTTTGTTAAAATATGTTAATATGTGAACTTTCGCTAGTGTAAATACAGAGAATAATTCAATTTCTATTCCTATTTCTTAATTTAATTAATGAAATATTACACGTTTCAGTTGTGTTTAGTCTGTAGCGGTTCGATTTTTAGTTCCTCGCGCAATATATTTATTTAACAGATATTATCAATAGATCGTTTTGAAACAGATATTACAGATCAAAATAGGATTACAAATATTTTCGTTGTTTATTATTTTTATTTTGTCTCCGAGATTTCAAAGGATAATCTGTTTCGAATTACATATAGTTTTGCGTCTATATCAGTGCCTTTAAGTTTGCATTATATTAATAATCTAATTATATTTGTATTTCTAATTTTATTCTAATTATATTATGTAAGTTACATATAAGCGTTTTTAACAAACTGTAAGTGTAAACTTCTTAAGCCAATGTTTTCAGAGTTTCTTGATATGAAAAATTAACTGTAAGGTAAATTGTCTCCATTTGATAAGAATTATATTAATTGGCTGTATGTAATTCACTTTTACTTCAGTTCTGTTTTATATATATTATAAATTTATTATTTTTTTTGTAATAAAAGCGTAATATAATAATATAATCTCGTAATATAATCATTTCATTAATATAATCTCTTTATTTTAACCCTAATCTACAAAATCGTTCATAATTTATACAAAAATTTATGTTAATCAAAATAACTGATTTAAGTTATAATGTTTTTAGAACTGATTAATTCTAATTATTGTATTACCATATCGATTTTAGAAGAAAACTTTTTGTAGAACAGTTAATTAATTAAATTTCTAAAAAAATTTCAGTTTTGTGAAGAAAAGAGAAATTTTTCTTTAACCGGTTCCATGGTATATTAATATATCTGGTGCTGAATTCTGATGGGGAAATTGTTGGAATTTCATTGCATAGTTTAGTAATTGTTTCGGATAATAAAAACCTTTACCGCCATTATTTGTGAGTTTATATTTATAATTTTTACTTTCAGCCTATGGTTGCTAGGACTTGTTTATTGGCAACAGCTGTTTCATTTGTTTACCTTATGGGAAACAGAATAAACAATCAATTTATTTTTTTACGTTACAGTTAATTGATTACGTGCCGATTTGATGAATCGCAGGCTATTTCCCGTACCCTTCGTGATGGGTCATCAGTTCAGGCGGAAGAAACTGTCAGGAAGTTCTCTAGGGATACTCTGCGTAGGGAGTACCCGAAGGGGTGTGGTAATTGTAGGAGAGATTCTTCTGTAGGGAGTGTGCAGGGAGAGACATATGAGGGAGAATACCCGCCATTATCATCAGAGGCTGTACAGGACGCGACTCCGATTCTGAGAGTGGTTGAGGTGGACAATGATTATTTGGAGGAAATTAAACAGACTAATAAACAGTCACAGTTGCGGTCTCCGCTACTGGCGGACCACAAGAGGAGGCAGCCTGCTGTAGGAGGAAGTTCTGATGCGCCGATCGTATATTCAGGGGATGATTCATCAGCTGGGAGCCTTGACGGGAGCCATGCTGTATAAAGTGGAAAGTAATGTCCTATGTACGGGCTCTGCAATCACGACCACCGTTCAAGAAATTTTTGCTGGCGTCGGGATACTGCACGGCTTGGTGTAGGTAACTCCTAATACGCAGCGTGAGATTAAAGAGGGCTTGGAGACGATGATGGATTTAGTGAGGGCACTTAACATGGTTGCCTGGTCTGGTCTGCTACAAGAGTCGCTGGGGAGCGACCCTAGCGTTCCTAGTCCTGATGGGGTGTCAACGGGCCAGCCTGTGTGATGGCCGGCGCGTAGTGAAACGAACAAACGTTTCACTATATACTACGATTCTGGGGCCGAGGAGACTGCAGGCCTGAAGCCGATCTCTGAAGTATTGTAGGATATTAGGGGGTGTCTCCCGCAGCTGTGTTTCTACTACCGGCTGACAATGTATCGAAAGGCTATTTTTATATTTATTTGATCGATTAGGGACGGATCAAGGTGGTGCAGTCCAAATCTATAGTGGGGAGGCGTGATATAATTCCACCTCCTGTACGACGCTCCACCCTAGCAGTGATGGAGAGCAGCACAGTTGTTATCCATGCTACCCGTTTGCAAGAGGATCTTCATCCTCAGCGTTAGACCTGACATTTGTTTTTGGGAGAGAGTGAGCATATATGAGGTGAAGTGTCTCAGAGGAAAAATTGATGTCCGACCACCTAATTATCGAGTTCGAGTCTTGCAACTCCACATGGATCTTTATAACAGACAGGAAACTTGTTTCTAAACGTGGATGCATTCGTTTTGGGCGATATTATCCAGGCTCGCCTTTCCGGCATGTTGCCACCGGAGGTTTTGCTGACGATCGTGGAGGAGGCGTGTACAGCATTACGCGTGATCGTTCCTTATAATCCGTCTCGACATACTTATTGATGGAATGATGAGATTTATCGCCGTAAAAGAAAGGCATGAGCGGCGAGGAGGTCGTTTCAATGGGCTGCAATACGTGTTTCTCAAGATTTTCAGTCCTTGGCTCGTCAACGTTTTGTAAATTTAAGGGCAGCATACTAGGGGACAATTAAGGAGGCCAAAAACAGGTGTAGGAGGAATCTCTGCTACATGGTGGTTCAGGACCCGTGGGGGAAAGGTTTCCGGATAGTGAACGGGGAATTTGGGAGGAGGGCTCCGGCCCTCACAGAACAGCAAATTATAGATGCTGTACAGCTGTTCTTCCCTGCAGGTGAGGCCCCGCTGAAAGAGGAAATAGCCATTGACAACTTGTTCCTTATCAGCATGGACGAACTGTTGCTAGCGGGGAAGAGGATAAGACCACGGATGAGCCCGGGTCCTGAAAGCATTCCTCCGGAAATTGTTCATATATTTTTAGAGAAGGCCCCGGTGGAACTCCTGAACATGAAAACGATATGTTGTCGGGTGATTACATTCCGAGGGCATAGAAAGAGTCCCATCTGGTGTTGTTACATAAGCCAGGGCAGCGGACCTCCCCCACGTATTGTCTGATCTTCCTGACTAATTCTCTATGCAAACTGTTGGAAAAGATGCTTGATATTAGGCTGAAGCGAGAAATTTAGTGTAGTGGTGGATTCTCCAGGAACCAGTATGGTTTCCTTAAGGGGAGGTCTGCCCCCGATGCGATAAAATATTTGTGTCAGCTGGTAGAGGCGGTGGCTGCCGGCACCTTGCGCACGAGAAACAACATACCCGTGGTTGTGATTGTACATGTAAATAATGCTTTCATCTCAATGCGCTGGTGTGTACGACGAATCGTACAAAGGTACTTGCAATTAAGATGTCTGCTAAACAATTCACTGGTAGTATGGACGAGGATGGAAAATAATATTCATCTCTCTGGCTGGCAGGCGTCCTCTTACTCCGATCCGGAACACGGTAGGCGGAGCCTTAGTACCCCAAGTGGAGTAGGTGAAATATTTGGGGGTATGGCTGGACTGACGGCAGATGTTTTCCGTACACGTGCGAGAGACATCTGATCGTGCAGGAGCTATGATGTAGGCACTGAGTAGGCTCCTTGGCAACGTGGGCAAGGAGCCTACATCTTTTCTGCTGTATGGGATCATTGTTTGATCGAAAGCTCTAGGATCCTTCAAAATCGAAGGATACTGGAGGATGTGCAGAGGCAGATTATCCTACCCATCGTTTCAGCATACTCTTCAGTTTCGACTGAGGTAGTGTTTGTCATTGTGGGCATCCCTCCATTTAAACAACTAGCCGGGATGTAGATTTGGATTATTGGTGAAGGAATAATATACACAGGTGGTTGTTCCGAGATAGGCAGGTCCCAGCTGTCCTCCACGGGACGATGGACATATCGTCTGATCCGGCAGGTCGAGCCTTAGGTCAACCGCAGCTTTGGTGAAGTCACCTACTAGTTGACCCAATTTTTATCTGGCCATGGCGTGTTTCAGGTGTACTTACATTCTAGAAGGAGAGCTGGCGACCCATTTTGCCTTTCTTGCGGAGAGCTCGATACACCGGAACACGTCGTGTTCGACTGCCGGACGTGAGCTACTGAACGTCGCTCTTGTGAGTTGGTGTCTGGCCCACTTACAGTTGACACAATCATAGACTGTATGTTATCAGGGGCAGAGAGGTTTCGTGCAGTAACTGACTTTGTGACACGGATACTCCAGTACAAAGCCAGGGATTATGGGTTAGCGAGGGGTTGAAGAACAGCCCCTGCGGAGCTGCCGTTCGTCAGTGCTTGCACGGATGGGTGGCAGTGATGAGGCACTGGGACTCTCTCATCCGTTCGCGAAAAATACCGAGATCCGGTGGGAATGCCCTGCACGAGGTGCTTTCACTAGAGGCATTGGCGTCAAGACCGAGTCCCGGCTTCTGGGGTGGAGTCCAACAACAAGAAAAAAATGAAATAATTTGAGCGTGGTGTAATTAGATTAAACTGGACCAGGTCTTTTAAATAGCAATACCGTTTTGATCTGAATAAATTTATAGTTCTGTTTAAGTCCCTTGTAGAGAGTCGGTAATTATATTTCATCACCACCTGATACAGAAACGGTCATTAGACAGGTATTATGGTTAGGTCTATAGTAATTTATTGTCCCGGTTACTCATCAATTCCTACTAATGACCACTATTACTTATTTATGTAGCGTTTTTTCATGTTTAAGAATTTACTTTGACTTTGTTTTTCAAAATCGGAATCAATTCAGCTGTTTTGTTATTCGAGTATAAAGAAAACGTTTTCGTTATTTTTATCTTTAACCGAGCTCTTTTTTCAACTTCTATTCCACAAAATACATAACATTACAGCTCAACAATGTATCAAGTGGCCTTTATAAAATATCAGCAATTTATTTAACAAATATTACAATACACTTTTTAAATTGTTGAAGTTATTTTCTTAAAATAAATTGAAATTAAAATATTTAAACACACACACAAATATATGTATACGTATAAGATAAATTCGCAAAAAAGTATTGAAATTATGCGAAAAAAATGTACGCAAAATAACAAACAATGTTTATTCAGATTTATATCTTCTTCATCAGTACTATACATTTTCCCACGTATTTTGAATTTCTAGTCTTCCACTTTTCGCTATTTCTTTCCTTTTTTCACGTGAAATATTACTTTATATTTTTTATAAATGTATTTTAAAAGAAGTTTTGTAACAAAAGAATAATATTATAACACGAATTGTCTGAAAAATGTTTTATAGCAGGTTCAGTTTGGGTTTTAAATTCCTGAGTAACATTTTTCTGCTAAGGTTCATATATTTCTATATTATGTAGTGTTAATTCAGTAACGATAATGAATGAGAGGGATAAATGGTAGAAAGTGATATTCAAAAAGTCTAATGCTGTTTTACATAATTGAGATCTGCGGATAGCGCGTTCTTTGATCATGAGATGACGTATCTTCTTTTTTATGTACGTTTCAAAAGACCAAATGTATTAGATGTATATTTTGTCTAAAACTTAACCGCAAAATTTTCTTGACTTATTCAAAGTATTAGGTTGTATATCATAATATAACTAATCTTTTAGTATTGAATTAAGATTCTTCAAATGTTTTAATTTAAATTTCGTTTGGAAATAACTTTAAAAAAAAATATATATATTCACTTTAAAAGGATTATGTATTCAGAAATTGAACTATACTAATCAAATTGAATATTAAGTCTTTTACAATTCAAAAAATTTACTTAATTTCTGATGACGGTTTTATTATTTTCTTAAATCTTATATTGATTTTAGAGAAAATTTATCCATTCATATAAAAATTAGAAACAGGCGCAATAGGTTAATAATTATATTAAACCATTTTATGAGTTGTATTATACCAAACTTCAAAGTCGACTTAACAAATAATAGACTTTAATAATTGGAGAATTACCTTATTACTAATAATTTAATTACTAATTAACTAACACCGGGTATTAACTGCGAAATACTCGGTAAATAAACTTTTCTCATCATTCTCATGATATAATATAATTTCAGTATTGAAGTGGTTGAAAAGATCGATTTCAGAAATAATGCGTAAGTTTGTTCACTTTGTGAAACAAACAATTTCGTAAAGCTTTCATATACTGCAAACAGAAACAAGCACTCACATAATACACGAATATGCTCACAGAATGTATGTATATTAATCATGCATGAACAAGCTAGATTAGTGAATGCGGCATATGCAAATTTAGTATTTGTATGTATGATACAACCTATAGTTTACTTTTATTTATTTTTTTTTTTATATACGAATGTATTGGATTCTGTTTATTGTTTCTAATTTCGAAATTTTTTTCTGTGTAACACGTTATAATGAATACAGAATTTTATCATTGTTTTTATTTTTAATTATTCGTGAATAAAGTTCATAGTATGTAATTTTGTTGAATTCATTTTAGATATTTACTCATAAATAAAATAATTTTAATTTGAATTAATTAAAAATTACTCTCGTTCTGCCCATACGGAATAAATTTCATTTTTGATTTTCTACATTTTTTACGTGATTAGCAATTACGCGATAGCCAATAAACAGAAATAATAGAATTGCTTCGTTCATCGCTAATGATTTTTCAGAATTTGGGAAGTACATTTATTACGCCAATGTTATAAAAAAATGTAGAATTATTGGTTTGAAGCTTATCTTTTCTTTCATTTTTTAAATAAAAATTGATATCTTAACCACGAAATAAGACATTACTGCCTTATTTAACTGTTAAATTAATAATTTAGTTAATTTGTGAATCAACGTTCAAATTCCAAAATGATAATACTATATATTATGTCTAATTTATTAATTAATAAAAAAAAATGACTGCAAATTATTTATTTCCTCCTAATTTAGTGTTGGGTAAAATATAAATTTTTATTTATTAAATTTTACTTTACCTTTTTGTTAAATTTAAAAAGAATACGATTTATAAAAGTGATGTTTAGACGCACGTTGCATAGAGAAATAACTATTTAGAAATTCTGAATAATTATGTTTTCCATTCTTATAACTTATATTTTTGTTTCATAATTAAATGTTTTTAAAAATAATTTAAATTGCGAAATTCATTTGTGTGTTCATATGTATGGCGGCTATTTCTGTCACATATAAAATTTGTTGATATATTACTCCAGTGATCCCAAACTGCGCGCCGCAGCCTCTTCACAGGGGCGCCGCGAAATATTGTAAAAGTTTCATAATTAATTGAACCAAGACATTTACATTTGGTCTAACTAAACAAAAAAAACAATGTGAAAAGCTAAAAATATCTAGATTCTTTGTGTGGTTTGTTTTTGCTTGACCCTGTAAAAAGTAAAGTCGCCGGCGCAGAATATTCTAGCGAATTCGACCCGACAACGCTGCTCCTTCTCGCACTAGATACGTCGAGGTGCATAGACCCTTCGCGACAGATTTGGACTGTTCTTGAAGATCTTGCGGAAAGCATATAAGCAAACGTTGCCGGCTCGATTCAGTCAGTCGGTTTATAATCTAAGTCTAGTGAAATTAAAGTCAGCGTTTCATATAAATAAACAGCGATGTAAATTACTTGATGTATAGTGAGTGTTATATTACATCTTGTTTGTTGTCTTTGATAAATATTTTGTGATTTTTTGCTCTTGTGTCTTTAATGATGGACCGATTTTTGAACAGTAATAAACGAAATAGTGCTGATAAAAAAGTATGTCTTCCAACTAGTGGTACGATTGTGAAGAAACGAAAATATTGTAATGATGACGGCTATTTAGAGTTTGGTTTTATGTCAACAGAAATTAATGGTGAAAAGAGACCACGATGTGTATTGTGTATGAAAGTTTTGGCAGCGGAGTGTATGCTTCCAAGTAAAATGAATTGCCATTTAAAACCTAATCAACACATCATGGTTGGCAAACCTCGTGATTTTTTTCCAGGAAGTTAAAAGAACTGAAACAAGAAAAATATACATTTTTTAAGACTGCATCAATACCAAACAACGCTTATCTAGCATCTTACAAGGTGGCTTACAGAATCGCGAAATGCAAGAAGCCTCATACCATCGCAGAAAAACTTATTATACCGGCTGATGAAGATATGGTGAACATCGTGGTTGGTGAGTCTGCTGGAAAGCTGCTTTTAAAAGTGCCTTTGCTCAATAACACAGGTAGTCGGAGAATACAACGTATGGCGGAGGATATCAACGCTCAATTAATTGAAAAAAATAAAGAAGTGGAATTTAGATTGCAGCTAGATGAGGCTACGGATAATAATAACTATGCTCATTTGATATGCTATGTACGGTTTATAGATGGTAGTAATATTAAAGAAGACCTTCTCTTTTGAAAAAAAAATCATTGCAGGAGCGAAGGCTCAGGACCTGTTCGAAATTCTTGATACATTCATATCTGAAAAATAAATTGAATTGGCCTAAGTGCGTTGGTATCTGTACTGATGGGGTTCGCACCATGTTTGGCAGCTATGGAGGATTACAGGCACTTATTCAAAGCACAACACCAAATGCTCTGTGAACCCATTGTATTATTCATAGAGAAGCGCTTGCGTCAAAGCAGCTGAGTCCTGCACTGAATCATTTGTTAGAATGTGTGGTGATTGTGATAAATTTTATAAAATCTCGTCCATTGAAAGCGAGGTTTTTTTTAAAAAACTGTGTGAGGATATGAAGCCGAACACTCGTCTTTGTTGAACTGTAGTAGTGCACAATGGCTTTCTCGTGGTAATTTTTTATCACGTACCTTTGAATTGCGGCAAGAAATTTTTATTTTCCTTAATGAGGAAGGATACAAAGATGCCGATTTTTTAAAAAAAAAGACATATTTAACATTTTTGAAAAGCTGTTTTCCTTTAATCTTTCTCTGCAAGGAAAAACATGCACCTTTTGAAGTCAAAGGGAAAAATTTCAGCTTTTATAAAATAACTCTAACTATGGAGAAGAAAATTGAATGAAGTTGGAGGCAAAGAGGTTTTTAATATTGCAGCAATTTTTGACGTCATACGAACTTGATCTTTCTCAAGATATAAAAACTATGTTTGAAGAGCACTTATTACAGCTATGGTAAAGAAGCTATGATAAATATTATCACAGCTATGAGAAATACTTTCAAAATGAAAAATTTGATAGGTTTGCATGGATTCAAGATCTATTTAACAATAGTGCTCCGTCTGAATTTACTTCTGCTGAAGAAGAGAATCTTATCGAGTTATCTCGCGACAATATTAGAAAGCAGAATTTGGCAGCATTGAATTGATAGAATTTTGGATTTCAATGAAAAATGAATATCCCCTTCTAAGTGATAAGGCTCGGCGGATTTAATTCCATTTTAGACGTCGTGTTTTTGCGAAGCTGGGTTTTTGGCGGTCGCTCTAATAAAAAGCAAGTACAGAGCAGAAATCAACTTTGGCAGTGTCCAGTTTATTTCCACGATTTGAGAAAATGTGCAGTGTTTTGCAGGCTCATTCATCACATTAATTATTAATTTAATGTTAATAAAGTGAAAAAAAAGAAGTTAAATAATGAAGATACACGAGAATTATTTAATTAAAAAATTTTTTTTTATCTCGACTTACGAGTCACACTTTTACTTAGGGTAGAGCGCCATGGAAAAATTTTAACTGAAAAAGGATGCTACGACTCGGAAAAATTTTGGGAATCACTGTACTCTTTTTATGTCTTTGCAACTCATAATCCTAATATATGAGCCGTGCTAAACATAAAAAAGTAAAGTAAATTCATTTGTAAAGTACCGCCAGATTAGTAAAAAAAAAAAAAAAAAAAAAAAAAAAAAACATTTTTAAATCATTGATCTCTGTGGTAAAACATTCGTATATTTTCTTATATTTTTTTATGTACGTAAATCACAGCTAGCAATCAATAATTTAGACCATAAATAAAATGAACTAGAGATTCTTAGACCTATTGTATCTCTGTTACCTTTTTCACTTTTATAAATGATAATTTTCTCTCCTTATGCTTAAGAACGTATTGGTTTTGTTTTTTCTTTATATTTATGTATTTATCAAAATGAATGATATAATTTTGCGTTAGAACATTCAAAATATAAATAGACACCATTATAATCAGGAAGAGTCTTAGTCAAATAAATTTATTGTGAAATTTTATACAAATATCTTGATATTAGCATATATATTACAAATTAATAAATAATCCATGTCAATATTCCATTTCACAATATTTTAATTAATTACTTGTTCGGTGTTCGCTAGTATAAATTATCTTTGTTGATATTTAATATGATGGATGTGCTTGTTTCGGACCGCAAACTGGCTTAAAATGAGGATTAAAATTTGAAAGGAAACCCTCAATATAATGATAATTTCTAGTTCATATAATACTTATCCTTTAAAGACTTAAAAAAAATCCTTTTTTACGCGAGTAAATATTTTCTAACTATACGACCAATTTCATAGACTTAGATCTTGTTGAACTCATATCCAAATTCTGATTGACAATAAGCTGTTTAAATTCTATTTTTAAAGATTCATCTGTCTACCGTTCAGTAATGTATTATTAATCAGTCATTTTTAACGAAGCGGAGTAATGGGATTTTTATGCTGTTAAAAATTTTATTTAAACATATTTTTTGTAAATATTCTCTTTGGAACGCGCTTGGATGATCATTTAAACGAATTAAATATTTAGGTCCCTTGTTAGAATGTTTTATTCAGCATATTGATAAAAGTAGAAAATAAATTATAATAAGCCGGCCTCTGTGGTGCGAGTGGTAGCGTCTTGGCCTTTCATTCGGAGGTCCTGGGCTCGAATCCCGGTCAGGCATGGCATTATTCATACGCTATATTTTCCTTATCCCACAAGCTTCAAGCTTATGTGGCGATATCATCAAGTAAAAAAAAAAAGTTATATTTTTCATAATAGAATGCATGATTTCAGCTCCTTCAACTTAAATGAGATTGGTTCATTTTTTAAGAGATTTTTTCAACAGGATTATATTTCTTAATTAAAATTTGTTTAATTTTTTAATAAATATATATATATATATTTTTTTTGCTCAGTAACAATTATAATTACAGTCGGCTCTCCTGCGGAGCCATAAGTAAGTTTCCTGACAAAAGCATAAGAAGGTCCTTAGGAACCCCCAACATAAATAATACACAATAAATAGTTGCAAATAAACTTAAAGTCCAATGAGAAATTTCAAGCTCCGTAATAAATCACAAACCAGTAATTTCAGCACTACATAGTCCATAAAACAAACTGTAATAACAAATAAAAAGAAAAAGATTAGAAGTAACAAGAAATTAGATACGACACCACTAAACTTGACGGTGTTAGATTCCAGACTGTTACCCAGACCCTAAGTCTAGTACATGGGCACGTTTCAACCGTCGGACGTCTCTGCTGTTATCGAGTAGATAAATTGCAAAGTGATTCACATGATTCTCGAGCCTCTGCAGGTATTTGACATTGCGCTGTTGTGCAATCTCACGAACCGATGGGAGCTCCAGATAATCTAGAATCTCATCATTCCGCGCGAACCACGGCGCTTCGGCAATTACCCTCGCTACTTTGTTCTGAAATCGTTGTATAATTTCCACATTACTAGTACTAGCCGTTCCCCAGAATTCTACACCGTACGTCTAGATTGGGCGCAGGACGTAAATATATAATTTATATATTTAATGTATATTTATATTTAATAAATATACATTTCGGAAAGAACACTTGTTGTACAGCTTTTTGCGTATAATAATTTTAGCTCTTCCAACAAATCAGCAAACCCCCTGTATCAATAAAAACAATGTTGATAACCATTTGCTTTTAATAACTACAAAAAGGCTTTGAGTAATAAATAATCTTCATTAATTTAAACATTTCTCCTTAACATTTAATAAATGTTCTAATAAAACAGAATATATTGGTAAGATATTTTTTGGGCCAATTTTAACACGCTCGTTAAATAATTACCAAGCATCTGAAGTAAGTAGAACTTTTTGTTCCCTCTTGTCACGCTTTCTTTCAAATTTGCGTCCCACAATTTACGAACTGCTAAGTTGTTGTTGCTTTTTTCTTTAATTAAACTGAGAAATAACCGAATGTTTTCAACCATCCTTTTATTAAAGAATTTTAAATAAACAATCAAATTAAAGTGATGTATCGTTTCTAGAAATGTTTTATTATTTACGTAGTCAATTTTTATTATTCTATTATATCAGTGAATTTTTAAATCGTATTAGAGAATTAAAGTTTAGAGAATAAATTTAGTTTGAATGTCTCATCTACACTTAAAATTGTGTAGCACCGTTTAAGACATTATCATTCGAATAAAATTAACCTATGACTGAATGAATGTTTGGAAATAACAAACCGAATGCATAACTAAAATGACGTGAAAAAAATGGGCAGATGGAGTACCATCTGTGATTGAAGAGGTAAATTACTTTTTGGAGTATATGTTAAAAATTCATGTAAACTTCTAAAAATTTGTACTCAAGTCTTAGTAGAATATAGTGAAAGGTATCAGGTGCAGATTAAATTTTTGGATATAGAATACAGCATGACAGATGTCTTTGTATTTGGTTGGGTTTTATACGATCTACGTATAGTAAATATATTAAGTGCTGGTTTAATTGATTATGGATGCAAGGCCTATGTAAAAGAAACATACATTAATATGGCAAATATTTTTCCATAATTAAATAATAATAATTCTTTTCTTCAACTATAAAATTCTACTACGAAAAATTTATTATTTACCGTAGTTATTTAAATGTTTGTAATATTTATGGAATTATGTTTATTAAAAAAAAAAATAATAAAAATAATAAAATAATGATAAAAGTCTTTTTACTAATATTTTGTAATGAGATATTAATCGAGTGAATTTTTACATAAGCTCCTTCGTTAAGAGCGTAATTGTTTTACGGTTCTGATAATTTTAATAAATTTTTATCATTTCTTCTTCTTGTATTGTTTGTATTAAATTGTTTGAAAGTTTTGATTGACAATAGAAAATCGATATCGGTGACTACCGTAAGCGGATAACCATAAAAGTTAATTAACAGGAAATATTAACAAAGAAATTATCCTTAAAATGATTATTTCTTAGTTGACATATGCCTTAGTATAAATATGCATGTTATCTACCGTGATTTTAATATGTACGTAAAGTACGGTAGTAACGTAGCAATCAATTTCAAATTTTGCGTACATAGCTCATTTGTTAAAGGCTGGACAACAACCTATTGATTGCAATTATAAAATCTAATCATTTTTTTCTTATCTATTTACTTAACAACAATATTAATTTACTCAGTTTGCTCACTCCATATGAAATTAACTAGACTCACATTTATGTTAAATTGGAAATATAGGTATATACTTTTCAATAAATATTCTGAATAAGTAACCAATCATAACACACACGCGTGCTCTTAAATTCAACGAAATCGATAAATAGATAGAAAAGTGATCTTTTAAGTGACTGAATATACAAAAAACTGGTATTCTGTAATATCAAGTGAGCTATAATAAATTAGTGGAAATACAATGGTAGTGTGTATAATAATTTCGTATTGACACTGACGACGGCAGTATTCCCAAGTCTATAATAACTCATCACAATCAATGAAAATATTCTACACAATAGAGAGGGGAAAACCGCTTCTGAAATAAAAAATATGTACAGTATTCCCATCGCAAACGGATAAAAAAATGTTCTGTTTTTATTGTGTTGTACGGCGAATAGGAATGAATAAACAAAATAAACCTCGAAATAATGGGGGCGCAGCATACGTTATAATCATGGCAGAACTCAAACGATTAATTAAAGGATTTGATCAGTTTAATAATTTTATAAAAATGTAAATACATAATAAATACATACTAAATATTATACTTTATTATATTTATATTTTTTACCTGATATTAAAAAAAAATTATTATACTTATCGGACTTAAAGTCCTAAGCACCCTACAAAATAAATCAGTTTTAAATAATTCAACCCTGAGAGATATAAGTAAGGTTGAACCATCTGATCAAATAAAGCTAATTTTATAGTTTGTTTAAGTGGAGGAAATCATAAACTTCTCATTTTGATTATTTGTACTTAATGTTCAACGGTAAAATTACAAATAATTAATGTAAGTAAGTTTAATAATGAACTCAAACCAATTATAATAATATATTAAGGTTTGAAATATTTAAATTAGTGTAATTCTGAAATTATAAATTAAATTATTACTATTATTTAGTTTTGCAAATGTGTTTCGTTTACCTTCTAGGAAATAAATAATTATTTTAAAAAATTCAATTCCTAAAGATAAATAAAGCAGTTCAACGTATTGGCCGATTATTCCATTGTAGGAGTGTTGCCTGCGTAAAATTTTACACATTTCTTTTTCAGATTGTGTTTAAAAGATTAAATATGTATTAATTTACATATTGTGAATCCACGGTTTTAGTTTTTAATTGCAAATTTTTCATTAAAAATCTTGCA
This sequence comes from Lycorma delicatula, assembly GCF_047948215.1. Taxonomy (NCBI): domain Eukaryota; kingdom Metazoa; phylum Arthropoda; class Insecta; order Hemiptera; family Fulgoridae; genus Lycorma; species Lycorma delicatula. The sequence continues at coordinate 120,728,315 of NC_134456.1, forward strand.
ACCTATGGTAATTTGATTATTTATTTAATAATAAAAAAACTGTAATGTTGCATTAATATCTTTATATAAAAGCCATCATACCCATTAAAACTTAGAAAATTATTATTTTATGTAAAATAAATGACATATAACATATTTATCGTTCAATAAATTAATATTTTGATTACCAGAGAAAATTACGTTTATTACATTTATCAATATTACTATGTTTTATTCAGTTGCTCTACAAAAATTAATTCTAATTAATTTTAAATCTGTGCAACTATAATGAAGTTTTGCCCTTAAAACATATATGTATTAATTTTGTGATTCATATTCTTAAATATTGATTGTACTAATAGCACTTACAATCGTTATAACATTTATAAGCAATGTATTAAGCTTAGTTTCCATAAATACTCTTTCTTTAATAATTAAAACCATTACTTCACTCGGCTTTGTGTGTGTAATTACTGATGTTAGCGTAAGCATTGTAATTTTCAGTTTTTAATATTATTTACCTCGTTTTTATAAATCAAAATTCCATATAAAACTTTAATCTTACAAAAATAAATTTATATAATGAATGCAACTGCGTAACAAAAGAATGAAAAAAAATTTCTCACTTTTATTTGTTGAAGTAAAAAAAAATAAATTCATTTTCACTGGGGATATTTGATGTTCTCTACATACTTACAATTTATTTAGGATTACTGACATTCTTTATGGATTTCACCACAAAGACAGAACATCTTGAACGTGTAGATTTTTTTCACTTCTAATCCTCAGATGTTTGCAATCTTTATCCTACTTAGACTTACTAACTTAGGAAAATAACACCTGTTGGTAAATTTTTATGACAGGTAGAGAAGTATCTTTTAACTTTCTTCTTTAATATTACTTTTTTTATGATTCTTCTCTTTGTAAATTTTCTCAATATTTACAAAGGTACCGTTAATAACGTATATTTTTCTGAAGTGACAGTACACTTCTACTATGTCTTTTTATTTCATAATCCAATGATTTTCCGACTGAAATGACAACTTCCTTTGGTTCTTCATTAGAAGATTGCTAATTCCATATTTTCCAAGCAATTAACTCGCAAATACTGCTTAGATTCGAATAATCTATTCTTAAGTAAAACATTTTTTTTTTTTTGCTTTGATGAAATTTTTCTCGGTATTCCTTCATTTCCTACTCTTCCATTTTTCTCACAATTTATTCCATTATAAAAAAAATAATAATTAACAGATTCTGCCAGATTTGCTTAAAGTATTTAATTATTATGTTATTAGGAGTTTAATCAAATTGTTAAGCTACGAAACAATTTCTAGGGCCACAATCCTTTTTCTTATTTTCTTATAAATCGTCTACTTATTGTTTGAGATGAATTCTGGCTAACAGGTAATGTAAGTAATACGTATATATATATACTCGTACATTTTTTTAACTTATACTACTATTAGACTTTTGATTTGCAAAATTTTGAGTTTACCGATTTTCGTTTTTATTTCAACAAATCCAGTTAAAAATTTTTATTAAATTATATACATTTGAACAACTGAAATGAAAATAACTACCGGGTACTACTTGTTTGCTTAATTTTTGTTATATGTTGCAAAAAGTAAATTGTTTATATATGAAACGAAGTCTCATTAGTCCTTTATTTACTGAGCTCTTGATTCAATTCATGGTAATTATATTTTTACGCAGTGAATTCATTATGTTTATTTTGTTTAATGTTGATTTACATGAAATGATATTACATATATTTCATGAAATGGTTTTTACAAGTAGTTTACGTAAGGTCTTGAATTAATTAATTTTTCATTACTGTAGCAAAACAATAATAATGCTTGTATTGAAGTAATTAGAAATAAAATTTACTTAATTTGTTTACTAAAATACACGTTAACTTCGCTTTAATTAGAGGTTTTATAATAAAAAATACATTTAATATTAAATAAATAAAAATATTAGGTAAATATACAAATTTTAAAATTTTAATGAAATGACAGTTTTTACCACTAGGATACAATATAAGCCTAAATTACTGATTCTTGATTTATTCAACCCTTCACCCGTTTCATGGAGGGAAAATTATTTATTTAAGCAGAGATATAATCTATGTAAAACATTTTAAATACATCACAAAAATATTTATAGGTGTTTTCTTTTTTTTTTAATTTTACAACATCTTCAACATCCTACAAAGATATCCGTTCGCACTCCTTGTTTATTTTTTATTTTTTCAATCAAATCATTCATTTTGAAACAGAAAAGTGTCCATTCTTGACCGTTAAACTTGAGTATGTATCACATTTTTGTTTATAAATGAGTACAATATATGTATGAAAACATACATAGCATAGGATTGTGTACTAGAATAATTTTTTAGTACAGAAATCTATTGTTTAAAAATATGAAAAAATTAATTGTTTTTTGTTTTAAAATCTATTGATATGAAACTCAATTTTATTTAGATAATATCTAGATTAAATTTTTGGAAATATGATTCTAACGGCATCACCTAGACGAGGATTTTTAGCTATAAAATTAAGTCGTGTTTAATACATTATTTATTTAGAGCGAACGTTTAGTTACGAGTATAATTTTAATTTAAATCAATATTAATGTATTTAACTATTTATAATATAATAATACACAAATAAAGAACGGGTACACAAATTAAGATCAGAAGAATTATATCAAACCAAAGAGAGATTAAATGATTAGCAACAAAAAACAAATAAACGAAGTAAAGATCAACTCCGACTTAGGGAGAATATTGTCCGACAATATCAGAGAAGTAATGAACTAAAAGTCAATATTTTTTAGAATTTATTAAAGATCGGCATGTATGCCTCAATCTATATGTTCTTGTGAGGGTCTATTTTTCAGTCACTCTTTTGTTAACTTTAATGCAGATAAAATTAAACAGAAATTTAATAATTAAACAGAAATTAAACTAGAAAATCCAGAAATAATACTATTATAAATTATAATTTTCAATTACAATTAGATAATTAGATGTTTCACCATATACTCATATGTAATACTCCTGTTCAATTACATATACACATTTTTAAAAGTATATAAAATTTTATTTCACTAATAACTTCTGATTTTTCTTTCATATTTCTATTTTTATTATTGTTGAATAATTAATTATTTATTGTATTTATTTTTTCACAATCACGGGTTAATAATTAATTATTAATAAATCAATTTAATTTAAAAAAAAATTAAAAAAGATGAAGTTTGATTCGAACTGGTGACTTCTTGTAGATCAAAATATTTCATTAATTAAAATTTCATTTGGCTGTAACTCTGGAACCAATGAAAATAAGTATACTTGTCGTATAGCATTGAAAAGCTCTCAATTAGGGCCATTACTGCAGTTAAGAAAAAGTCCAAAATCCAATTTTTTTTTGATTTTGGGCTTTTTTTGGACACTTTTGATTCAGTCGGTTGCAATCAAAAGGAGAGGTGCACAACTAGATGTTACAACAGTCATAAATCCAAAATTTCAACATGCTACGGCTAATCGTTTATGAATAATGCGAGATACATACATACGTACGTATTGACGTCACGCCGAAACTAGTCAAAATGGAGTCGGGGATGGTCAAAATGGATATTTCCGGTGAAATCTGAAAACCGAAATTTTTTACGTCACAATAATTCCTTTACTTCGTACAAGGAAGTAATAATATTGTATATACGCAGAAAAGTAAATACAGTTCCTGTTTTTTAATAATTCTGTTTAATTTTACTTTATCGTAATATTGAGAAAAATTTTTGTTTTACTTGTTCGTTATAAAACAATTTTTACCTAAAATTTTTTTTGAAATTCTTCTTAATTGAAAAATAGGAAAATGTCATCATTGTATTGCATACTTAAAGTAGAGATATTTGCTACGTATACTGTGTATTATAAATTTATATTTTAATCAATGTATTGATTAGAAATTATATGTAAAAAAGTTACGGAAAACTCAATGTTTAAAACTTTACATATGTTTTATTTAGTCATAAATTACAGCAACCAAACATGTTTGTTCTGTACATCAGAGAACTTACATAATAACAGAATAATAATAATAATAATAATAATGTTGCAGTAGCTTTTTTGGATTATATTAAAAGACATCTTCAATAATTATGGAAATTATTGATTTATGCTAATCTTTATGAATATTTTATTTTTTCTATTTTTTTCGTTTCTTAAAGTCTGTATGCTATCTGTTCATATTGTATTTTTCTTGCACAAAATATTCCGTGATATAATTTTCATCTTGATATGACTTCCTTTATGTAGTAGTAGTACATCATTTGAATTTTAACGGTAATTTGAAACTCCAAATGTTTTAAAGATATATCTTATTTACCAATTACCTCGAACATAACCGCATCTATTTCGGTTTTGCTAATCGTAATAAATATAAGGATCGGATTCTACTCAATTTTCTTAATTCTTAACAACAAAGAATTGCTGCAAACGTACTGGCTCATTACAACGGCAATAAACCATGTACTAAGCTTACTTTCACCGATCATACGTTCATTAAAATCGCCTTTGACGTTGGCGTTTGACATCTGGTGATCTTTTGTTATGGCAGCTTGGAAACTACAATGTTACACCGTAAACGATTAATGACTCGTTTTATTCTTCTTCATTACGCACTTCTTGGGATATTGCTGTGCAACTGTAATCCATAGAGTTAAATAAAATTTTAATTACAGTTATGGATGAAATAGATTATTTTCATATTTTAAAAAATATCTTACGCTGAACGAAGTAGTAAAGTTTTGTTGTAAAATTGCGTAAATTATTCCCAGGTGTCCAGATGTTATTATTTTTCCTCTTTAGTTTATGATAATGTCTGAGATTAGTCCAAATCCTGGTAAGATTAAAATATACACTTCTGGGTGTCCGAAGAATCAGAATAGGTGTTTGTATAGAATTGGATCTCCATCTCCAGTAGGGTCAAAGAATGATGTATTGAAGTTTACTGGATTTAAATTAATTATTTTATTTTTAATTTTGATTGAATTAGTAGATTTACAAATTTTAAATATCTTCCATCCTAAATTTTGATAGGAATCTCTCTTCTGATTGGATCATAATTAATTAATTTATTATTTCTTGCTTTATAATTAATTTTTAATTAAATATTATTCGTTCTTAAATCTCATTTTATCTTTTTGGATTATGACTAACGGACACTTATTTTAGTTCATTTTCGTGATGGTTTTTCTGTAACTTCTTAGTGATATTTCTTGATTTCACCTTCCATTGTTCGTACAGTTTTATTTTTTATATATTTTTTACTTTTTGTTAGTGTTTTGTAAAACGTATCCTCTTTAACGGTCCTGAATTTGAGCGTGTTTTTTGTGTTATTAATTTTTTTTTAATAACAAAAACTGTAATACATAAATTTGTGTATTCATTATAAAATGTGTGCGTGTTAATTGAGTTATCCCCATGTAAAATTAAAAGAAATATATTTCATATTTTTTAATTAATTTACTCAAATAAAAGCGTAATCCTGTTTTAATAATACTTAAAATTTCATTTGTGAAAATGGTCGCAATTTTTTCATAAAAAATTGTAAAATAAATATTTTTAATCTATTTGTCAGTGGAGACAGCTTTGGTTTCAATTTTCTAGTTATGGAGTACTTCATTACGAATTAATATCTGATTATACATTCTGTTACACAATCTACGTATTTTAATTTGACTAGGAAATAATATCAATAATTGATATTTTCATCGGTTTTTATAAAAATTGATTTTTGAAAATTCTATTACACTCTTACGTAGGCCTACATTATGAAACTTTTCTTTTAAAATTTGATTTTTATTCACCGAATTATCTTTGAATGTTTTATCTCATTTAATACGGCTGTCAGGGATTGTGATGAAGGCATGGATGAATAAAAGTAAAGTACAGTAACTGTGTTATTGTACTTTGACTAAGTTACAGCGTTTTGAAGATAAAGACATAATTCTCAGACGCAACTTAATAGTTTATTAAGACGTAAACATGTAAGCCTAGATCATTATTTTCAGTCGATCCATTTCACACAAGGGCAATCGCTATATGTTTAAACGGGGCGTTAGTGTATGTGAGTTCATGACAATAATGATAATATATTGGCTTGAGTTGTAAAAAAAAAATATTATCGAAGTGAATTAGTAAAATATATTTACGTGTTTCTTCGAAAGACAGTGAAAATGTTTTATTGTTTTTTTTTCATTTTATAAAATTTAATAAAGTGTAAATTCAAGTAATGGCCAATCTATTTTTTATACTTATCCGGTAATACTCATTCTCACATAAGTGGAAACAGATCATTTCAGGGAAAAACAACAGTGGTCATCAATCTTTAACACGAAGCTTTGACATTATCCTAGAAGAACACCACATCGAAAACAGTTTTAATCTCTGAAAATATCATTTACATTATTTTTTAATGTTTGACTCTGAAAAATATTATTTCGAAGATAAAATGTATATTATTTGATCATTAAATTTAATTTGTTTGTGAATTTTAAATATATCTTTATACATTATGTATTATAAATGCCTTATTTTAGTTTGATTTACTGTAAAAACCTTTTCAAAAAAAAGAGCTCATGAATCGACTTAACCTCAGCTCATCAATACATAGTAATAATAATAATAATGATAGTAATAATTATTACTAATATTATTATTTATTATTTTTTATAAAATTTATAAAAATAAATAGAATTTAACACTATATTGAATATTATTAACGATCTTGAGCGCTTTAATTTCTTTTTACCAAAATGTGCGTAAATAGCACACTGATTTATTCACTGCAGGCTTTTAGGACTTCACAATTTAAAATCAATGATATTAAGCTCTCTTGAAATATATTTATATTTGTACATATACAATGTTATACATTCATTCGGTTAGCTGTAACATTTTTTCTTTTAATAAACACTATAGTTCTTTTCCTAACAAAAGTTTCATTATTTTAATATTACCTTCAGCGGCTCTCTGTCTGTTTCTGTTTATTCTAAAGAAAAATAGCGATATATGTAAATAGCAGATCCATATCTGCTAATTATACTCTTATAGGCCTACTTAAAATATATTAACAAAAATTGCAACCTTCTTTTCTAATATTTTTTTTTAATTAAAAGGAAACTTTTTCAAAATAAATTATTTTCGTTTTATAATATTTTATTTTATTCAGATAAACAATATGATTTTTGGTAAGATGTGTAAATATGGTTGTTATATACAAGTAGAATCGCGGTTATCTGTCTAAGTAATACCAAGTGGTGTTTATTTGTTGGTGTTATTATTATTAAAAAAATATGAAAAATAAAACAAACAAATAAATGAAAATAATATTTCATAAATAACATTTATTATCTTCTGGATCGACATATATAGAGTAGTTACAGCTGCTGCATTTAAGAGCGTAATTTTAAAATGTACGCGTTGAACAATGTTGATAAATGGGTATATTTTTTACGTTTTCCTAAAACTATATGTAGAACTTTACGTCTTAAATCTTATAATATATTTCTTCCTCTTTTCGCGTTCCATTTCCTTCTCACTTCTGTCCTCATTTATCTAGATTTCCATCCACTTACTTTTCATGTCTCTTTGTATTTCAAGTTTCATTTACAAATATTAGGACTTTAAATTTTTATCTTGTTTGTTTTATCATTTCTTGTTTGTTTCTGTGTACAATAAGTTTTCTTTCTTTCGCTTTTTAAATAATACTTTGCCTTAATGTCTAGCAAAAGTTTTTATTATCAGTTTATTTTACTTTTATTTACTTTATACGTTTACATTGTGTAACTCGTTATTATCGTTTGTTTGTAAAAGATTATAAAAATATCGCTACGTGTTTTTAATATTAAAAACCCTACTAAATTAATGTTAGCTTTGTTTTTAAATTACTTATGTTATTGTATTTTTAGTGTTAGTCTAGCGTAAAATTTAGTTTTTTTCGTTGAAATTTTACTAATGATTTAATTTTTTTATTGATGTTTTTGGTTGATTTTTATTTCTGATTTAATCTTGTATTAGGCTACTTGTTACCTTGATATTTCAGAAAGATTACTTAATTGTGTATGATATGTGTGATATCATACACATATGATATCACACATATCATATGTGTGATATCAAAACAAACAACATATTCTGTTTGTTTGTTTGTTTTTATTAAAAAAAAGAATGACAAATATATTTCTGTTATTGAAATACATAATTTTACTTTATTCAGTAATCTAATAATACTACAGGAATTGTATGTATTATACAAAATAATATATTCTTGTATAATTATTATTACAAGTGTTGTTAATTTATTATTTTATAAAATGAAATAAAGTACTTTAATTAAGTATGTAACAATTATGTAGAAAAAACAAGATACAAGAAATTGATGGAATTCGGAAAGGCGAAAAAACAGATATGTCAAATAAGGCAACAGAATGAAATACTTAAAGTGCTAAAATGCTCTAATCGTTTGGTTAGTTGAAGGTGACAGAAATAAGGGAAGATCGAGTGATTGATATGAAAATGAATTTTTGTCTGTGTCAAGGAATTTTTGTCAGAGAATAAAGGGACTTATTTGAAGTAGTAAAAGTGCAGAAGGAATATAAAAAAGTTTATCCAAGATTTCATTGTTATGTGATGATAATCTATTCAAAGAAACAATTACGTTTCTTTGAAACCGTATCCGTTTCCATTATTGTTTCCACACATATTTATTTTATGTCAATTCCAACAAGTTGTGCGTAGTTTTAGGATATAACATGACTGTACGAAATTACGACGGCTAGTAATGCAGAATGTACCTGTAGTACATTAATAAATAAGTAGGTTAATGGACGTCTAAGGTAGTTAATAAACCTTAAGTGGATAATGCAACAAAAAACTACAATAAAAATATCAAGTCGGTTGGGAAATGGAAAGAGACTAAGTGGTAAACAAAATAAAAGAAATTGAATAAAGTTACAGTTGAATAAATACTCTGGGGGAATGATTGGAATGTATAGAAAGATTTATTGCCCGGTTGAAAATAAGAGATAAAAGAAAAAAATGAATTGGATACTGCAAAATGTTTAATAAAATATATTTTTTGAAAAACTGCAATATAAATATATTTTAAGCGTATTCTAATTTTCTTCTATTAAAATATATTATTATCTTTTTTTTTAACTTAATTCATTTACATTTTATCTTTTTTAATGCCATTACCCTCTAAGCTACTTTCAATGTCGAAGAAACTATTCTATTTAATGAATTCATTATAAAAAAACAGGAAATAAAATTACTGTTTTTTTCTACTTTATAAAGAAAGAGTGTCAGTTTTTTATACAATAACAATATAAATCACCAATTATTTTTTTTAACTCTCTTATTAGTTAATTAGTTATTATTTATTAGTTAGTTATTAATAATTTTTTTCTCTGTTCTCAAAACTCTAATTCATATCTTTTGGAACTTTCGGTATCAATCACTAATTAATAGAAGTTAAATTATATTTATTTATAGGATAATAATAGCCTTTGGTGATGAAATCTATTTTTTCTATTTTTTTCTTTTTAACTATGAGAGCTAAATAGTAGTTAATTTTTTATTTCGGTTTCTCTAACATGGTTAATCACTAACAATGTAATCGTTAAAGTTTTAACTTCTTTGAAAAGTAAAAAGAAAAACGTTTTTATGATTTTTTTTAATATTCAATTAATAATAAAATTTTAATTTACGACATTCTCAAATGATGGACTAATAATTTTAAATTCCTTTAACATTATTGCATATTATACAATTTTTTTCTTATCTCTTTTGAGAGGTAGAAATGAAAATTAAGAAACTACGTAAATTTGAAGTTTGTCTTATCTGTTATATCGGCCTTTTCGAAAAATTATGTATCTAGAAACAGTAATGTAAATACGTATGAATTATTATAAAAATACCAATAAAACATTGGCATTTATTTTATTGTTATTTCGCTACCTAGATAGGGAATCTTGGAGAGCTGCATCAAACCAGTCAAATGACTGAAGACAAAAAAAAAAAACTTAAAAAATAATTTCATTTATCACTTATAATTCAGATCTAATTAATTTAATTAGTTGTTTTTAGATATTGTAATATCTTTATATATCAAACTAAATATTTACCGGATTTGGAACAAAATTTTCTGAATATTTTTAGGTAATTATGAAAATTATACTTTTTACCTTAAAAAGATTTTAATATAAATATAGCGTACAATATAAAGATAGCGTAACATATTTAAGACTAGTATTGGATAAATCCCTTACATGGGGATTACATATACAGGACTTGAGTGATAGATGCAAAAGAGCCCTAAACATTATAAAATGTTTATCGAATTTAAATTGGGGTTCAGACAAAGAGACATTATTGAGATTGTATAAAGCATTGGTTCAATCTAAACTAGACTACGGATGTATCGTATATTCATCTGCTAGAAAGTCGCACTTAAGAAAGTTAGACGTAGTTCATAATAGCGGAATAAGATATGCAACAGGCGCTTTCCGCACAAGTCCGGCGGCTAGTCTGATGTCTGAAGCCGGAATAATGCCACTACATTATAGAAGAGAGATCCTTTTGTTAAGATATGCAGCAAATGTATGGGCTTTCCCTGCTCATATAAATAATAAATTGTTTACGAATCATCCTATGGCTGCAGTATATGAACATCGTGCTACCTATTCCAGACCAACCGGAATTAGGTACCACGAATTAAGAAGAAAATATGAAATTGCTATACCAGAGACACTAGCAATTTCTACTAGAGAAATACCGCCATGGCTCTTGCCAGCGGTAAATACAAATTTGGATCTCTCTCAAGGAGAAATAAAAAAGAAACCAGCAGTGATCATCCAGCAGGAATTTTTGGCAACCGTCAGTAGTTACGAAGAACATATTAGAATTTATACTGACGGTTCTAAAACCGAACATGGTGTTGGATGCTCGATATATGTAAATGAAGAAGCCCACTTTTGGAGACTGCCAGATGTGGCCAGTATCTACACGGCAGAACTCACTGCAATTCAGCAAGTTCTTCGCTACACTGAACACTATTGCGAAGAGAGAGTGCTAATATGTTCCGATTCATTAAGTGCACTCGTCGCAATTCGGAACAAGAACATTAAGGATGTCTTAATTGCAAACATCCTATCCATTTTATACGTACTAAAACAACGAGGACAGCGATGCGTATTTGTATGGACTCCAGGGCATGCTGGTATTACAGGTAATAAAATCGCAGACGAAGCTGCCAGAAAGGCAACAGTCTGCGATGATTTGGATACATTTCCTGTAAGAGTGGCAGATGTTAAAAACCGTCTAACAAACATAGTAAAAAACAAGTGGAACGCTGAATGGAGGAGTTTAAATACAAAATTAAACTCAGTTAAAACTTCTCCTTATAAATGGAAAAGCGACTTTAAGTTGACTCGCCGAGAACAAGTAGCGGTGACCAGACTTATAATCGGTCACACGCAATTAACAAATTTATATATGTTAACCGGCGAAGTGAGACCAATGTGAGGTGTTTGTAATAAAACACTGACAATCAAGCATCTAATAGAAGAGTGTACCATATATGAGGACCTCAGAAAGAGGTTCCGTCTTACAAATAATATTAGTGCTGATCTGGATAATGGAAATGAAGAAAATATAGTTGCATTTTTACACGCCAGTGGACTTCTTAAAAGTCTATAAAATGGAAGTTTAAAGCTGTGGTAAAAGATACTCTAAGCGGTAGTATTATATATACATATAAGGGAGCCTCGAAGCGTGGCACGTATAGTGACGGGAGGTAGCCCTCTTGCCTAGGCCATTTTGGCTCACCTGCATTCAAGAGCAGTGAGTCGGGGTGTGTCCGATGATGGCATGGGGGACCCTCAAGGGTGGTTTGAGGGCGCGAAGCTATGGGTGTACGCCGTGCATGCCTATGGCCTGATATAAGAAGGATTCAACTGCCACGGCACCCTGGCACGACTGATATACTGCTCAACGGCGGTTCTGGTCGCCCCGAGTGTGCTTAAACAAACTATAAATGAGACTTCATAGAAGAAAGAAAGAAAGATATGGTATTGATAAGTTTAATTTTAATTTTAATTTCATGGTCTTTTGAGAACCTATCTCAAATTTTAATATTGGGGCCCTTTACACCCCGTAAGTGTTTGTGATTGTCCTTGTCTTTTATGTTTTAATGTTTATTTTGAAGTTTGTGTTTTTAAATAAAATGTAAGGGCCCTTTGCACCCTTACATATGACGATCCTGATGGACATAATAATTTCTTTTAAAGAATGTGACGAGGGCTAATGACCTTAGCAGTCGATGCCCGTAAAAATTCAGTTAAAAAGAAAAAAAGATTTTAATATAGACTATTTATGTAAACCGTATTTCTAAAAGAGAAGATACGTTAACTAAGCATTTAAAATATAGCTGTAATTTATTGTTTACAACTATTTTTGTTATAAATATACGAACTTTTTTTGTTAAGTAATTTGGTTAGTTGAATTAATTTGGGAGATAGAAGTCTGTTTTTGTATAAAAATAAAGCTACCAGGCAGACAAGTATTGTTTAAAAGTTACGATGTGAAATATTAAAGCTTTTTCTGGGTACTTTATAAGGCTTGTTGTAAAATAAATTTTATGTGTAGATACAGATATAACACACAGTTAAAACTTTAACTTTTTCGTTTTTTCCCCGCTAACAAAACTTCTGTAATTTGAGATGAATTCCAAAACACGTTTATCGTCATTTTATCACCTTTGATGGAAAGAAAAAAATGTTAAATTTATTTTCCTTTTTTTCATAGTTTTGTGTAAAAAGAAGCAGCTATATTTCACTAGGTAATCCTGTTGAATATTTATCTGTAAAGAAGTTTTTTGTTTTTGAAAACTACGTTGCTTTTTGTAAGCAGTATGCGTTTACTTTCCCCTTTTTATTATATTGCCGTTGTTTTAATTAAAACATTTTTACGCCATCATCATAATCATTAACTGCATCAAAACCTTTTGGTTCTTTTTTACTTAATCAGAGAACGATATCGGTCAAACTGTATATTATGTCAGTTTAAGTATTTTTTATTAAATTAACTGATTCGATCATTTTATGTAATTTGAGAAGAAAGATAAATTCTTTCATAATTTTTCAGTAAGTTCTTCTAATTTTTTTTTATCATTTCTTAATGAAAACATTTTTGTATCGAGTTTGATTTTATACTGTTATTCGGTTAGATATTTTCAACGAAATTTCCATAACAACTGATTTTAAAATGCGAGATAATATGCAGATAATATTTAAAAACGATTTGTGAAAGCTCTTATAACAAGGAGATGCGAGACCAATTTCATTTTCCGCATTGTAAAGAAACTTATCTTATTCTTGGTGGTAATTTCGTCATAGTCTTCTAAAAAGAATAACTTATGAAATAAATAGATTTCACATCTTTTCTCAGTTGTTTATTGTATTATTTTAGCACCAAAGGTAACGTACTAGGAGTTATGTTACCTTTGCAAACAGCTTATTTTTTTTTAAAAACGTCTGTTTTTTGTGAGCTTACCCGTATTTTAATTGTAAAATAAAAATTAATTCTTTAAGAAATACATAAAATTAATTTTTAATACATTATTATCATAAACACACACAGGTATACCTGTGTGTGTTTACTTGATGTGAATGGAAATACCTACCATGAATTGCTGCGTTGTACTGCAAGTGTGGTTTGTGGATATTCTCCACTGCTGCGATGTTGGATGGCGTGTGTGTGGTAAGGTTGCTGCCTATTAGTTCTTTTTTTCTTTCGTGTGTGAGGAAGGATGATGGCTGTCTGTGGTGGCTGACTGAGTGTGAGGGCCTAGTACCTAACCCCCTTCCTAATGAAATGCTTCACCTGCGGTGCCAGGGGTGGTCGTTTAGTCGGTACTGCGCAGGAATACGTACGCATCTAATTACTTCTGTTAGCAACCCCGACACTGCTTCAGAGTCTATAAAACGGATTCCTCCAGCTCTTAAAAAGATAAAGGTCACAAGGAAAATTCTCCAAATTCTCTCTTTAATATTCTGTCTACATTATATATATATATATATATATATATCCTAACAACTAGAAATGATTTTTGAGTGTTACAATAATTATATTCAGGCCAATATTTTTCTTAATTTCTTATTCACCGTGTTCAATTTTCTTTGACAGAATTTTTTTTCTCTATTTAGCCTTTTTTGACTACAAGCTATTTTGGCCGTCCAAGAATCAATGTCTGGTTTACATAGCTAAAACCCGAGCAATAATTCGTACTGCACATATTAAATAATTTGTAATTCTAATTTTTATGGGTGATAAAGAAATTTCAGTTTAAATTCCTTTTTTTTAATAATTACTAGCTATTTCTATCGTACTCTGGCCCGTATTTAACATTAACAGGAAAAAATGACTAAATATAATCAATACAGCTCGTAGGACGATATACAAGTATTTTAATTTTTTTGAAAAGACATTTTTAGATAAGCTTAGTAATTAATAGCGTTTAGCAGCTGTTGCAGTTTTTGCTTAATTAGTTCAGAATCATTGTTTTCGTTGATAATAATACATATTTACTTCATTATTTCTATTGTTTGGAGTCTTATATTTTGAAATGCATGGTAATTATAATTATTATAATCATTTTGTTTGTTTTTTTTATTTTCATTTTCCCTTAACCATTTTATATCGGTATCATTGACCAACTTGATTGCAAGTATCCGTGCAATCGATACCATCATGTTTTATCCACACGATTTTTTTTTGTAGAATGATCATCAACAAACGCCAATATTTTATAGGATTTTCTAAATTCGTTCTCGTTTCAGTCACTTTTACAAATCGTGAATAGTCTGCAAAAAAAAAATTAAGTCAAACTTGAAATGCATCTTCTTTTCTGTTACACAGTTTCAGATTTCTTTTTCACATTTTCGAATTATATGATTTTACAAGTTCGAATCACGGGTGATATTCAGTGTTTACTTAAAAAAAAACTCATGTGTACTTATGTACTCACGTAAGAAGTTACACTTCTTTGGCATGAATAAAAAAAAATTTTTTTTATGCATTTGATCCGAGTCAAACGATCGATAGACTACATTAAATACCATGAATAAAAGTTTAAATAAATAACACTTAAATTAAATTACATTAAATAATATTTATTTTATACAGTTTAAAAAGTGTTGAAGTATTCGTTGTCATATAAAAAAAAATTCATCGAATATGTTTCTGTTTAGTTCCATAATGTTTCGGATGACGATTGAATAAGCACGAGGTTATCAGCGGCTTATGATATGAAAATTATGATACAAAGAGTTTTATTTTATAATGGTGTATTTTATCAAAAAATTTGTTTTTGGTAAATTTAAAATTATTTATGCAAAATCAAGAATTGATCTCATGTGCGCTATTTTCTGTCTCATTAAAAAATATGATTTAATCTTATAAATAATAACATAAATATAACCTCAATTTTTGATACACAATATTCACAACAAAAAAAATAAGTATATATACAATGCAATATAAATAAAGTTTTATGAATATGAACAACAATATTCACAGTTTAAAATATCCATCTTAAAAAATCCGTGTATATAAATACACAAATAAATATATATTTATTACAACTCAATATGTATTATGTTTCCACCCCTGCTAATCACTTAATTGCATTGAACGACTGATTGAATTAGACACTACATGCATGTGCGTGCATACAGATCCACTTGGGCCTGCGCAAATCTTCATGGTGTGTTAAATCTGCGTCCGCAACTTCCGTAACTTGATGAAATTACACTATCAGTTTCTCCTAACGTGCCAAAAGAAGTATAACTCACAAAATTTATCCATATATTAGAATTTTCTCCTCAAAAATCTTCTTTTCCTCCACTTCCTCGCTTCTCTAAATTCCACCGATTCATCTGACACCTTTTCTTCAGGTTTTTAAACCGCAATCTACATTTCATTATCACTAAATTATGGTCGCCATCAATGCCTGCTCCAGGTTAAGCTTTGCATTTGACGAGTTGATTTCTACATCTTTGCTTAACCATGATAAAATCTTATCTGATACCTTGCAGTATTACCCCTTACAGTCTCCACCCGGAGATCCGAACGGGGAACTAGTTTACCTCCGGAATATTTTACCAAGGAAGGTGCCTCCATCCAAGGTGTCTCTATGAAAATGCAGAGAGCTACATTTTCTTGGAAAAAAGCAGCTGTAGTTTTCCACTGCTTTCAGGTGCGCAGTACTCAGAGAATCGAGTGATGTTGATATGGCCGTTTAAGTCGTCCTGACCTACGCTCTTAACAACTACTGAAAGAGCTGCTGCCCTCTTTCAGGAATTTTCATTCCTTAGTCTGGCTGTCAACAGATAACTCTCCGATATGGTTGCACCTTCGGTCCAGCTACTCTATATCACTGAGCACTCAAGCCCCCTCACCATCGGCAAGGTCTCATGATTCATAGAGATATATTGTAGCGTAAATTTATTTACGTTTTATTTTGTGAAAATTGTGTATCAAAGTTTGAGGTTATATTTGTGTAAGTATTATTTATAAGAGTAAAATTATATTTTTTAATGAAACAGAAAATAGCACATATCAGATAAATTCTTGATTTTGTATAAACAATTGTAAATGTGCCAAAAATAACATTTTTGATAAAATACACTATTATAAAATAAAACTATTTGTATCATATTTTTCATATCGTAGCCGCTGATAATCCTCGTGCCTATTCAAACGTCATCGAAGAATTAATGGATCTAACTAATCGAAATATATTCGATGAACTTTATTTATATGACAACGAATACTTCAATACTTTTTAAACGGTATAAAATAAATATTATTTAATATAATTTAAGTGTTATTTATTCATGGTATTTAATGTCGTCTATCAATAGTTTGACTCAGTTCAAATTTTTTTGAATGAGTAAAAAAGTATAATTTTTTACCTGTGTACATAAGTACATTCGAACTTTTCTTCTTTTGAAAAATCAAATTTTTTATTCAAAAATTGTAAGGAATCTCATATCTTTAGGCTGGGCTGTAATTCCACCTAAAATGAATGAAATAGAAAACCTTCAAAGTAGACATAGATGGATGAAAGATACAAATATTCAGTTTAATCTAGAATAAATGAATTCAGTAAATGAGAATTATAAGCATATGGTGTTTAAGAGATATATAAGGAAATATATTGAAATGAATGTGTACAATGCAATAAATCATTTTATGAAACCTGGATGTTAATATTTAACATGCAGATTAAGAAAGGCTTAAGTCTACTCCGGCATTACATACTAAATAGTTATCAAGAACTAAGGAAAGCCGCTTTACTTACTCTTTCTTTTCATAAAATACAATGAGAGAATGACATGATACTGTTCTATACTTATAAATGTATCAAGAATATTAAATGTAACTCGAAATGATATTAGTAACCTGTTTGCTACAATGTATTAATAGAACATGAAGGTATATATATATATATATATACACGAACTCTTATTCATTAAGCAATAGATTTTATTCCGTATAAAACACACATACACGTAAATGTAAAATGTGTGTGTGTATTAATAAATCAATAATATTCACAGAGTATCAGCTTAATTGCATGAGGAAGTAAACGAATATCTAGTACCACAATATAATTAATAAAACAATACATATGCAAAACTATAACAACATTATTGATTACTACAAATGAAATTCAATGAAGATTTTATCTACAATGGTCCTTGTATACGAATTAACAGTATACATTTGTTAAATTCCTAATGAAATTAGAAAAAAAAATGTATTTTCTATCGTAAATTTTTTTTTTGTTTTCGCAAAGATTGACAGTTTTATATTAAAACACTTAATTGAGAAAACTTAATATAAACAACCTGCCAAATAATTCAATAAGTGAAAATATGTTAAAATAAAATGCACTCCCTATTTTAAAAATAGAAAGTAATCAATACTTTTTATCTCTTTGATGTATATCCCAAATTAAAAACAAGTATTTGTAATCCATTTTTGAAATATCAGAAATGAATATCTATATAATATAAAACAGTATTACAGAAGTCATTTATAATCGCTACCAAGCAAAGCCTACTGAAGATAAATTGATGAATATTTGTATGCATGTTATTCTTATGGTGTAAGTGCAGAATTCGAAAGGACTTTTTGAAATTCCGACTTTAAAAGGTTAAAGTAGAATAAAAATAAAATTTACATATTTTGAGGATCTCGGTAGTAAATCTAGATATGGACATGGTTTTTTGTGTGTGTAATCTACAGGTAAATATCTAAAAATTATTTCTAGATTTTCTAAATTATGGGTTTTTAGGGCTAAAATAAATTTTTGAATTTTGTTTGTAACCCGGCTATTTTTTTTTTTTTTTTTAATTTCTCCGTAAAATATGAAGATATATATCAAATTGATTTTTGGTTGCGTGTGGGTGAGTGTGTAGTCTTCATGTGAATATCTAAAAACAAATTTTTTAAATTCCGAGTTTAAAATTAGATTTTTGAATATTTTTGAAACTAGACTATTTTTGTAATTTCTTCGTAACAAATGAAGATACTAACTTAATTTTTAGTGTGTGTGTGTGTGTAATGTTTATCTGAATATCTGAAGACCAATTTTTAGATTTTTCGAAATTCGACCTTGAATGGGGTGAAGAAAGGTAAAAAAATTGAACAATAATTGAAAATTTCCCCTGCTTTCGACTATACTAAAAGAGATATTCTCTAGATTTGGACTTATAAATACTCTTCAGATAAATATTTAAAAACCATTTTTAATTTATTGAATTTCGGTTTCTTAAGGGCGATGCTATATGGCGCGGCGGTTCAACCAACATAGGCACTACCTGTGCGACGCCATTGGCTGCGCCTACCATCGGTTACTTGACCAAAAAACATAAAATAAAGTAGAAATTGACCGCGAGAGGAAACGTGAGTAACCACATAGAGAGGCCAAAACCGTAACAGGGTTACTAGTTTCTTATAAATTGGATTTTAATCGTATAAGAGTATTATTTAAATCATGTTTTGAATTATAAGCACGATTTTTACATTCGTTCTTATTTTTGGAGTAAAATATTATCTTGAAAATGATGCCGATGGAATCGTTCGGTTTTTTTAAACTGAAAAATAATGGAAATTCCAAATTCTATATATTTTAGTTCTGGACAGATGTATTTTCAAAAAAAAAATGTTTAATTCATCAGAATTCATATCTAAGTTAGTTATCATTTAAATGATGTCAATATATTATTAGAAAACCAAAACGTAAAAGGTGAAAAGAGAATGTTAGAATGTATAATTCTATATACTTAAAATTCTGGAAGGGGAAATATTAAAATACATTTAAAAGGAATATTAATTAACATGAAGGTTTTCCCCCATTTTTGTTTAAAAATCGCGTTAATGGTAAGATTGACGTAGTGAAACGTATTACTTTTTTATTCCTTGCTGTTAAAAATTATAATTATTAATTAAAAAAATGATAAATACTTTTTTATGGATAAACTGAGTAACGATTAGCCAATTAATATCGTTTTATATCATTACATTACAACACAGAATAATAAATTTGACATTTAATTAATCAATCATCCGATAACTTTAATCCCATTAAAAAAAAGATTAAAATTTTATTCGAATATACTGTATAGAAAATGTAATCCATATTTTAGAAATAAATACCGCGGGGTGGAGTTGTCGATTAAAGCAATATTACTATCATTTTATCGTTCCCCTGTATTTGATTAATGCAGACGATGCAGAGCAGCCACTAGACCTATCTCTCCCTATCATTTTCAACGAAGCGCCGATGGTGTCCTCAATAACTTATCTATAATATATAGTTCGTATTTCTTCATGGTAATAAGCGTGACAACCCATATAAAACTTCTGTAGAAATTTTATACTTTCAAATATATCGTAGTTATACATTTAAAATTGTTGTAAAATATTTCCAGATCCCATAGTGTACTTTATATAAATGTAGAATCAAAATATTTGTGATAAAATAAATACTACTAATCTTTCCGCGCTGACAAAAAAGTAAATTTCTAAATGTTTACTGTTTTGACACAATTGTAAAAAAATTAAAATTCCTATTTTACAGTTTAAAAAATTTAATGCGATCTTTATACTTGAAAAAATACAAACGTATTCAAAACCAAAATAATAAAGAACACCAAATAATCTCTTTTTCAGTAACAAAACAAAATTGCGTTTGGTTTTCCAGAATCACAGCAGGACACTGTCAGAAGGTATAACAGTATCAGATATAAAAATTTAGTAAAAATTATTTTGTTTTAGAGAAATTTTATTTATGTAAAAATAGTATAAAAAATGAAGCAAAAGCATACGTTATTTTTATATTCTCTTTGCAGACATAGCAAAATATCTCCCAATATAATCATTTTTTTAAAAAGACAGTTAAATAGCAGAAGCAAGAGTTTAAAATAATGAAAAAAAAAATCTTCTATATATATAGTTTTAAAAATGTTGAATGTAATAAATATTAAACAGTTTCATTTTTTTCATGCTAGAAAAACGGAAACAAATACAAATATTATCAAAGTTTATAAAACATTTCATAATATGTAAAATTTTCATAATTTTAAGTAAATTTCTTTAATGTTATTAAATTTTTAATCTTGTTAATTATTATAATATATATTAGCCGGTCAGGGCTTGTTTCACTCGCCCTTCCCATCTAGTCAAAGGGCTCCGTCCCCTGTACCCCTGCATTAATTATCCTCATGGTTGTGAGAATAATACTGAAAAATAATAAAGTACACAGATTTGAAAAATACAAGATATTAAATTATAAAAGACAGAATAAGTAGTAAGTTATTTTTCCCCGTTTTAGCCTCCGGGAATTTCCGTTCAGGTATTATACTTCAGAGGATGAATGAGGATGATATGTATAAGTGTAAATGAAGTGTAGTCTTGTACAGTCTCAGTTCGATCGTTCCTGAGATGTGTGGTTAATTGAAACTAAACCACCAAAGAAAATTTGTATCCACGATATAGTATTCAAATACGTATAAAAGTAACTGCCTTTATTAGGACATGAACGGTGGAACTCTCGACTTCCAAATCAGCTGATTTGGGAAGACGTGTTCATCACTTGACCAACCCAGTCGGTTAGAATAGTAGTAACTGTGGGACTTTTTATTATTGTTCCCGAAGTGTATGTTGCAATCTGTTCAACTAGTCAGCAATAAGAAATCCTCTCTTAGCCCAATGAGATGAGGCTGGTATATATGACATGTAAATGAACTGTAGTCTGTTACAGACTCAAACCAACCACTCCTGAGATATGTGGTTAACTGAACCCCAATCATCTAAATACATCGTAATCCACCATCTAGTATTCAAATCCACATAAAATAAACTGAATTTAACGAGGGTTTGAACCTGAGTACCTTCGATTTCGTGATTCAGCTGGTAAACAACTGATTTGTGACGACGAGATTATCACTAGACCAGCTCGGCGTGATACAGACTTTTGACATGGAAAATTTCATATCTTCTCTCCCAAGGGGGCTCTAGCCTCGATCTGTGTCTTAAAACCTTCCCTGGGATAACAGGAATGTATCCTGAAAATTTGAAAGTAATCTCTGTTGGTTCTTGCAAGATGCTGTTGCAAACGGATAAGGAGGTGTGTGCGCGCGCGCGTGCGCGCGTGTGTGTATAACGAATATATATATATTTTAATTACCTTTATGCAAATTTTCCATTTAGAGAGGTTTAATTTTATAGAAAAATAAACTTCATATTACTAAGTGTTGTAATTTAAAGGTTGCGTTAAATATTTATATTTCTTTTTCCAAAACTTTTTTCTCGTAATTTTGAATTAATTATTGTACTCCAAAGTAAATATTAAACTAAATATTTGTTTAGTATTTTTTAAATATATTAACACGGAAATTAAAAATACTGTTCTTCTGTAGCCGAGTGTTACGTAACTATGTATAAAAATTTAATAATTGTTTATTTTTTTAATGAATTTACCAAAAATAGGAGAATTTTCTCAATTTTGTAAATATAAGTGATTATTGTTAGTATTATTTTTTAATTTGATTATAAGCCTTACTTTTTTCAAAATTAATCGGCTGTAACAATTTCTATTTAGGAAGTTCATCTGATTGTTTAGTTATAAGTTTTTGTATGTATTGGGTAGATTTTTAAATGAAAAGTTATTTAGTATAGAGACGATATGAATGTAATTTCACTTTTCTTTATTTTTAATTGTATTATTACTTAATTTTCTTTTTATCTTTATTTACAATGAAGGAGCCGGCTATTACATTCGATGAGAAGGATACGGTTACAAAACACAATAATCAAAAGGAGTGAACCGCAGATAAACAGAAGACCATAAGTTAGAATAATAACAATACCATTATTAATAACAATAGCGGTAATAATAATCCTTGAAACCATATCATTTCAGTCACCGATATCCGTCGCCTAGGTCAAGTACGTAGAGCCTTTTCAGCCGTTTGATATCCCTTCCATTGTCTAGTAAACTCAAAGCAAGATTATTAGTATGCGAATTCAGTCGATGTATTTCGAACCCAGATTACTTAATATTGATTAGATTGTTATAATTATATGATAAAACGTCTGGTAAATCTCTATATTAAAACTATTTTCACATGGTAGCATTATCAAATTAAATTTAGTTCTAGCACTATAATACTAGTCTCTTTACGTTCACTCTTTGTGTTTTTTCCTTATTTTTTTATCAATACTCAAATTTCTCGCTTTAGCATTTCTTGGGAACAATTTTGATTCATAGTGTAAGTGAAATCTCGAGACTTATCCGAGATTTATAACATAAATAAGAGTATAAAAACACAATAAATGAAGTAAAAAAGCTTAAGAAAATTGATTTTTCTTACAAATTAAAAAACAATACACATCTTTATTTAATTTATCTTTTATGAAATCGGTATCAACTTTAAAACAATGAACAACTTAGTAACTTATACTGCAGTCTACTTTAAAGTGTAGGAATCTAAACAGGAATTAAAAAGTAAAGATTGTTCGTTTTTTCTGTTTTTTTCTTCTGAAGATGAGTTCCCTTTTATTGTTAAACGTTTATTTATTTTTTTTTATTAAGTGAAATTTATACACTTATAGTAATTGGGTTAAACTGATATATAGCTTGCCAATTTAAATAATAACAATAAACTCTCACTTTATTTAGTGGATGGAACAACATTGTAATTGATCATTGTATTTGATCAACATTTATTTTAAACGGTCTAATTAACGGTAAAATAAATATTCCACGAAATTTTTTTTATAAAAAAAAAATTAAAAATCCTTAACAGTTCTCAATTTTTATTCTTACATTTCGATCATAGTAATGTTTTTTAAATTTTTTTTTTGTTTTTTTTTGTTTTTTTTTTAACAGGAGTTTTATATTATGCATAGGATGATAACCTTATTTTTTTATTGTAATTAAACAGCAAAAACCTGGTTGAGCTTCCTCTAGCATAATTTAATTTACATGTAAAAACCAATATTAACGACGAACGGTTTGTATGATACAATAAAGATGTGGTTAGACGTGAAAATAATAGTTCTATATTTCGTATTTAATCCTTTCATTAATATTCTGTTTGATATGTATGAATTTTTTTTAAGGTAGAAATGTAGATTTGCTTTTGAATTAATGAAACTTTCTCTTTACAAAAACGATTTTCTTTGTGTTCATTATATATCTGTATGTATAGGATATTTTTTGTTCAATTTACTCTTATTTATATTTCCATATTTAATTGAAACTATAACAAGTTACGCTACTCGTATCATTGAATGATTCAACTCTAAATTAGAATTTTAAAATAAACCTAATAACTTTTTTTTTAATTTCGTTAGTGGATACTAATTATGTATTTGAATCAAGAAATTATAGTATCAAGAATTCTACAACAAAAAATGTGTTTTTCGTTTTAATTTGCTTTAATAATGTTAAGTTCAAACCATGACAGTTATATTTATTGAAAAATTTTTAAGAGAACGTTTAATTTTTCAAATCAAATTGACCAAATTTTGGATAATTTTTTTCTACTTGATATTCTCGTTTAAATATGTATTGCAGTTTTGCAGTTTTATGTATTGCAGGTTGTTAATTAAATATTGTAACATTTTATAATTAGTCATGATTTTTCACCTTTGAAGATTATATATTTATAATTGGAAATAGCACGTTCACCCAAAACCTCGGAATGCTCTTCTGTTGGATTAAAAAATCTAGTATCAAATGATAGTTCTCATGTGAGGAAAAGAGAAACTCCATGCAGTTTTGCAGAAGTAATTTATATAGTATATGAATTCCAGATCTTGAGGCATAAAACGATTGTGGATTTTGTTACTGTTCCTAAATTAACCACATTAAAATTTTCAAATTTTACCAACTTATACAAAAATTATACAATTCTCAATCTATATATATATATATATACTCGTAACAATAAGGTACCTTTTTTTTCTTGTTATCGCCACATAAGTTGGAAGCTTATGCTTGGGATATGGAAATGGAATTTTGTAGCGTATCAAAAATTTAATTTTTTAACGGAATTCAAACCCGGGACCTCCAGAAGAAAGGCCGAGACACTACCACTCCGCCACGGAGATAATTGGTAAAAAAAAATAACTAAGACATCCCTTTACTCTTTGCAGTATCAGTTTCTTATAATGAATATTAACCTACAATACCATATATAACACAAATATTTCTTTCTCTATTTCTGCTAAATACACCCAAACAATTATTTTGCGACGACCTTTCACACAATAAATACATAATAATAAAGATTCAAATATTTAGTTTACCGTTTACTGGTTAACTCGTCTTCGCAAATTATTTGTTTAGCAACTGATTTTCGAAGTTAAAGGTTGTCATATTCAAATCCTAGTAAAAGTTGTTTGCTTTTACTAGGATTTGATTAAAGTCAGTAGATATTGGTGTACTTTAGTGGTCGGGATTCAATTAACTACACGTCTGATGAATAGTCAACTTAAGTCTGTACAAGACTACACCTCATTACATGTCATGAATATCATCCTCATCTAATTAGGTTACCGGACCGTTATTTATTGTTCACTAGATGAACAGATTGCAACGTATCATTAGGAAAATATACGTATATTTACAATAATTTGACAAGTACAGAAGATGGTACAATGAAGCCAAGTGTTCTCAGGATTATGAAAACAAAAAGATGAAGTTCAGTTCCATCTTTATAAATAGTTATGACTATATAGCTCTTCTAATCCATGTCCGATCCAGTGATTCGGAAAAATTTCATTGAGGCATCTGCGGAAATTCAAAGAAAAATACGTTGGAGCACCGTTTTGTTGAAATGTAATGATGTCAGCGATCCCTTTTGCCATTAATTCTGGAAGTAACCACTCGTCGATCATTCTCAGATAACCGTGTTGATTAATTGCGCCATCGAAAAACTAAGGACCAAGGGGGTGTTCAGTTGTCATCCCAGCCTGAATCATAACATGGCCGGTGTTCGATATCCTCAAAAAAGTGAGGATTGTCTTTCACCCAGAAAAGATATTTCAGTTACGGGATCTTCGATAATTCCACATTTGTTTGTGAAAATGAGGTTTTTATTTTTTGCTCTCGAAAAGCGTTCAAGCAATAACTGCCACTATGAGCACGTCGATAAAGGTCATTGTCACTCAATTGATTAACGGTACCTGGACAAAAACTTCTAACTTTCAAATCTTTCCACATATTGTCTCGCATTGTCGATTGCAGAACGTTTGCGCGTTGATTTCATCGGTGATCGTTGAATCGATGCCTCCACAGTAGCACACGTCTCAGCTCAAGTGCTTGGCCTCCAATTACTTGGAACATTAAGAACACTTGCTGTTGCATAAGCCTTCTTCTCCTATGTCAGTGTCGATGCTATGACGGTAATGCTTGTCTTGATGGTGACAATTTCCCAAAACTCACAAAGAAGTTTTGTTTACCAGTATTCGTGAACCCACACACAAGCTACCTGACGCTCTTCGACAGTAAATGTACTCGTATACTTCATGGTTCCACACACAATTACGACTAAGTGCATCCCACCAAGAATAAACATACTGGACGGTCCAAGCCTTATCTTTCCCATCTTTTCCAGCAGCAGCCCGATAAACCAACAGACCGATAATATCCCTGCTGATATTGCATAGAGCCCGATTAAGCTGCATTTATTACAGTATAAAGAGACTTTCCGCCCACCAGTACTTTTTTTAATCTCCAGTTTTATTTTATTTATTAACTGTATTTTGTTATTTGGTCTCATTTTATAAAAGCTATTATAACACTATCTTATTATACCGTGATGATTTTTCAAGTTTAAATATGTCTGTGAGATAAATGCGTTACCTCTCCATTATGAATGGTAGCGGACTGTTACTTTATACAATGTATAGTAAATATTATTGAATATATGGGATGTAGAGTTGATACGGTTTGTTTATAATCTATTAATCTTAATAAATCTATAATCAGTTCGTAACCGGTCACACATAGGATAAAAATTCCATTTTTCAAAGCTGTTGTTTATTGACAGTAATATCTATATGATAGTTAAACAACACAAAAATCATAATATAGATGATATGAACCAATCAGTCTGTAGTCTATATAAAAGAATGTACAAAATTACGCTTACAGAAATATTGAGTTACCACCCCGATTATTATTTAAAATTTTGTATTTATTACTTTTTTCGTTTAGTAATAAAAATTTATCATTTCAAATCATTGTACATCGTAAAATATTCATATAAGTTTTATTACAAAAAGTATTTTTAAGATGTAAAAAATAAAAATAAAATACCATTATAGCATTTTTTAATTAAAATTAAAATTTTAGATTTACACAAAAAAAATAAATAAATTCATTCATATCTTTTACGGTGGAATACTGAATTTTGTGTCTTTAATTTTTTAAAGTAAATCTTGAAATAGCGAAGGAAAAAATTTAGTCTTATAAAGTTGTTTAATGAAGAGTCCGTAGTTCATATTATTTTAAACCAAACGATGCACTGCGAGAAAAGTGAATATTAATCACAAAGCCTTTCGTTACAATAAATAAAGATTTGTATTTAATTGTATTTGAATAATTTTAATAATATTATTTACCATTTAATAAATACACCTTAAAATCTAAAACAGCAGAGTAATCCTAAAATTATCCGCGTCAGTAAAGTTATAAATTTTTAGTTTATTTACAGATTAGACATTCTTGGCCTTAATTCAAGAGCATTTTTCGTATGTAGATATTTACTAAAAATAATAGCAATAATCGTAGTTTTTGGGTGGGAATAATATCGATAAGGTACGACATTTTTATACCATACAAATTCTCATATTACGTTCCTTTTGTAGACTTGCTTCAGAAAGAACAATCAAACGAAAAATGCTCCCAAACCCCAATCTCGTAACCCTATAAGAAACGGAAGAAATGAGCGTAAAAAGAAATTAATTAAATAGTCAAAATTTCTCATTGGGTAGTTTATGACGAATGTAGAAGCAGGAAATGTACAGTGAACACATTTTATGAGGGACAGAAAGCTTAATTACTTACTATCCTGTGATATCATTTAGACAGATATCCGTAACTAAACGAAGTTTCATATTAGGAGCTTTATTTGATTTGGTTTTTCATTATTATACTATTTGGGTGTAGAACCTCGTTTCTATGAGAAGATAGTCTCTGAAACTTTGTAGGAATTATATTTAGAACAGATTAGCGGAAAAAAGAAAAAAAGAGATGTCTGACCGTGACCTGATTGATAAGTAATATGAATAAAAATAAAAATGATATTTAATTAACATATTTGTATACATGGTTTGCTGCTTATATATATTGCTGTTATATATATATAACATATATATGTATATGTAACATATATATATATATATATATATATATAACATATATATATATATATAACACGTAATTAATATGCCTTAAGTGTTATTAAATCAATGAATTTAAAGTTATCTTTATTTAATTTGTAGAAAAGGTTTTGAATGTTAACTAAAGTAGAAGGTTTTTGAAAAGAAAATAACATCACTAGATAAAATCTTTATCGTACATAATTTTATTGATTGTCAGTATTGCTTAGAATTAAATTATTTTATTTTTATAATACAAAGCTCAATGACATTCTGATATTCGAAGAAATTATTTCAAGAAACTTCAAGAAAGTCGGTTAAAAGATACAAATAAAAAAAAAGATGTTGTAGTACATTCTTGTATTAGGGAAAATTTTCACGCTCAGTCTGTTACATCGTATTTTTCATTTTTATCAAGACGCTACTTTCACGCATTTACATTTCTTCATATGAACAGCCTTTGTTAATAAATTCACCAGTAACTTACATAAGTGTAAAACTAAATAATAAAAAAAGAATAAATTTAAAAAAAAATTGAATGCTTTTCTTAAGTAAAAAAAAAGCTGACAACATAGTTGTAGGACTTTCACGTCAGGCGGCATTTTTTTGATGCACGGCTACACATTTCACACATAACTTAATTAAAAATATTTATCGTTTTATTTAAATATATAATTTTTTATTTATTTAATTCAGTGATTGTAACTAAAGCGCGCGCACATACTCCATTTCATTTGCGTGGGAGTAGTGATACTAGCGCTCATTTTAAATACTTTTTTACACTTTAATTATATTCATTTATTTAATTCTGCTAGTCACCTGTGACGTCATATTACAGCAGATGATTATAGCAGCTGAACGTCAGAACTACAATAGCGCTACTTTGGTAAGAGGGGGTACTTGTGACGCAGTATACCCACTTAGACACTAGTTTACTTAGAGCATTTTTTTATTGGTGGGGGGGGTGCGATTTTGCAAAAAAAAATTTGGATATATTATTATTTTTTAATTGTTAACAAATGTCCTTAAGAAATATAAGACCTCAGTAAGGCGAAATCTCGAGATACTGAGGATGATCTTGCTTTATAGCCTAACCTTCTTGACCTTTTAAGTTTAAACTTAATGGTATCAATACCCCATACATAGAAGTAATCTGACCAAGTTTGGTCAAAATCGGTTCGGTAGTTTTGGAGATATAAGATGATTTAGAGTGCGACACCGAATACACATACGTATATACGAACATTCGGAAAATTTCCATTTGATTTTTGGTTCCTTAGGTTCGGAACGTAAAGCTCCGCTAAAAACCGTATATGGCCAAATTAAAAAAAAAAAAAAAAAAAAAAAAAAAACGTAAAAAACATTAAAAAACGTTCTTGTTTTCAATAAGATTACTTTAAAATTTTGGAAGGTAATTTACACTACGTTAAAATCCGCTTCAACAGCCACCTGATCTACTCATACTGAATCGACAGTCAAAATCAGTCGGATCGATAAATTTATTTTCAGCTCCCTTCTTCAAAATGTTCTTCTTGTATATCCGACAACTTATATATAAATATTCTATATATAGAATATAGAAATATATGAAATTAACTATGAAATATTGTATTGTCACCCATCTTACGTTGCTGTGTAAAATTTCACATTCATAATGTGACGTCGAGAAATCAGTTAAATTAAGGTTGCAAGACTTGTTGACATCGTTAAACCATTGTAAGTTAAAGAAAAGCATATTATAATAATAATAATAATAATTATTATTATAATAAAATATGCTTTTATAAAAAATATAGAAAATTCAAAAAGAATTAAAATTAAAAAAAACAATTCATTTTTAATTATTCATTAAAATTCGACTTTTTGAAGTCAAGGGGGTCTTCAAAAAAATAATAAGCGATAGGATTTTTGTTTTGATTAGTTAACTTAATAAAATATAAATCTGAATATAATTTTTATTTTTTTTTATTTTGAAGTGATTTTATTTTTTTATTTTATTATCAAAATCTTATTAAAAATAATTTTTTTTTCTTTAATTTTATCTTTACAATTTCATTATTATTATTTGATTATAATCATCGAATCTTTTTACACTTATGAGCTCAGTATAAAATTTTTTAATGGTTAATTGTATAAAAAAGGAATTCATATTTTTTACTTAATATTTGGGTGTAAATACAAAATGATTAACTTTGATGTTGCAAATTAAATGTTAAAATCACATTTGGCGTATTTTGAAAACAAATCATGTAAGTTTTTTTTTTGTTTTAAAAATGTATATCCACATTTGAACAGAACATTAAAAATTTCCATAATATGGTAATTATTCAATTTTTTTTTTAAATTAAGTAATGCTACCTTCTTGGATGAATAAATAATTTTTTCCTGTGTCTTGATTAAATACAGGGCTGATAAACATCTATTTGTATTTTTTTTTTTTTTACTTTCAACAAAAGTAAAATTAAGGGCCCTACGGTTTTTAAATTTATTATTTTTTCTTTTAAAGAAATTTTGTTAAGTAGGTACTTGGGTATGGTAAACGATTTTGTTTCTCCATGATTGGTTCAAGCAAGTTTAGCTCTTGACTAAAAATGTTTAATGTATTGGAAATCTTAGAAGTGGAGTTATAAACACATTTCAAGAGTGCGGGTCGGAGCAGTTATTGCAATTTGGTGTTGTATCGGGTGAAGCAGTCGGTGTGATGAGAGTAAAAGGAAAGAGCCGCTTCTGCAGATGAACTGAAGGCATTAAGGAACTTGTAATTGGAACCTGATGAGAATCCCTTCTTCATATCTGAAGGGAACGAAAATTCATTTCCTCGTAAAATTTTGTGGTTTACCGTTCAACACAGACCGCTGTATTTCATCCCACTACAATACGTATAGTTTAGCACGGAAATCAAATTTAAATCTGATTTATAAAGTTAATTTAAAGTTGGCTTCATTTTAGAAAATTATTCGTATTTTCCCTTGCATTCTGTTAGGATGGCGCAGATGTCATCTGGCTGAATTGTTCGTTTTTTAATAGTCTGCATTCATCTAAGTTTTCTTTAAATATCTCATCCAATTTATACGACATAAAGCTGTGAATATTATAATAAACAAATTACATTGCTGTCCTTTATTTATTCTTTTAATTATTATTGTATCCCAAATAGTATATGCAACTATAAGCGATTTACTATGATTATTTTATCTTTGGGATAAATTATCGCATATAACCACAATTATGATGTGGTTTATAACATCTAAAAATGTCAAACTCTGGTTAGATGTCAGCTTAATGAGTTTTATATTTTATCCATAAATTATACATGATACGTAATTATACATAATTCATATATATGTATGGAAAAAATATATATGGGTATATATGAATTCATTATAACTGTTTTCAGTTTTATAGAGTTAATGTATATAATAATACTACTAAAAATTATTTCTAGTAAAACAGAGTATTTCATATTTTTGTGTAAATCTACAACAAAATCTGGTAAATGAAAATTTACAATTAATTAAAATTTTTATAAAAAAATAATAAATATTTACATTACATGAACGCATTTACTACTACTTAAAGCGACTTATTAGGCGTAATCTCTAAAAACCAATTCCTTCTATTATAAACAGACAATAAATTAGGTTGCACTGTTAAATTTCTGTGAATTCCTCATAAATTAAGTGAAATAAACAAGCAACTAATACCGTCGTATTAACTGTGCTATATTCTAATTTCAGATCAAGCAGTAAATTCATAAAAGAATTTTATAAATATATATTTAGTATTTTTTTAGTGAGTTTATATAAAACTTATCTTCTGAAGAATACTGTAAATAATTTGAATTATCTAATTTTAGATAAATTTTCTGTTACATGCCTTTGATTTAGCAAAATAATATAAATCTATTATCCCTGAAACCGAAACCTGAAATATATGTGGTTTATTTCTTTTAATTATTTAAAGTTAATTCAATTTTTATAAAACAAAATGAGTGTTATTTTAGTTAAATTAATATTAAACGACAAAACATGCTAATTAATTTCTCTGAATAATCCAAACTTAGTTTGATTCAAATTTATTATTTACTAAATTATTAAAAATTATTAAAAAATGTAAATCCACCTTACCAGGAACTTAAATGTGACCCGATATCTTTCAGTGTGTGTCACCATCATCAGGAGTTAAAATATTATAATTAAGTTAAAAAATTATGATAATGTCAAAGATTAAAATAGTTATACAGTCATGACTGTTTGCATTCTAACAGTATACTCGAGTATACAGTATACATTAATTTAATTATAATATTTTAACTCCTGATGGTTGTTTTGAAATAAACCGTAAAATCTCGAGTCATATTTAATTTGCTGGTAAGGTAAATTTACATTTTTTAATA
Organism: Lycorma delicatula; assembly: GCF_047948215.1. Lineage (NCBI taxonomy): Eukaryota > Metazoa > Arthropoda > Insecta > Hemiptera > Fulgoridae > Lycorma > Lycorma delicatula. Next base: position 120,760,723 of record NC_134456.1, read on the forward strand.
ATTAATTAAATATATCAGCGGTAACCATGTTTGAGAAATGTACTATTTACATTGAGTATTTATTTTATTTATACCATTATAATTTTATTATTACTATTTTTATTTTTTTACAGAAATACTCACGTTTAATTGCAAAACAAGCATACATTAGCAATTATACATTTTAATTACCGTTGTTTACCAACCAACTAGTTCAATACGATAAACTATTCTACATTTATTCATTCAATAGTGTCGTATAATGTTACAGTTTAGATTATATGGTAATTTGAGTATTTCATTTTATTCATATATGAATCACGGGCTTCACCTAAATTCATCTTTGTAATGAGTTCATAATTCATATAATTTATGAACTACCCACCTGTTATATTTTCATATGTAACAATTATAAAGTTGACAACCCACTCGAGTTGGCCTAGTGGTAAAACTCGTAGTCGTAAATCACCCGATTTCGAAGTCGAAAGTTATCAAGTTAAAAAGTGGTTAAAGGTAAAGGTAAGCTAAAGTTAAAGGTGGTTACTTTTATGCGGATTTGATCGTGGATATCGGTGCTCTTTTTGTAGTTGGGTTTCAATTAACCACACGTCTCAGACGTGGTTGGCCCGAGTCTGTACAATACTATACCCCACTTACAATTTACGAATAAGGGACGCGGTTGCCTATGGGCACCGAATCCAGAAAGCTGGTGGGCTATCTGGGAGAATTCCGGAATATTCATAAGAAACCAACATTTATAAAACGGGATTATTATAATTAGGATTGTATCTTTGACATTTGAAAGAAGATTAACAAATTATATAAAAACACATGAAAACGTATATAATTAAGTTCATGCAAAAACTGTATGTTGGAGTGATGAATTAATCTGATTGATTTGGTTATTTATTGCTGCAAAAGGTACTGTTGAACATTTTATTGTATCCGAAATCCAAAAGAACTAAAAGGCGTCAGATAAATTAAATATGCAATATATAAGACCCTGAAAATGGCAATCGATAACAATTTTACTGTTTCATAGCGACTGTTAGAGTTTAAACAATTTTGGACATATATTTTTAAGTCCTTATTTTTAAATATTTAATAAAGTTACTATACATTTAATTAAGGTTTAGTTTTCTATTTCATCTTATACTGTATTACTTAAACATCCTCTAATGAGATTAATTAAAACTTCTATTTATACAAGTGAGTTACTTTCAATCAAATAAATTAAAAAATCTTATTATTGACAAATTTCTTCATTCGGTTCTTTAATTGTAAATTATAATATAGATTTAATTATACATATATTAGTTTTCTTTGCCTCAATTTTTATTTATAGCCGGTTTCACTTATACATAAACGATAACTAAACTGGATTACATCTATAGATGAAGAGAGATTTCGATCAAAATCGCTCAAATACATACGTAAAATACTCATGTACAGTACATGAAAGAAAATCACTTAAACGGATTAAGTTCAAAAACTACATTAAGAATAACACAAAAAAGTAAAAGTAAATATAACAATCAAAAAGCAATACTACAAATAACACAAGAAAACAGAAACACGTAAAAAGAACAGTAAATCATTATAATCATCTAGCTCTCCAAAAAAATATTTAGATATTGAAGGTCCTTGAACACAATATTCAAGGTCCACCCCAAAATATCACATACAGTCTCTCAGGTCCTACACATAGAGTCGTTTCGGCTGCCTAACATCCTCGCTGTTGTCTAGTATGTTCGCAATCAGATATCAGATATAGTTTGCATGGTTTAGATGATAGGTTTACCATGTGAACTATCTTATCTTACATGATTCTGTCATGTAAACTGAGATAATAATCATGTAAACTAAGGCTGGTTCTATTAGTTTTAGTTTTTATTTCGAACCAAGCCTTTGGATCTCTTCGAAAACGTATGGTAACTCCTGATAGGTAAGCATTTTATTGTTCTTTACGAATCATGATGTCGCCATTATGCGCCTCACCACTTTGGTCTCGAATCGCTAAATAATTTCAATGTTGCTTTCTGTTGTAACCCAAAGTTGGATGCAAAAAGTCTTATTCGGCATCAGAATCACTATGTACAAACTTCGCTTGTTAGATAACGTCAGCTGTGACCTTGCCTACTAACCACTATAGCTCTTTAAACTGGAAGTACAATCGGTACCTTTTTACCCTCACATAAATCTTCTACTTCAAGCGACGATCCAAATGCAACCTGAATATCGAATACGACCAGCTTGTAGAATGTAAACACCATTAGGACGGACTCGTGGACAGTCACCTCTACTCATTGTGAACGTCAGAACTCAGTTTCATTGGACTGACCTTCACTTTTAACTTAGCCAGTCACATGTTGATTAGAGGCAACTCAGATTGTATTTTAGTCGAAGTTTAAGTTTAGTAATCGTCGATAGCCAGGATCAGCAAATGAAGCAGAAGTGACATTGTCCAGAGTTGGGAGGTCTGAAGTGAAGACAACACAAAACAAGTCAAAAACCTAGCCTTGAAGAACACCCAACTCAGTGTCAAAATCAACTGACAACTCTTCATTATATTTGACCTGAAAAAAGTCAATTCAGATAGCTCCACAGGACTAAGGAAAAGGTTGAGGCTCGCTTTCAGCTTCTGGAATAGATCACACAGCCAGACCTTTGAAGGTTGCTGGAGATCCAAAAAGACAATTCTTCTTCTCTATCAACACCTGGTGACAATATTAACAATTGTATGTATGTGCCTGTTAATAGTAGAATGACCACTTCGGAAATCGAACTAATGATCAGAAATAACGTGTCCTTGCTGTATAGTAGCCAAAGAAATAGCTTTTCAAATATCTTAGACAGCAGGAAAGCCTGATTACTTATCGGAATGTACGAGAATACTTCATGTACTGGTTTACCTATTTTCTGGACCATTACCATTTGTGACTCCTTCCACTCTGATGGGAAGCAAGTCAGCGTAGGATGCTATTGAAAAGGTGCGTTATCTACGGAATGGTTTTGAATGGAAGCATAAGTAGTTTTTTGTGAGTAATTAAATCAAAGCCTGGATCCTTAGAGTTGTTGCCCTTCCTGATTACTTGCAGTACCTCCGTTGAAGAAAAAAATTAATCAGAAGATTCAGAAGAGTCGGGCTGTTCAAGAATTCAAGAATCTTCTATTCACCAGTAGTTTGTACATCACATGCCTAAAAGACATTACTCAGATCCAAATTGGTCGGCCTTTTGGCCGCCGCTTTGAGCACATCACCCATTCGACACTTGTAAAGGTGGGAACGAGGGTGCAAGGCATTTATAATTTTTCATGGGTTTCTAAAACTAGTAGCCGTTTCTGTTCACTGAGGGAAGATTTCTCAAGGTAATTTCTAAATGTCTTATTTTAATGAACTTTAGCAGTCTTCTCAACTAACCCAATGATGCTGGTATAGCCGAACGGATTAAAACGACAGTCTTCTCAGCCTGCGAGCAGCCCTGTTCAAGAACATTGCCATTTGTAACATTGCCATCTCCTCTTAAGACTTCTCTTAGTAACAAGTAGTAGCATCCATAACCTCCCGTAGATAGTCCGTACCTCCACCCCTCCTCCAGTAATTTTCAGGTGTTGAGCACCAAACTGCCTCCTGCAGGAATAAGGGAATAAGGTCAAGTATTTGATCGATTTATATATATCAGTACAACATGTCAGTAGAACAGGCATAATCAGCTCGTCTTCTACCCAATTTAGATAAGAGTCCTGTTGTTATGGAAGCCAAAGGATTTCTTCTTTCTTATCACCACCATACTAATAGTAAGCAGAACAGCTGAATTGTCAGACGTTGAGTCGTAACTATTCCTAACTGCACTAATCAAAGATGATATATCTGAGATGACGTAAAAGTACAAGTCCGGAGCCTTCGTTGCATCCGACGGCCAGTTTCTTGAATGCAACCCATAATCCATGAAATAATGTTGAAATATATGTTAGCAATGAACCCTTTAAAGCCCTTCCTCAAGTAGTTATAAGCCGGGAGTCCTAGAACATTTTTTTTTGCATTCCATCAATCCCCGTAAAAAACGGGAACCGAACGTAGCAAAAAAACTCAGGAAATAAGCCATCCTGTGATCATCTGGCGGGGAAGTCAGATTTCAGATTACCTTGAATGCTGACATCCTGAAAGACCCAAGCGAGTCCAGGATATCAATCGAGATTGCTTGAATGTGAGAGATGCTGAATCCTTGTAGTTGTTGATGCCTTACCGTATTTCTGAGAAGAACTGCCGTACTCGCATGCGCCCTATCATCTGGATGATCAGTGGTGTATACTGAATACTCTGAAAGATGAAAATAATTACAAGTTGTGAAGAGCGTTTTAGAGATAAGAATATTTAACGATTTGGTGTAGATCTTATCTTAACAAGTTCTACGATAAAACGGGATATTTATTATTATTTTTTACGATTTAAAGGTGTAAGTTATGTAATTTTTTTATCAAATTAAGGGCATCGACAGATTTGGTCATTTATCCCAATAGAATTTTGTCGCGTATGAAAATGCCATGCCTGACCGGCATCACAACCCGGGACCTCCGGATGAAAGGCTGAGATGCTACCATTCAGCTGAATTTTAGGTATTATTATAATTAATTTTCCTAAATTTTTCTTGTGTCTAATCCAATAAAGAAAACTAGTTTACAATTTAGTTTTTCGTTTACAATTTAAACTTTCCCTTAATTAAATGTAAATAATTGAATCATAAATCAGACAATTTTATGTATGTCATCTTTAATATCTAAATTTTGATTCAGAATTACTTATTATTTGTAATGTATGTATTATAAATAATTTTCATTAATATTATTATGTGTAAAGGCTACCAAAATGATAAAAAATTATTCTGTAATTGAATATGAATTTTATTTGCTTTTCTTGATCTTTTTAAGTATCTTCAATTATTTTTTTAAAAGTTAACTAATAAAAAATGATAAAAATATTTGTATACCATATATATGCTATATATTATATACTCAAAATAGATTATAGTGTGTGTGTGTGTGTGTGTGTGTGTGTGTGTGTGTGTGTTTGGTGGGGGGGGGGGTGCGCGCGCTATCGTTTTTATGGTTTTATATTTTATCGTTTTTCATCTTTTTGATTAGAAACAAAATATATATATGTTTATGTTAAAAAAATTTACTACAAGAATTAACCAAAATTTGTAGAAATTCGATCACAAAGTGGACAAGAGAATTACATACAAACTCAGTATAATATTCCCTACGTTTCTGTAGAAAGTAAAGTTGTACTTTGTTCTGGTACTATGAATTACTTAATGAAAATCATACATTTTTTTAATTTAAATATTGAGATATGCTACGGTTATTGAAAAAAAAAATACTCAATCGTGTCATAAATTTTAGCTTAATTTTAAGATAAACAAAGATGGCCATTTCGATTATTAAACAGTCATCGTAAAAATAAACTGAGGAAATAGTATGTATTATAAATAAAATAAATGAAAAATAAAGGATTAAAAATTATAATAAAATAAAATAACCTATGAAAAATAAAAATTAGACCAAATAAAAAAAAACTAAGAAATTGGTCGTTAATATGTTAATAAGAGACGTCCATTAGGTCATGAACTTTAATCTTTTGAGTTTACTTTTTTTAGGCTAAATTTAGACTTTTAATTGTAATTGCATTAAACAAAAATTGATTGTGTTTATTAAAAAAAAAAACTTGAATATACTATTCTTAAAAGAAAATAAATAACAAAAAAAAAAAAAACAATACAGTTCTACAAAAAAGTAAAAAACTATTCTGTTTTCAAGAAAATTAAAAAAACTAATCTCAAGGAAATTACTTATAAAAATTTTTTATTTATGTATGACTAAAACGTAAAGCGTTGGTCACGCCTCTCATACACAACTACTTTTTTTTGTTAGAGCGCGCTTCACGCGCAAGTGTATTATAGCATATATTATGCGTTAGCATACAAGCTTGCCGCCGAGATTCGGTGTCTTTTGGCACTTCTTTTAAAATAATTTCTGAGGGATATTATTCCATTTTTTATTTCCTTCACAGAACTGAGTTGTTTGAATTCATATTTGAATAAATTAAATTCTTTTGTATAAAATATCTTCGTAAAGTGTTAATTTTACCATTTTTTTTTTTTTTTAATTGTATAAGTATTTAAACTGACCAGTAAATTTCTACTTTTAGTGATTTAATTATTTAGCAAACAAAAATATACTGATTATATGCAGTTTTTTTAAAATTCTTTTATTTATAGTCTCATTAACAATTAAAGTCATTAACGACTTATCAATGTAATGTAACTGTACCGGTAAATTTTCTAGTCTTAAAGAAACTCAGGACGACTACTCCTGAGAAGTGTGGTAATTTAAACCCAACCACCATTGAACATCTGTATCCACGATTTAGTATTCAAATTCGAATAAAACCTTTATTAGGATTTGAACCATACAACTTCGACGAAATGAGCTGATTTACAACGTCGAGTTTACCACTAGACCAACCCGGGGGGGTTATATATTCAGTTTAATTCTATATTTTAAACTGTATAATTATTTTTCACTGTAATAAAACACCAGTTATTAATAACTAAATCAGATGATTAGCGTACATAAAGTTTATACTAGAATGTAAATTTACACTAGTTATATTAAAATCGGCTTCAACAGCCACCTGATCTACTCATACTGAATCAACTGAACAGTCAAAAGCAATCGGATCGATAAGTACATCATTTCGATTCAGTTTCCTTCCTCAAGATGTTTCCCTTAAATTATATATATATAAAATATAAAAAATATATGAAATTAACAATGGAATATTATATTGTCACCCGACTTACGTCACCGAGCAAAATTTCATCATCGTATGAGTCGGAAAATGAGTTTAATTAAGGTTGCAAGATTTGAAGACACAGTAATCGTTGTAAGCTAAAATAAAATACGGCTTGTAAAAAATTGTTTAGAAATATTCGATTTCAGTATTTTATAATTATTGTTTATTTTCCTACTATTATCATAACTAATTAACTAACTAACTAACTATTATCATAAATTTTTCATTTTACATTTTTGTTTTTATTCCACCAATGTCTAGGGATGATAGTTATTTCATCCGGTGGTCCCGCGTTGTTTCCCGTTCAGGCATAGCATTTTCACGCGCTATAAAATTGCCATTTCATCTCATTCTCTGAAGCAATAGGAAATGGTGGTACCGAGGGTAAAAAAGAGAAAAAAAAGGGTAATAGTTGTCTAACAATCGAAATGATGAACAACTTTGAAAAGAAAGTAGAAATTTGTAAAATGGTTTTAAGCGTTTTCGGGGTTTCTAAATTTTTAGAGTTTAATAAGTAATGCTGTTTACTTCCTGCCAGTTTAACACTTTCATTTGTAATAAAAACGAAGTGTAGTGACGAAAATACTATTATTAAGTGAGAAATACGATATATTATTTTTTCATCCAGCAATACAATAAAAAAAAATGTTTTTTTCTATTATAAATTTCATTAGAAATAAAATAATATGACAAAAAGGCAAAAAACTATACAGAATAATATCATAAACAATGTATTAATTAAAAAATAAACCGAAAGTTACAACTAACGTATTGTTATTTATTAGTTTTTCGTTTAATTCACAATTGACTGTGTTGATAATGACATAACTAGGTCATGTTAATACGTAATGCGGTGTGTCATTAATTAGACAAAAGTTTTGACTGCAATCCAACTTCTATGTATAAGAATTTTCTCATCAAAATATTTAATTTCTGAAAATAAAGTTAAGTCCTACTCGGTATTAATTTGTCAAAATTATTAATTCCTAAAAATAGCTTCCGCTAGCTTATTTGTAATACGTGACTGATTTTTAGTCATTATAAATATAATTTCCTTAGTATAAATAAAAACAAATATGTAATTAATTTTTCAATGGATTAATATAACATAATTAGAGAATGAGATGCCAAAAATATAAACTTAAATAGTTATAGGGAAGTCAGTTCAGTTATTAATAACTAATAAAAACTATATGTTACGTTTTTCTTCTATTAGGATTAGCTTTAATGTCCGCTACACTTCAAATCTTTTTAAAACTCAACTTGCAATATTTTTTTTCTGTGAAATATAATTCACTATTTTTATTATTATTGGTATAGAATGTATATCAACCGTATTAAAATGGAAATACTTATCGAGAAACTTATTCGTGATTTCTTAAAAATTTGAATTGAGATTAATGTAATTAATTAAAATTCAAAAATAAAACAACTCTCAGCTGATAAGTTCAATCACTCGAATTTATTTTCCAGCTTTAATACCGAAGGATAGTAGAAAATAATTACAAAAAAATTTTGAGACAGTCCTTTTTTAGGTGTCTTAACAAATTTATTACAAAAATTTCTTTTATAGCTAGCAAGAACAACACAATCTACATACCAAGATATTGAGTGAGAACAATATATTGTAATGTTTATGTCCTTTATTTGTTTTACAGATATTAAAAATTATTTGTTTGTAAATCATTTCAAATTAGTCTACCGTTAATTAATTTTAATCGTTTTTCCCTTCACAAGTACTCTTGGTTTTCATATCAAAAGTAATTTAGCGTCCTTGTAAATCTTTAAAATATCTGTTTAAGCAGTATTTTGGAAAAAATCATACCAATTACCTATTAGTACTTAAGCAACAACAGTTTTTTTTTCAAAAATTTCAGTTTAGAATAGGTAAGAATGTTCATAAAGCGGTGTTGAGTTTCGGAGAGGGTGTGTGTATAAAACATCAGAAATCTGGTCTCAGTTGCTCGAGTAGTGTAGTAATACTTGTTTGAATCGTAAAATAGTTTTACTACTAGTCAGCTATCGATTTGTACTGGATACGACCATTTTGAACGTGTGGTATGTCCAGATGAGAACAACCCGATTCAATCTCATCCCTCATTAACCACTGATAAGTTTACTTATAACAGTAGTACTGATAAAAGTCTTATTAAAGTTCACTACATTAAGTTTTAATAAATTTATAAAAATAAATTCGGAAAGAAACACCAAAATCAGATTTCATTCGTTTAGAAAGCAGTATTTGTAAAAAAAAACTTTTTTTCTGATATGACTTCTGTTACTGAAAATTATTAAGAGTCGTAATCTAGTATAATGTAAAAAAGTTAATAAAATAGTAAACATCGGAATACTGTTTAATAAAATAAGGCATACGATGTAAACACTATTTTCTAGACAATTATATTTATTGGTATTATTATTATTATTATTTTGTTTTTTAAAGAAAATAACCTATCAGTTATTAATAACGTTAACATAAAATATGTGCACAATAAACGCAATACTATTAGTTATGATATGTATTAATTAAATCGATGTAAGTAGAACTAATTAATGATGATAACACAGTAGCTACAGCCGTAAATAAAGCAAACTCTGTAATAATGATAAATGATGTAGCAAAGGAATGCTTGTTCTTACAAAATCGTTCGCTATCAAATTACTCAATTAACTCTTTTTTGTTTACTAAGTTCTCAGTTTTACTGAAGTACTTTTAAAATAATGAAATAATTAATTGTTAATATATTATATACAATAATAATAACACAAGTAATAATAGTAAAATGATAAACAATTTTGATTCCAAATATTACTATATAATAATATATTACAATTCTTGAAAATAAATCAAAAATTTAATTTTCTCTAAGGAATTTAAGTTTCTGAAACTCTGATCTATGATTTTATTTATTTCATTGCTCCAAATATAGAGTAGACGATGTAATATTTAAAAAATATATTGTGTTTATTGTCATTTGTATAACCCAGTAGTTATGATTATCTCACTTTAGGACCAGAATTAATCATTTCTGTGTTAATCTGAACAGCTGGTTATATAACATATTATACATTTGTCTATTGGAACTGATGACAATTTGTTAGTAGCACAATATTAGGGGAAAAATTACTGATTTTGCAATCGGTTTATTCCTTACCGAAATAATAATTACTTAGCAAATTCTAAAAGTATTTAAAATTTCATAAAAATCAATGAAATTGAGAGTTATAAAATATATGTATTCTCGTAGATGTATTAGTTATAACGTATTTATTATTATTATCAGGTATTAACGTGTTTATTTATTATCTCGTATTTGTTATCTGAACTTAAACCTATTTGTTCTTGCGCACTCAAACGCAAACAGGTGTGCGCATGTGCGTGGTATATCACTGTATATAGTAATCCATAAAGAATGAAATATACTATCAGGACATGTTCTATTGGTAAAAAAATGAAGAAAATTCATATAAACGTTGGTTTGAAAATGCTTCGTTGGCGAGTGTTGGCTAGCGAAAAATTTCGCCCTGATTTTTGAGTCTTGGGTAAAATTAAACCTGATTATAATTCTGGGGATCCAAATTAAGAGGTAAATTTTGTGGTTCTATATGAAATTTGATCTGAAAAATTAAAAAAAAAAATTAAAAAAAAATATATATATATATATATTCTAGAACTGTGTTTTTAGTTTAGTTTTTCTGAAATCTGGGGTGAAAAGATTCGGGTCGTAAAACAGAAAATTTTATATTTGTCGTAAAATAACTTTGTTAAATTGTTAATAAGCGCATAAACGTTTTATGTAAAACTTATAGAGAATAAGATTCTGAGTAAAATGATATGAATAAAGTCCATAGAAACTAAATACAAACGTTTGTATTTAGAGTTAAACTATGTTTAAATTAACAAACTAAATAAAATGGAATTTATCAAAAGCAAAACAAACTAAAATGTGGGAAGTTGTAACTAGTTATTAAATGAAACAAAATTTTCAGTGTTACAGAACAATTAAATATTTTAGAAAAATAAAGAATCAAATAAAAAAAATGATTCGACTAAATCAACCCATCAATTAAAGAATTTAAGTATTAAATTTCTTTAAAGCCAATTAATAATAATTATATCTAAACGCAATAGAAATAATTTATTTCGTGTGTTGACAATATTAACAGCTAATTTCAATAATTTGAACAACAATAAACATTTAAATAAGTGAATGGAATTATGGGTGTAATTTTTCTTTTAATTTGGGTCTGAAGAATTACAATCTGGCGTGATTTCACCGAAGGCGTAGAAATCAGTGCGCAATCTTTTGTCAGCTGACACTCGCTAATTATGCGTTTCCGAGTTTATATTTATATGAACTTTCTTCTTTATTTTCTCCAGTAGAAAAGTCCTGAAAGTTTGTTATTTTCTTCTTAAACCACTCTTTATATTTAGAGAAGAATATGTGCATAACAATAATATAACCCGCATGACTTTAACATTTCAGTAATTTTGTTTTTACGGATAAGTTTATTCCCATCGTCGTTTCTTTATTAGCACAAATAAAATCAATTCTACCTCTTTTCTACCAGATATTTAATTTAGTAATTTATAGATATAACCAATTTTTTTTTTTTTAAAGCATTAGTTATTAACGTTTAATATTGCCAATTTGTTACTACAGGATATCTGATATTTTTTCAAACATAACTTTCTGCAACTGTATAAATTAGAATAACAGGTAAGATAATTTTTACCAAATTTTACACTGTAGTGGTGTAAATTGAAGGTTTTCTACAATCTACGTACATAAACTTATTTTTGCAAAATGTAAACCGAGTCATATAGATACGACTAATATAGACTACATATAGATCAAACGACTCTTGGAACTTGCCAGTGATCTTGTTATAATATAATGAGCAAAACACGATATATGATCGGTCGTCGTGTCATCATCCTTACTTACCCTATCTTTTTGTGTTTTATATTTCACAATTTTTACCTTTGTTCGATGTAAAAACGAATTGACTAGTTAAAACAAAATTAAATGTCAAACATTTCTTAATATGGAGTGGCTGAAAAGATCTGAAAAATTTTTAATTTTTTTTAAATCATCCAAGTTAACGAAATTGATAATTGGATTAGAAATAAATACGATATAATAACTTTGTATTTTGAAAATAAGAGATGTAATAAAAAAAAAAAACAAAAACTAATTTAATTTAAAAACAAACAAATCGTGATTTGTTAAGTTTTTATCTTTTTAATCTTTTTATTATTTAAATAAATTGTAACATTATCCATTCTTTTATATTTTCATTAAAGTTTCACTGGAAGAATTGAATTTTTCATTCAATTCTTCCAATGAAACTTGGCTGCAATAAACGTGCAAATGGAGCCTCCAAGTAACTAATAACTTGTAGCTTAATGTACATTGTATGTATGATCGTGGGACTGTGTAAATAAATAATATTCCTTTCTCTCTCTTAAAACAACAACGTGCTAGTTGGGCACGATACAACTGACATTGAAGAATATTAGATTTAAATGTAAACTAATGTACAACAATGTTAGGTGGTACACCAGTGAATCCTCTGTAATGAACTAATTTAGACTTTTCTTGCTGCTCCTGTTAGAATTACGGACGTAATTTAGTTTATAACATACTTTCACAATTTTTTTTTAACAAAATTAAATCTTAATTTCTATCATTTTTTTATTTTTTATTTTCTTTAAATCATCCTATAAAATTATTAATTTTTTGGCTTACTTTTTTCTAGCAGAAATGAACTTTTTTTTCCAAGAATTGAAATAGATTATAAAAATTTTAAAGAAAGTATTTCTACTAATAATGTTTATACTGATAAAAAATCAAACCTTCTTTTAGTTAAAAAAAAAAAATTAAATAAATAAAAATATTAAAAATCTTTGATGGTAAATGAGTTTTAAATAAAGAATATATTTATTAAAACATCATTACAGATTCCAGCCTAAAATATCTGCCAAGGTCTGGAAAATTGACCGTAAGTAAACCCCCAGATTATTAACTAATAAGCTTAAAAGAAAAAAACATTTAGTAATACGTGAGGAGTAGAATATTAATTAACGAAGTCCATATTGAGCATTGAGGAACGATCACCTTTAATAAAGAACATTTTTCCAGTAAAAGAAAGGTTTATTATAAACAAATTTTCTTGTGTTATATTCCTTACCAAAATCATTAGGAGATTTTATACGAGATAAAAATCGTTCCTACTGAAGATAACAAGTTTCCAAAACCAGACTTAACATAGAGAGAAGTGAAATGTTTTCCCGTTATCTTTATCGTCGTGCCATAGTCACAGATATTTTGGCGTGCCAACTTATTAAAAGTAGATGAACTGCAGTGCTATAAATAATACTTTCACACTGTTCCTCCCGAAACTAGCTCTATAGTGAACATCAGTATTTTCAGAGAAAGCAACGCAAATTTTTTCGGTGTTTTACATGCTTTAAAATCATAATAAAAATAGGAAAAGATAGAATCATGTCGCAGATTTATGTTTTTTTTCGAAAAAAATCCATTACATACATAGCCTCTACTTAACAAATAAATCTGATTATTTCAATTTCTGTTAACGTTCTCTAAGATAACACTAATAATCTGGTAATACAGCATATTCATATTGATCATTCACTAATGCAATTTGGGGAAATAGATCATGCAAATAATTTGGTCATGCAAATAACCATTGTTCTGATGCAGATGAAAAAACGTATTTAATAAATTACTGCTAATGACGTAAAATGAACGATGAATAAAATTTATGCTAAATAAATTATTATTCGCAGATCGATTGTATGAAATTGTTTGCTTATAAAAAAGTTGTAATTGCTATATGGGTATGTTTAGCCTATTACGCAAAGATTGTTCTACGTATCGATAATTAGGATAAAATAATTAATAGGCTGTATTTATGTTGACTCGGCCTGTTCACTAATATTAAATTATCATTCAATTTTTCTGTTAAATTTATCAAATATACTTTTTTTAATTACCCACATATTTTTTTAATTATCCAATATCGGTTAAAGTTGTAAATTCTTTTTGATAGTTACTCGTTTTGATGCATAACGCTAATGATTCTCACACATGGTATCCAGTTCAAAATTTTAATTACACGAAGTTCATTTACTTTACTTAAATAAGTCGATATGAATCTTTATCGGTATTCCTGCTTATGTTTCTATGTTGTACATAATACTAGTATTGGCTCCTGTTTATTCTGTTTTCGTACTAATTTATTGGAAATTTATATTATATATTGAAAAATATCGTTGTAAATAAATTTTATAAGCAGGATATTTTGGTGTCTGTTGCGGTTTATTATCCTCATATACTGTCATATAATTAATTTTATTCTACAGTGTGAATTCTCTTTTATTTGCTGAATAATACATTGTTCTTATGTTAAATCATTCCTAGTTTAGTAGAAAAAAAGTTTGCTAAATGTGATTGAAAACAAATAAAAGACAAACAAAAGGACGGGCAGATGGATGGGAATTTTATTAAAATTTTCAATTTCCGCCCTCGGATAGAGATAAAATGGAATAAATTTGGATAGGATGACCTGAATGCCAGCAGCAGCAGTTTAATTTCAATCGTGTATCATGTTTTGTTTTGTTTCAGAAGGGAAACAACAATAGTTCCATCAGCGTTTAGGTGTGGTGAGTTTTGCATGAGAAACGCCGGTATTACTAAAATGTTCTCTCGTTCGTGGGTTAACTGTTTTCCATTCTCATACTGAAGACAAAATCTGAAATGAAGGTAATTTCATCAAAGTTTTTTAATTGAATAAAAGTAAATAAGTAGTGATCAGATGTATGTTTTTTTTTGTATTTGCTTTTGTTTCATTTATATGTTTTTATGTAGTCGATCCAAATTTCGATATGTCTGCCTGTTATGTATTACATAAGATGAAAGACTTTGTTATACTATTTACATTTACTTCAACGTTAATCTTTTAGTTCTACTTTGCAAGTAACTCATAGATCTTGAGCAAAGTTAACAAAATACTTTTTCTTCAGTATAAGAGAGACTTTTTCGTTACATTTAAAATTATTGGTGTATTCATTAGTGTTTTCTCAATTTATAAAATAATAAATCCTCTACTTTCAACCACTGTGCCTATATTAATTTTTTAATTAATGAATAGTATGGTTTTAAAATACCATTAAGAAGATAGTGATGGAGTTAATTTTTCAAAAAAAATCTCTTAACTAAAAACAATGATAAATATTTAAAAGATTGTTTTCCTTATAAAACACTCCAATCGGATAATGTAGAATGAAAATTTCATCACGAAGGAAAGATGGAACTTCGGTATATAAGTATTCTAGATGATAGTTTATGTAATTGTTATAGACTATAATTTTTGATATTATAACATTAACATGGTATTTTTTAAGAGAATGTAAGCTTGTAACGCTGATAGATGTTAATAATATATCTATAAATAGTTTCTGATTGAAAAATCGAGTTTAAAAATTATCTTCAAGCTTAGTAATACTTAAAAAAGTCATATTTGCTTGTGACATTTGAAGTGATGTAATAATCGGTAAATTAAATAAAAAAAGATTTTTCTTTTTTTATATCTTTGAATCATGAACTTTTTTCATAAAATGTATGTTAACATTTTTTAAATTAAGCTGACTTTTTATTTTAATGTACACTCACATCGAATAAATATCGCGTCATTCAGTAATTTTGTAATACAACTATGGTATAACTGTTCTTAAGAAACAGCTGAGAACTGTTAAGATGAACAGTAACTTATATACCAAAATATTGCTACATTGGAGGGTAAAAACACAGATATAAATGATTTTAAGCGAGAAACTTAATAAATTTCAATGTATATTACAGTGTGATGGTATGTTATTTCTTATCTTTAATAGTTACTCGAAGATTTACAATGGCATGTTTTAAAAACAAGGGCAAATCATTCTGTCTGCATAGGCAAAAGTGATTTACTAAAACGTAATATGGTTATTTAGAGAATTATTTGGAATTTCATCGGTAATATGGAAAAAAAAAAACATTTTAAATGTTAGTTATTTTAAGAAGTCCATAACTCAGATGAATTTGTCAGTAAAGGTTTTACTGTAGTATGGCTGAAGTGGTGCAGCAAAAACAGGCCTCTAGATTATCAGGCTCTGAGTATTATTCCGGGTATGATTTTCTGACTTTAATTATGAAATTTTATTATCTTCATTTCTGTGACAATTATCCTGAAATAATGTTCTTAATTTAATTTAAATAAATTGATAAAAATGGAGAAAATTTAATGGTGAAACCGAATCGTGTTAATAACAATAAACAATAAACAAGCGTGTTAATAAACAAGAGAAATAGCATGCTATGATTTCATTACTTTTAATTATTATATACTCACTAAAGTCTAACATAACATTTAATTAGTTTTATTTCTTTGAAAGAATTATAATATTTGATTGTAGTCGTAGTTAAAATTAAAATTTTACCTCTGGAATGTTTGTTTAATATAACAACATACATATGAATGTTGCAGGGAATCCTAATGTCATTCTGTTTTCATTTGTAAACCGACTTACTGTGGTCGGTGGTAACATTGATCCGGAGTTATCCTTTGCTTCACGTTATTGTTTGAACCAGTGATGTAGTTAATGGACCCGAAGAGGATTGTTAGGAATGCATGATGGTAATTATGTGGGCAGATTACGTGGGCAAACATATCCATGGGGATACGAGTACACCTATTTGTTTAGTTTTACGACAAAAAAATAATTTATCATAAAAAATAATTTTTTCAATATCTATTAAATTTTGAAATGTAGTTTCTTGAAATAAATTTCGTGTATGTGATTAGAATTGTAATCAAACAATGGTGAATCGGTTATGTTTTAGTACAAAAAGAAATTTTTATAGAATTTTAAAATTCATATTTCGAATAATATC
The DNA here is from genome assembly GCF_047948215.1 of Lycorma delicatula. Taxonomy (NCBI): domain Eukaryota; kingdom Metazoa; phylum Arthropoda; class Insecta; order Hemiptera; family Fulgoridae; genus Lycorma; species Lycorma delicatula. The sequence continues at coordinate 120,777,517 of NC_134456.1, forward strand.
TTTGGTTGTAGTAATTCAAGTGAAACAATGCTCATAGTTGATGAGAGTATAATTGTTTTATTCTCTCGCCAAGAACAAACTAAGATAAACAGTAATGAAAAGTTAAGTGAGAAACTTAAGTACTACTATTTGATTATATTACGGTGTGACGTTATGTTATTTTTATCTGTAGTAGGTACTGGAAGATATTTAAAGGTAAATAGATGAGGTACTAAGAAAGTGGAAGAAAGATTCTATTGCTTAAGTTTACACAGCTGTTACATTCATTTGCAATTTTTTTCGATTAAGGTAGATTTATAAATAATAGAAAAATAAAGTTATGACATTATATGAAAAAAATAATTAGCATTTCGAAAACTACGTAAGTACAGTTAAATAGCTTCTGTAACGAATACAAAGAGGAGATATATTTTCATATAACTTAAAGTTTCAGAAAACAAAATAATGAGTTAGTAACAAAAGTTATGCATATAGAGAATTTCTAAATTGTTGGCACTGAAGTTAGGAAACGTTGACCTACCAATGCATCGCTTATTAAAGATACATAATTTATGATATTAGAATGCTAGAAAATACGGGGATGGTTCACTGCGCTTAGAGAGAATGCATTTAGAGCCATTTATTTCGACATAAAAAAAAAATTTATTTATTTTAATATTATACAGTACAATGTTATTTCACCAAACATGATCTTTTGTGAAACCTGATGTTTTTACTTAAATCAACTTAGGTTGTCATTCTTATAGCAATTTTTCCAGATATAGAGAGTTCAGTCTTAAGGGGCTCTCCACAGGCCTGTCTGTCATATATGTATACAAAGTTACCATTTACCCATAACCAGTCACTAAATGGTAAAAAATGTATCCTACTTGTTTGAATGGATAAGTTTGTAACATAAATGATAGTGTAGGGTGTTTGCGTGTTTTAGAAAAACGAATCAGTTATATATGGTAATTCCTCAAAACGCTCATACAAAATGTTGATATATACAAGTATCAACCCTAAACGCACAGTATCTGGAGAACCAGTTATCGTGTCCCATCAAAAGGATAGTGCTGCTGTGATAATAATTCACAATCTTAAACAAAAAAAAAAAAAAACGTAGTGATGAAAAGAGTGATTTAAAAAATATTATTTCAGTAATGATTGAAAAAAAGGTTTTTTCTCGTTAAATTAGGTATAAAAGATTATTAAGATACCTTACTGAGAGAAGCAATAAAATGCAGAGAAAACTATTTAATATTATACTTCCTTGTTACGGGTAGATCATTTGCAGATTTTAAATTAACAAGCGCAATTTCTGCGCTGTCACTAAGGATTATTATTCTAAAAACTTGAAAAGTTATCTGCAATGTAGTACAAAATGAATTCATGAAAGTATATTTTCAAGAAATTGGTAATTGTGAGTTGTATTGTCCTCACTAAATATTGATATTAATCTTTCTAGTATACATTAAATTAAATATGTTGCAAAACTGGTATTAAATATTTTACTTTTGAGTTCTATTCTATAATTATATCAGTAGAATGTAAAAAATATAAATTAAAAGAAACTAGCAGCACTTTATAAAATCATGAAGTTTTTTCCCCAATTTAAAGAAATAAATAACGAAAATGATGTAGATATGTACTAAATATGTAGAATCTGAACTAAATTACTCTATTTCATCAAATCCATGGTGTTTTCAACAGTTAATAACGTTGTAATAAAAATATGTGGGTTGAGTATACCAATTTTAGTGTCTTTCCTGTATTGTACTGATTTGTCAAATCAAATCAGGTTTTCTATTTCATGTTGTTTAACATGTTGAGTTTAGGGTTAACCCGCGGGGGTGAATGTATTCTTGGTTCACTATTGTAGTATTTAGTAATTGTCCTGGGTTACACCACGTATGGTTGTCTCACTAAATCAGCTATACTTCAGCTAGCTACTGCCGCATATGCTGTATTATTCCAGGGAGAGAGCTGGTAGTTATTAATTTAAGAACTCTGTACTTTGTGGAGGACTTTCTTCCAACATGTATAAAACATACACTTCTAATAAATAAAAAAAAAATAGTTTATCAGTAACATGCTTCTCATATTTTCAAAAATCCCATTCTCGGGCTGCGGAAACAGAGAACGGGCGGCCGCTGTCTGAAAGGACCTTATGCTTTCGTCTGGATGGAAACGTTTGTCACCTACGATTATTTTTGCCTGTTCGACTGACAGTTGACGTCCTTTCTCAATAACCTCACTTTTTCCATAACCTTGATCGCTTATTTTGTGTCTGTGGGTGTAGATCTGGTCCTGCTAGATCCATCCTGAAATCGTTACCTGAAAACTTTTCAAAGGTTCTTTGATGTAATTCGATGGGTAAGACCTACTTTGGATAGAATTGACTATTTCAATTTGACTATTTCTGGCGGCTTTCAAATAATCTTACAATTGAATTGAATATCCGGTAAAAACCAGCAGTCGCTAGCTATCTTTTTTAAAATTTATAATTCTTTTGAGTTTCTTAAATATGTTGCAAAGTTTGTATGTAATTTTTTGTTTATTTGATACGAATGCAAAGTACACGTTATATAATTATCATCTAAAATTGATACTCCAAGAATTTATAAGCCATTTCTACACACTAAATAAAAATTAAATTTTCAGCTACGGTTAAACAATCTAAATAAAAAAGGTATCGTGCATTTTATGAAAATTTGTCATAGATTAAAACCAAAATCAACCAAGATTACGAAATAATTATTTTTTTTAAACTAGATTTCTCTGTTAGTAAATTCTGTACTGCATAATATTGTGTGCATAATATTCTGTATTGTTATATTATGGGTTTGTATGTCAGAGAAAGCTGTGAAATATTCTAAATTCTGTAAGAGAAATTCCATTAGCAACAGGCCATCTTCAGCATTACTTAGGATGGACCTACACAAAAGTTCCTAAGAGATTGTCAGGAAGCATCTTTTTATGTTTTTAAAAACTTAAATTATACTTTACATTTTATTAATCTTAATCGTAGTTGTAGAACTATTGTATTTTATTCCTATCATGAAACTATTTGATTGGATTCTTTGCATACTTAAAAGTAATTAGTATTATTTTTTGTAATTTTGTAATATTATTTATCCTCATTTTTGTAATTAAATTTGTCGTTATTAAAAACAGTATTTGATAATTTTCAAAAAAATCTGAAGTTTGAAAGATTTAGGTTTCTATAAGTAGCTAGGTATAAGAACAGATTAACCGGGAATTACGTATCAAAAATCTGGGATTTTGTTAAGTACAATCATCTTAAGAGACATGTTCCAAGTTATAAAATTTTGATTGTTGTAGACGTTTGTTTATTTTTTATCACCAAGTAAAAAAAAAACATTATGAATATCGAAAACAGAAGTTTCCAGAGTCCGGTATTTTTTAAACCAAGCGGTTTCCTTAGTTCTTTTCATTGAGAAAATATAAATGATAATCATAAAATTTAAACTAAATACATTTATTATGAAATATCTATGAATAACTGTCAGATATGTTTTTAAAATTAATCTATAAATTCTGTAGATGAAATAAATTTACTACTAGTAATAATATTTTGTTTCGCAGAGTTATTATCCAATAATTAGAAGTATTATGCAATAATCGCGAGTTATTATCCAATCACTTCGAGAAGGCCAGCAAAACGGCTAACTACGAAGAAGATTTTCGAGCGAAAAAAGAAGAACTTGAAGGTTTACTAAATTTCTTATACTGAGTATAATTACTCATATAATGTACCATTTAAAATGGAAGAATTCGTGAAAGCGTTGGAGAAAGCAGGCAACACAGCTGCTGGTCCGGATGAAATCCACTATAATATGATCTGGCAGCTGAATACCACTGCAAAACGCAGATTATTACAACTGTATAATCAAATATGGCGGGATGGAATGTACCCGCCGCAGTGGAAAAAAGCACATGTTGTTCCAGTACCAAAGAAAAATAAAAATTTAACAGATCCCAATAGCTATCGTCCTATTTCCTTGACGAGTATAGGAAATTACTCGAAAAAATGATTAATAATCGACTCGTCTGGGTTTTGGAAAAAGAAAACCTGATATTACCATATCAAGCAGGTTTTCGACAATACCACTCTACCACCGATCAAATGATCAATTTAGAGAATATTATATATAACAGCTTTATTACAAGGAAACATTGTGTCGGAATCTTCTTTGATCTTCAGAAGGCTTTCGATATGACCTGGCGACATGGAGTAATGCTCCAGATACATGAATGGGGCATTCGCGGCAATCTGCCAGTATTGCTCAGCAAATATATGAATGACCGTACCTTCCAAGTACGTGTCAACAATGAATATTCATCTGAAAGAATGTTGGAAAATGGCATACCACAAGGTTCGCCGTTGAGCGGTACCTTGTTTACCATCGCCATTAATAAATTGATATTAGCCATTCCAGTAGAAATCAGCAAAAGCGTATATGTTGATGATTTGGCAATTGTGTATGCCAGCAACAAGACTGCTATGGTGAAGTACAAATTGCAACGGGCGATTAACGCTCTAAATGAAGTTGCGAGGAATAATGGATTCCAATTTTCACCAGAAAAAACGTGTTGTCTACACTTCTGTAGGAAGAGAATTCCTCATCAAAGTCCTATGTTGAGAATTGGCAATGATCCAATACAATATAAAGACAACGTGAGATTTTTAGGACTAGTATTGGATAAATCCCTTACGTGGGGACTACACATACAGGACTTACACTACACTACACTACACTACAGTCATACAGGAGTGTTAGATGCAAAAAAGCCCTAAACATTATTAAATGTTTATCGAACATTAATTGGGGCTCAGATAAAGAGATATTGTTGAGATTGTATAAGGCATTGCTTCAATCAAAACTAGACTACGGATGTATTGTATATTCATCCGCTAGGAAGTCGCATTTAAGAAAGTTAGACGTTATTCACAATAGCGGAATAAGATATGCAACAGGCGCTTTCCGCTCAAGTCCGGCGACTAGTCTAATGTCTGAAGCCGGAATACTGCCACTACATTATAGAAGAGAGATCCTTTTGCTTATATACGCAGCAAATATATGGGCTTTTCCTGCCCATATAAATAACAATCTTCTTAATAATCACCCTATTGCTGCATTATACGAACATCGTGCTACCTATTCCAGACCAGCCGGAATTAGGTACCACGAATTAAGAAGAAAATACGAAATTGCTATTCCGGAGACTCTAGCAATTTCCATAAGAGAAATACCGCCATGGCTCTTGCCAGCGGTAAATACAAGGTTGGATCTCTCTCAGGGAGAAATAAAAAAGTAACCAGCAGTGATCATCCAACAGGAATTTTTGGCAACCGTTAGTAGTTATGCAGAATATATTAGAATTTAGACTGACGGTTCTAAAACCGAACATGGTGTTGGATGCTCCATATATGTAAATGGAGAAGCCCATTCTTGGAAACTGCCAGACATGGCCAATGTTTATACGGCAGAACTTACTGCCATTCAGCACGCTCTTCGCTACGCAGAACACTATTGCGAAGTGAGAGTGCTAATATGTTCCGATTCTCTAAGTGCACTTGCTGCAATTCGGAACAAAAACATTAAGGATGTCCTAATTTCAAACATCCAGTCCATTTTGTATGTTCTAAACCAACGAGGACAGCGATGTGCGTATTTGTATGGACTCCAGGGCTGGTATTACAGGTAATGAAACCGCAGACGAAGCTGCCAGAAAGGCAACAGTCTGCGATGATTTGGATGCATTTCCTGTAAGAGTGGCAGATGTTAAAAACTGTCTAACGAACATAGTAAGAAACAAATGGAATACTGATTGGAGAAGTTTAAATACAAAATTAAATTCAGTGAAAACTTCTCCATATAAATGGAAAAGCGACTTTAAGTAGACTCCCCGTGAACAAGTAGCTGTGACCAGACTTAGAATCGGTCACACGCGATTGACAAAATCATATTTGTTAACCGGCGAAGAGAGACCGATGTGCGGTGTTTGCAATAAAACACTTACAATTAAGCATCTAATAGAAGAGTGTACAATATATGAGGGCCTCAGAAAGAGGTTCCGTCTAAGAAGTGACATAACTGCTGATCTGGATAATGGAAATGAAGAAAAGATAGTTGCATTTTTACACGCCAGTGGACTTCTTAGAAGTCTGTAAAAGTTGAAAAATTGTTAAAGCTGTGTTAAAGAATCTCTAAGTGGAATTCATTATGCATATGGGAGTCTCGAAGCGTGGCACGTGTAGTGACGGGAGGTAGCCCTCTTGCCTAGGCCATCCTGGCTCGTCTGCATTCAAGAGCAGTGATTCGGGGTGTGTCCAATGATGGCATGGAGGATCCTCAAGGGTAAACTGAGGGCGTGAGGCTATGGGTAAGCGCAATGGATGCCTGTAGCCTGTTTATAAGGAGTCAACTGCCACGGCATCCTGGCGCGACTAATATGCTGGTTCACGGCGGTACTTGTCGCCCCGAGGGTGCTTAAACAAATTAATAAACAAGACAGGTAGAATAATGATATGGTATGGTATTGTATAGACATATATTTTTTTAATTTCATGTTCATTGAGATTTTTATCTCAATTTTTATTATCGGCGCCCTTTACACCCTGTAAGTGTTGTATTTGTTTTTCTTTGTTGTTTTTGTCTTAATGTATTTTGTGAAGTTTGTGCTTCTAAATAAAATGTAAGGGCCCTTTACGCCCTTACATATGACGATCCAGATGGTGATACTAATTTATTTTAAAGAATGTGACGAAGGCTAATGACCCTACCAGTCGATGCCCGTAAAAACAAGCAAAAAAAAAAAAAAAAAATATTTTGTTTAGTGGCAAAATATTTATGCTTAGTAATAATAATATTTTGCTGTAGTAGTAGCATTTTTTAAATATTATATATACTTACTTCATAAGTTTATTTTTTGAATCTACTTATGTTAATAAATATCATCATATTTCGTCTGCTGATTGGAACCAATGTATATTACTCATTGTTTCAAAGAAAAAAGGAGTAGAAAAGTTTGTTCACTTCAACAAATATTTTTAAATCCCAATAGTTCTATGGATAAAACATTTGTAAAGTCTATGGTTCAAGAGTCAGAGTCAATGCTGATTTCTATGAGAATAATGCTGATCAGTATATAGTTAATTGAATAAAGTCGTCTCTAGTGATATGAAATTATATTTTATACTTACTGAAATTGGTTCCAGGAAACCATTCTGTCCTTAAAAAGTTTGACGTAGGAGTTTATGTTCTTGATGACGGTGTGTCAATTTTTGGAATGATTTGAGTCTTACAACAGATCATCTACAATCATTACGGTTATGTCCACATGTAATTAATAGTTGTAAAATAAATCAGTTTTATTAATCAAAATGAGAGCGAATTTATTTTTAATGTAAACTAATTTGGAATAGCTTTCTAACGTAAATTAATGTGAGTTTTGTTTATTAAAGCATTGTGGTTTACTAAATAGTGTAAAACAGCTTTGCTTTAGTTAAGTTTCAAATATCATTTTAAAATATGCAAATAAAATTGTATAATTAAACAATTTTGTATTTGTATGTGTCATATTTTTTTTAATGAAGGAACGCCTACAATACATTTCAGTAGCATATTTAGGTTTTAAAATTAATATACTCGTAATTTTAAGGGTTAAATCTCAGTGAAGAAGATGGATGGTTTTAACTTGAAAACTTCCTTTTAAGCGAAAATTGACTTAGGAATTTACATACAGATGATGCCTTGTTAAACTATACAAAGTAGCAGTCGGTATTTGCTTAACTAACTTAAAAGTAAGCATCACATTTCAAGATATTCTTTATTTCGCATTTAATACTTTTCTTTAATTCTCATAGCAGTAAAGTATAAGAAATATTCTCTACGCTTAAACCACTATTAATATAAAATTTAACCGCATTAAAACAGTATTATATTAGTTTTCATTTTGTTTTAAAAGATTTTATTTATACTTCAGTTCTGTCTGTCTTGGTTAGATCATTAAAACACTGAAAACAGACTATATATTAGATCCATTGACTTTTAATTTCTATGTGTGGTGTGTTCTAATTTTGTACTTTTTGAAATTAGAAGTTAGTTCCCCTGTCTTTATTTGTTTCAGATTTTTACATTAACGTATATAAAGATTAGAGAATACGTTTAAATTTTACCTCTATTTTATTTTCTCATATTTTCATTTGCTTTCATTTGTTTGGATTTTAAAGTAAATTAAAAATAATACTTCAATTTCATATCTAATACAAATGCTTAGTTACAATGAGAAATCCTTTGTAACTAAATAAATAAAATATTATGAAAAGTTGTTAGATTCTAAGGTACGTATATTTGGAAAAGAAATAGATTAAGATTTTTTAAAAGAGAAATAGAATTTATTTAATAGGATATTGTGATAAACTGCTGTATTACTAGAATATTTAAATAAGGAATAAATAACCTTTTTTTTTGTCTAACAAAGAATAGCTAAATCTCAATTTTGGTTATGTTATCACAAAATGTAGCGTAATATCACTATAAAATAGAATCTTATTAATGTCAGCAGACAACTAGATAAATTAAAAATGATTTCTTCTTATAATAGATGCGGTATTGTATTAACTGACTTTTTGTTTGTTTTTGATTTTTCTATTGTTTTTTCTTTCATATTTTTATACTTTCTCCCCATACGATTTTTAAATCGAAATAAAGTGTCTGGACAAACATTTTACTTTTAAATTTCAAAAAACCTTTATTGTTCTGCGTTTCTGTTGTTTACAAAAAAAGAACTTTTCTTTTTTTATAATGAAAAATATTGGTCCACATGTAAAGAGGTACAGGCTGCAGACAATGAGAGTCTTTAAAATATGTTGGATCTATATTGAATTGATTTTTCTTAACTCGAGCCTAAAA